>NC_048599.1:147750981-148079731 GCF_003668045.3 Cricetulus griseus | reverse complement strand
ATGGGAACCAGCAGAAGTTAAAAATAAATAAATGAAGGCCAGAGAGGTGGCTGGGTGGGCAAAGGCACCTGCAGCCAAGCCTGATGATGTGACTCCCCAGATCCCACATGGTAGGGGGGATCTGACCCCTGAAAGTTGTCCTCGACCTTCACACATGTGACTATGCATGCACACACAAAACAATGCGATTTAAAAAATAATAAATGGAAACCAGTGACCAAGTCTTCATTTTTTAAACAAAGGTTTTTTTTAAATTAATTTTTTATTTAAATTAAAAACAATCTATTTTACATACCAATCCCAGTTCCCTCTCCCTCCCTCCCATCCTCCCCATCATCCCCCATCCCACCCCCATCCACTCCTCAGAGAGGGTGAGGCCTCCCATGGGGGATCATCAAAGTCTGTCACATCATTTGGGGCAGGACTTAGGCCTCCCTCCCTCCCTCCCCTCCCCCGTGTGCCTAGGATGAGAGAGTAACCCTCCATAAGGAATGGGTTCCCAAAGCACGTTCATGAACTAGGGATAAATACTGGTTCCACTGCCAGCAGTCCCCATAGACTGACCAGGCCTCCTAACTGACACCCACAGTCAGGGGGCCTGGTTTGGTCCTATGCTGGTTTTCCAGCTGTCAGACTGGGGTCCATGAGTTCCCACTTGCTCAGGTCAGCTGTTTCCGTGGGTTTCTCCAGCATGGTCTTGACCCCTTTGCTCCTCACTCCTCACTCTCTACACCTGGATTCCAGGAGTTTGGCTCAGTGCATAGCAGTGAATCTCTGCTTCTGCTTCCATCAGCTACTGGATGAAGGCTCTAGGAATAGCATTTAAAGCAGTCATCAATCTCATTATAGGGGAAGAGCATTTAAGGTAGCCTCTCCACTATTGCTTAGATTCTTAGTTGGGGATCATCCTTGTGGATTCCTAGGACTTTCCCTAGTGCCAGATTTCTCGTTAACCCCATAATGGTTCTATCAAGGTATCTTTTTCCTTACTCTCCTCTCTGTTCTTCCCCCAAGTCGATCTTCCTGATCCCTCATGTTCTCCTCCCCCCTCCCCTCCTTCCCTCCTTTCTCCTAACTCCCTCCCCCCTCCCCTCATGCTTTCCAACTTACTCAGGAGATCTTGTCCCTTTCCCCTTCTGGGGGTCCATGTATGTCTCTCTTAGGGTCCTCCTTGTTTCCTAGATTTTCTGGGGTTGTGGATTGTAGTCTGGTTGTCCTTTGCTCTGTGTCTAATATCCATATATGAGTGGTACATACCACGTTTGTCTTTCTGTGTCTGGGGTTACCTCACTCATGATGGTTTCTTCTAGTTCCATCCATTTGCAAAGGCTTTTTTTTTTTTTTTAAGAAAGCATCAACTTATCATTGCACAATAGAATGCTTAACACCAAAAACAGGAGAAAGAGAAAAACCAGAAATATGCAATCATCTTTCATTGAAATATTAAATTTAGTCAAAGCCTATGAACGTGATTTTATGGAATCATTTGCAATATTGCCTTTATTTTACTTACTTTGCCTTCATCAGATGAAGCTATCAGGTTCCCTGACAGGGTTCTCCCCACTGACAGCCACAGAAAAGCAGTGATCTTTATTAATAGTAGAGAGCATAAACTGGACCAGGCCCTAGAAAGTTCTCATTGGCTACTCAGCACCTCATAGGGCCCTTTCTAGCCCCACTGGCCTCTCAGTTAACTTGTGGGATGCCTAGCTAGGAGTCAGGCACCCAGACTGTCTTGGGTCCTAGGGTCCCCTGTGGGCTTGGCCATGTAAATTGATCCCTGTGCTTCTATCCTCATCCACATAATAACACCTAGCTTCCAGGTTGCCAGATGGACTCTACTTACTAACTGGAAAACGGGGGTGGGGGCATGCTATTGTCATTGAGACCAGAGTCTAGAAAGAAGACATCCACGACCAGCACTGCCTATGGGCAATCAGGGAGCCCCACAACAGAGAACGAGTCAGTTTGGGGAGGTGCTAGTGTACTGGAAAACTTAAGACAGGGGCTTGGAATCCCACCCAGGATTCCTTGGAATGCAGAGGTCAAGGGGCATACGGTTAAGGCAAAGACATCTCTAGCAAGCTGCATCCCAAGCCCAGGAACTAGCACTCTTGTTGGGGACGAGGGCCCTCCCAGGAGGAGTAAAGTGAAGCCTGCTAACAGGTATTGCAGGCTACAGTGGCCAACCACAACTGCACAGGGAGGAGTATGGTAGATGCCAGCACTGGGGACACCACACAGTGCCTACCGGAGTAGCCCAGGAGACTGAAGGTCCTGGGTGAACAAGCTCAAAGGTGACGAGGAAATGGGGCTTCATTTGTCTTCAAGGCCTACCAAACCCTCGGAAGAGGGCAGATGTCTCCTTTAGCTCCACTCTGCACCAAGCATGGTACTGGGCAGAGATACAGATCCTAAAAGACACAGACTTCTTGTAAGACACTTGCACGAGGCTCCTCTAGGGTTAGGCACAATTGTCTCACAGGTGGAGCCAAGTGCTCAGAGCCCTGTGGAGGCCTGCCTGTTTGGGACATCTGCCACACCTGACCCTGGTAAGAACCTCCCAAGGATGTGCCTTGAATGGAGAGTCCCTTTGAAGAGAGAAATGACAGGAGATGACTTACTGTATAATAGAATGAAGGGTGGTAAAAATGACTCAAAGTGTATGGTTTGGCACCTGGGTGGGAGGTGGTGCCTGCCACTTAGGAAAGGACACACAGAAGGGTGGGGTCTGCTGAGTGTGAGGGTGTGAGATGCTAAAGAGGCAAATCCAAGTCTAGACAGAAGGAACAAGATGAATGGCTGGATGCACTGTGCTGGGGGGAATACGGAACGAAAAGGTCATGAAGTCCAGTAAGTATTGCCTGTTGGTTGAGGGAGGTAGGTATTAAGGTAGGCAAAGCAAACAGCTGAAGGACAGGGTGGGAGATGTAACCTGCCTGCCACCTGAAGAAGCTGACAAAGACAAGTAAGCAGTGGTTGTATCAAGGGGTTGTGAGAGTCACATCCTGAAGAGACACACAGCCAGAAGTCAATAGACACAAGGCAGGAATTTGTATAATTCGATGGGCATGGGGGCGGGCATTAAAAGGGTTCTGAGGGAAATTGGGGCCTTTTCCTCAGATTGATTTTACTTTAACAGTACAGGAGGACTGAAATGGACCAGAGTGGAATGAGAGACAACAGCCATTACCGTTTGCTCACTCAGCACCCACCTTCCTCAGAGCAGAAGCAGCCTTGTCTTACTGCTCAGTGTTAATATAGAGCACATGGATTCTCTAAACACATCAGTGTTACCAACCAATGCAAAATAATTGTAAGAATTTCTGTGAATACCAGAATATAGCCTATGAATGGAACAATATTCTTTATCCTTGAAAATGAAAAATTCCGACACATGATATAACATGGCTATTGAGGACCCTAACCCAGTGAAATAAACCAGTCACAGACAGGTTCTGTGTAAATCTCTGCAGGAACATCCTACCTAGAAAGGTCCAACTCAGAGAGGGGACAGTAGTGGCTCCAGGGGATGAGCAATGAGGACAGAGCTAGTGTTCCTTTGATGGGTATAGGGTTTCAGTTTTTTGTGGTGAAGAGTCCTGGAGACTGGTTAGACAATAATATGTTCAACATCTCTGAACACTTAAAAATGGCTAAGATGCTTTAATATATTCAAAAGAAAAGGGAAGATGCAAGTTTTAGGATGGCTTAAGGTAATGAAAGCCTAGAGCTAAAAAGAAGCACAATGCAATCTGGGACTCTAAAAGGCTTTTTAAAAGCAAAGAAATAGAAAATGAAAATACCACACAGTACAGCAAAACAAACAAACCAACACACACACACACACACACACACACACACACACACACACACACATACACACACACACACACACACACACACACACACCCTACATGGTAACCCAAAACATGAAGTGATGTTGGCCTGGACTCCAGCTTGGCCCCAGCACCAGACAGAACGGCAGCTTCATGGAGATGAAGAAATGCTATTAACAAGGCTGGCAGATCACTCCAGCTTAAGACTCACTAAAAGGCCAAAATTTCAGACTTTAGAAAATTAAACATCATTCCTCCTCCTCCTCTTCCTCTTCCTCTTCCTCCTCCTCCTCCTCTTCCTCCTCCTCCTCCTCCTCCTTCCAAGACAGTTTCTCTGTGTAGCCCACTCTATAGACCAGGCTGTCCTCAAACTCGGAGGTCTGCCCACCTTTGCCTTCTAAGTGATAGGACTAAGGCATGTGCCTTAGGTGGTCTTTCATCAGAGATGACTAGCTGCTTTATCTAGCAAGGTGCTTCTTTTCCACTACTGTCCATGCCAACACACATTTGGATTAACTGTCAGTGAAGCACACGGATTAAAAATCTGCTTCAAAGTTATATTTGAGTTTGAAACTTCACTCTAGTGCTTGCTAGTCTGTATGAGTAAGGACAAGTTACACAAACACACATAATAGCAGTACCTACATCAACTAAGCTTAAGTGGAGTGATACATGTTAAGGTCTAGCGTGTTGCTTAGTTCACACTGGACATTCAATAAACATGTCTGTAGTTACAGGACGAAGAGCAAAATTTACCAGATCATCTGAGAAAGGGGTCCTTTTTGAAAAATAAAAAATTAACAATTACTTATTTACTGCAAGTGTTTCAAGACGTACATATCGTGGTCAGAGTACAACCTGAGGGAGTCATTTTCTCCTTCCACTATGTAGATCCCCAGGATTGAACTCAGTGCTTTTACTTGCTAAGACACTGCACTCACTCTTTTTAAAAGATGGGATTATAGCCCAGGCTGGCCTCAAACTCAGCCTCTCAACTGTTAGGTTACATGAATAAGCCTTCATTCAAATCAGGTAAACAGTGCTCCTTTAGCCATCAAAAAGGAAAGAACTCTAAGTAAAAACATCCTCCAATGCATTGGGCTATTTAAAAAATACTATGGGTTAGTAGTCCAACGGGTTAACAGTGCAGCAGGGGAAGCAACTGTCTGCATGAACACATGGACAGATGGCCATGGCAGCTTTAGGGTTAAGAAAAGTAACTAGAAGAACACAACAGCTCTCCTCTTTACACACTTCACTTCAAATAGGGCTAAGGCCAGGGAGTCGTGAGGAATTATTTAAAATGTGTGTAGGGCAGGGCGGGCACACGTGAGTGGGCAGGTGCAGGCATCCAAGTGCACACATGCAGAAGGCAGAGCAGGGTGTCAGGAGTCAGCCCGTCTCCCATCCTACTCTTGGGACAGGTTCTCTCACTGAACTGGAAGCTCACTATTTTGGCTCTAGTGGGGTTGGGGTAAGTGAGCTCCTGGAGCCACCTGTCTGTCCATCCAGTGCAAATACAGTGTCTGGCTTTTTCTATGGATGTTGAGGTGTCAAATTCAGGTCCTATGCGCACAGCAAGCACTCTTACCACCCAAACCATCTCTCCAATCCTAAGAAATTTCATTTTTAACTTTTTATGTTCCTTTTGTGAGATCTGTACAGTTGTGCACACACATATACAACAAAAGGAAGATTTTTAAGCAGGCTAAAACCAAGTCTTTCATGGTACTTTAAGAGTCACCAAATTGAGCATGGGAGGTAGTTAATAATTCTGCTAGTGTGAGAACTTTCAGTGTGAGAATGTCATGGGAGAAGGGGACAAGTTACCAGCTCCTGTACACTGGAATCTCAGTATGCCCAATCAGGTAGTCGCCTTCTAGTTCCTGCCATCAACATATCCCTAACACACAGGGCAACAGAGCTTCTTTGATAAATGTCAACTGAAATACAGCAATCAGCTGAAAACCATTTGCTGAGCCTGTCCCACCGCCCTGGGCCTGGGGCCTTCCTTTATTCATTTATCATGATGTATGGCTTTGGCCAACATACACACAGGAGAGAAATTGTTGACATGTGGAACCCAAGTACTGAAAATCTTTCATCCCCCCCCACCCCAGTCTGTTCACCAAATAAGTTTTGTTTATTTAAAGACTACAGAGGATTTGGCTGTTAAGAACCAAATGCCTTTGGAGTGGAGTTACAACATAATTTATCATTTCCTCTGTTTATTAAAAAGTCCTGCATCTCTGAGCAGCACATTTGCAGTGAGAATTCCACCATTCACAGAGCTGGGGCTCTGCAGACCTCTGTGTGGCCTGCCTTGCTTTCCCCAGGCTAACTTCCCACTGGCCCCTGGCTTTGAGTAGGCCATCCTTGGCCTAATCCTAACCTTAAATTCTCACTATTTCACAGCAGGGCCCACTAATGTGAACAGAGGCAGCAGCAGGAGGCTCATTATCTAGGCAGGCCACACCACCTAGAACAGGGACAGACCTTTCTGCTTGAGGCACTATGAGGGAATTCAGCTCAGGTAGTAGTACTCAGAGCCAGAAGTCACAACTCGGCAGCACCAGGCAAACTGCTGGTGACCACTAGATCCTGACAAGACAGCAGGTGCAGTGGCTTCTGGTTAGACAACCTGGCAGTGCTGGGAGTGTGGCCACATAAGGTGCCTCTGAATGGAGTCACACTTCCCAGCATCTTGCCCCATCCTACTCATCTGCACCCTTCATAGCATGCTTTCTAGGAAGTCAGTAAACCTACCTCCCAAATCCTGAGCAGCATGCTGGCTCATTACCCAGATCACAGGAGGAGCTGGGAGCTAGGTTTGTGTGGTCCAGACTTGCTATTGTCATCAGGAATGGGGATCTCTTTCAGGGCTAAGGGCAGAACCCAGCTGTCTACAGGTGGTCACATGTCAGAACTAAATCAATACAGGACACCTAATTGGTATCCACTAGAGAACTTGGTATGTGGGAAAAGCTGCACACATTTGTTACAGGAGTGTTCATGACAAGCAGGAGAGGACGGGGGAAAACTGTAAGGTTTTACCTGACATCAGTGAGAGACATAGACTTTGGCATTAGAGATAAAACTTTTTATCCCTGCTTTGCTGCTTGCTAGCTGTGCGACACTGCTTGAGAAACTTTATATCTTTTAAAATGAGGCTAATAACAATGAAAATGCTCCTTAGCCTACTGTAGATGCCTGGGCCTTTAATCCAAGTATTTGGGAGGCAGAGCCAGGAGGATCTCTGTGAGTTGTAGGGGAAAAAAAAAAGCCCTACTACTTCCCTGCTCCACTGTCTGGGAGGATTCATTCCCTTAACATAGGCATGTTTGTTCTCATATTTTTAAGTGTAGGTGGTACATATATGTCTAGTTTCCTGTGAAGATTACAAATAATGCCTAAAAAATAGTTTAGCTCCTAATGGTTCTATTATAATTGAATGAAAAAACTGACTTCAGGAGAGGGAAAAAAAGACAAACTAACTTAACCTGGCCCTCAAAGCCATGCTACAACAGGTGAGTTAGCTTAGCAGATAAAGGCACTTGGTGCCAGCTCTGAGAGTCTGAGTTCTAGCCCTAGGTCCCACATGGGAGTTGTCTGACCTCTACATGAGTGCTATGGCATGTATATTCATGTGTGTGTGTGTGTGTATACACAGAAATGTAAAAAAAGGAAAAAAGAAAAAGAAAAGAACGAAAGAAAAAGAAAAAAGAAAAAGAAAGACAAAAGGAGAGGCCACAACAAAGCACCTGTCTATCAGGAAGACAGGCCCTGGCCAAACAGAGCTCATTACCAAAAAAATGTCGACAGAGACAATAGTGGAATGACAGAAAGAAAAGCATTTGGTGAGCAGCTGCCAACTTACTCACAACATGAATACATGGACAACTTCAAGCGTTATTCTGTGTCATTCTCTCCAGTTATTTTGTCAAGATACAGCTAACAGAAAAGAAGAACAGAGGTTTCAATATGAGGAGCCCATGAGCCCAAAATGGGGCCTAGATCAGGAGGCAGAGACTGCCCAGAGGGCAGGACTGGTTGAACTCAGTCCTCATGGGACAGCATGTGGTATGACAACCACAGGCAAACACACTACTTTTGGTTGCTTTATAGAGGTTCTGGGGGCTTTCCCACCCAAACCACTCTATTTTTCTTTTGTGGTTATTTTTCAAATTTATTTAGGTTTGATCATTTACAGTCAGTGTGAAGGCCCACATTAGACCAAATGAGTTAGAAACAAGGGCAGGGTCTGATTCACTGTCTGAAAGGAGGCAGTCCTGTGGTGACGTCAGAGTCAAGGTCACCACCACAACAGATATCCTCTGAGGCCATCGCACCAGAAGAGAATGCAAGGAAGCAAGTAGAGATTTGGTGAGTCTGAGCCTCCCTTGGAACAACAGCAGTGACAGCCTCCAGCGGACGGACAGGGGAGTGGGAGATGCCAGCTTGTCACCTAAGGGATGACCAGAAAATGTCACTGTTGCCTTTCATCCAAGGAGTTCTTTGGTCTTTGCTGCCAGATGCCTGTCCAGCTCTGCAACTGTGTCGTCGGCCATTTGGCTGATCTGCAAGAACAAAAATTGAAGTTTGATGGCTCAGATGGGGAACAAATGTTCCCAAAACATACAAAGGTTACTGGGAAATAATGATAGTGACAGAGTTCATATTAACTGAGCGCCACCCAGGCTCTAAGAAATGTGTGTAGACACTGTTACTGATTCTTAACAATAGTCAGGTAAGGTAGATAAGATTATTCCTCTTTCAGATAAGAAAAACAAGATCATTTATTCAAGGAACACAGTCAGAAAGTCATAATATCAAACTTCACTACACAGCAGCCAACATTTAAAATGGTTACACAGTGCAGAAAGTCCAGCCTAGCTGCCTCCTAACAACACTCTAGAGCAGTGGGTCTCACCCTTCTAAAGCTGCAGCTCTTATAGTCCTCATGATGTGGTGACCCCAACCATATAGTTATTTCGTTGCTCCTTCATAACTGTAATTTTGCTACTGTTATGAGTCCTAATGTAAATATCTGATATGCAGGATATCTGCTATGTGACTCCTGTGAAATGGCACATGCCTTTAATCCCAGCACTCGGGAGGCAGAGGCAGGTGGGTCTCTGTGAGTTCGAGACCAGCCTGGTCTAGTTCCAGGGCAGCCTCCAAAGCCACAGAGAAACCCTGTCTCGAAAAACCAAAACCAACCAACCAACCAAACAAACCCAAAGGGGTTGAAGCCCACAGACTGAGAACCACTGCTCTAGAATGTCTTACACTTCAGCTACACTATTTCAGAAAGCCTTTAGATGAACTGATATAAATAGACTCTAGAGTTAGAAAATCAACAGAGAAAACTAATAGTCACAAAAATGCAAATTACAACAAGATACACCTTCAGCTAACAAAACTCGATGCTATAGTTTCTAGTTACAATATTCAAAACTTGCAAGCTACAGTGAATGGATAAGCTCCCATATCACAGGTAGAATTCAAATTGGTACAAATTCTCATACTACTTAATCCCCAGATATCTCAACTGGGAAATTATCAAGCAAACATGACCTGAACATAGAATTCTTTTATTATAATTATTTATGGATGGGTGCTTTGGCTATGTATATGTTTGTACACCATGTGTGTAACTGGTGCCTAAGAAGGCTAGAAGAGCATGTAAGATCCCTGGAACTGGAGTCTCGGAAGGTTGTGAGCCACCATGTGGGTGCTGGGAATCAAACCTGGGTCCTCTGGAAGAACAGCCAGTACTCTTAACCACTGAGCCATTTCTCCTGCCCCAAGTTTTTAAAAATTCTTATTTTACGTATCAGTCCCAGTTCCCTTTCCCTCCTTTTCCCCCCACCAAACCCCCATCCCACCCCCATCCACTCCCCAGGAAGGGTGAAGCCTTCTATGGGGGATCATGAGTCTGTCACATCATTTGGGGCAGGACCTAGCCCTTCCCTTGTGTATCTAAGTTGAGAGAGTGGCCAGGGGGCCTGGTTTGGTCCCATGCTGGTTCCCCAGCTGTCAGACTGGGGTCTGTGAGCTCCCACTTGCTCAAGTCAGCTGTCTCCATGGGCTTCCCCAGCATGGTCTTGACCCCCCACTGCTCATCACTCCTCTCTCTACAACTGGACTCCAGGAGTTCGGCTCAGTGCCCAGCTGTGGGTCTCTGCATCTGCTTCCATCAGCCACTGAATGAAGGCTCTAGGATTGGCCTCAAAATCCTTAAGTTCTAGGTGTAGAGATGTTTATATGGGATTAATTTTTTAAAATTTATGTGTTTGTGTATGTACCTGCATGAGTTTATGTGCACTACATTAAGTGTAGGTGCTCAGGAGGTTACAAGAGCTGGTCAGATTGCTAGGAACTGGAGTTACAGGCGTGATGAGCTGCCTGATATGGGTGATGGGACTGAACCTGGGTCCTCTGTAAGAGCAGTAAACACTCTTTCTTAATTGTGAAACTCCAGGCCCCTAACCACAACTTAATTTTGAATAGTGAAAAAAGATAGAAAATCTAAAGTTATAGGATAGGGAAGCAGATGAACACATACCGACATTACAATGGTTGTGTCAAATTCTAGGGAGAGAAAATATATTTAACAAGATCCTGGTATGGGTTATATTTATAATAATAAAAAATGTGTTTAAATAATACTTCAAGATATTGGTAACATCTTGGAGACATGTTCTTGCTTTCCTTCAATTAGAAAAATAATCCAATATAGAAACTTCTGTTTGAATATCTGTAGAAGAACTAATCTATAAAATATCTAAACAAAAATTACATGCTTTAAAAAACTAAGCCGGTGGTGGTGATGTTGGTGCACACCTTTAATCCCAGCACTCGGGAGGCAGAGGCAAGAGGATCTCTGAGTTTGAACTCTACAATGAGAGTTCCAGGGTTATACAGAGAAACCCTGTCTCAAAAAACAAACAAAAAACAAGAAACTAAGATGCATACCAAAATCTTTTAATTTTTAGAGCATTTTTCATAATATATTCCTTCCTCTACCCACCCAACTTCACGCTCTTTATCTCTCCCAAAAAAGAAAAAACTTAAAAAAAAAAAATCAAAGAATGGATAAACAATGACATCTTGAAATTTGCATGCAAATGGATAGAACTTGAAAAGAAAATATCCTGAGTGAGGTAACCCAGACCCAAAAAGACACTCATAGATGGATATTAGACATAGAGCAAAGGATAACCAGCTGATAGTCCACAACCCCAGAGAAGCTAGAAAACAAGGAGAGAACCCTAAGAGAGACATACATGGACCCCACCCTGGGAAGGGGAAATAAACAAGATCTCCTGAGAAAATTAGGAGTTGGAGGGGAAGAAGAGAGGGTGACAGGGGAGGGGAAGGGGAGATGAGCAGGGGGGGGGGGGGAAGATTGTGAGGAAATGGGATGGTTGAAATGTGAAAAGACAGAGAGGGAGAACAAGGAAAGACTTATCTTGATAGAGGGAGCCATTATGGGGCTATCCAGAAACCTGGCACTAGGGAAATTCCCAGGAATCAACAAGGATGACCCCAACTAAGACCCTAAGCATTAGTGGAGAGGGCACCTGAAGTGGACTTTCCCCTGTAATCAGATTGATGACTACCTGAATTATCATTACAGAACTTTAATACAGAAAGCAGGAAGCAGATGCAGAGATCCACAGCTTAGCACTGGACCAAGCTCCCAGAGTCCAGTCAAAGAGAGAAAAGAGAGATAATCTGAGCAAAGGGGTCAAGACATTTTGGAGATACCCAGAGACAAAGCTGACCTAATCTAGTGGGAGCTTACTGACTCCAGACTGACAGCTGGGAAACTGAACTGGGCCCTCTGAATGTGAGTGACAGTTGTGTGACTTGGGCAGACTGTGGGGCCACTGGCAGTGGGACCAGGATTTATCCCAAGTGCTTGAACTGGCTATTTGGAGCCCATTCCCTATGGAGGGATACCTTGCTCAACCTAGAGATGTGCCAGACTTTGTTGACTCCCCATGGGAAACCTTACCCTCTCAGAGGAGTGGATGAGGGGGAGAGCAGGAGGAGGGGAGGGGGTGGGAATTAAGATTGGTATATAAAGTGAGAAAAGATTGTTTTTTGTTTTTGTTTTGTTTTGTTTTTATGTATACAATGTTCTGTCTGCATGTATGCTGGCACACCAGAAGAGGGCGCCAGATCTCATTACAGATGGCTGTGAGCCACCATGTGGTTGCTGGGAATTGAACTCAGGAATTCTGGAAGAGCAGTCAGTGTTCTTAACCTCTGAGCCATCTCTCCAGCTCCGACTGTTTTAAAATAAAGAAAAATGACCAAAACCCAAAAAATCAGAAGGAAAAAGAAAACCAGTAAGACAAAAACAAAACAAAAAAAAGTACCAAAAAACAACAACAACAAAAAAACCCAAAATAGTATTTCGTGCTGACCAATCACTGCTGGGCATGGGGCATCCCCTACAGTGTGGCTTCAGCAATAGGACCCTACCATCTTTTTTTGGGGGGAGGAGGGCTTGTCTATGGGACTTTTTTGGCCAATGACTCAACAAGATGCAACCCATTCCTGGCAATGGAGGTTTTACTTGGTGGTATAAAATGGCTTTTTACTTGGTGGCATAAGAGGTCTAGTTGGTACACTGTCTCCATTATATGGTGACTACACTTAAATTTCATATATATATATGAAAGATTATATATATCATGCCAAAATTTTAACATTCTTTTAGTGATGGGAAGATAAATAATGTGTTATTTAGTTCTGTATTGGTCATATCCCACCTAAGACACAGAACATATCAAGTTCTCAGGAAGTATTTATTAAGAGAAAAATTGTTAAAGTTCTCTGTGTTTTTTTACAATAAGCATACATGCCTTTCTAAGAATGAAAACATAACACAGTAGCTGTTGCAGGCTCCCTTCTGAGTCTAAATGGGGTTGAAATGAAGATAGGCAGCATGGCAGGAAGCTCCAAGGGCTAGTGTAGAGTACAGATCTGTGTGCTCAACAGCACAGCAGCTGCTTGACATCTTTATTTGCCGACCACAGGCCTTGGCCAGGAGTTAGGAACTAAATGCATGGCTTAAAAGAGCAGAAACTAAAAAGGGCTTGCAGCAATTGGTCCCAGGCAGGAAAGCTCTCACCATAGCAAAAGCTACACATTTCTAAGATGGAAAAGCACAGCTCCTGGGACTACTGGATACACTGAAAGAATGGCTGGACTCAGAATGGCAGCTGCTCCCTCTTCGATAGTCAGTCATAAATGTCTGAGACACTTCTGGTGCCTGCAGCTATCTCTCATAGGCCAGGAGTAATGTCCAGAAAACACCAGCACTGAAGGCTGCCAGCCTGGGCCAGCCAAGGGTGAAGGGTGCAATAATGTTACCAGGGTGGAAGGATTGAGAAATGGAAGGGAATACCCAGGCTAACAATTTGATAACAAGTGACATTTCCACTCTGTTTCCTCACCCCTCAAATGAGGGTTAGTCCCTTCCTCAGCTAACAGTTAAGTAAAAACAGGACTATATAAGCATGCCATAAGCTAGTTATCTTATGCAAATGCTGGATGTGTTACTGTGACTTTTACCACCACTTTCTGACTTCAAAAGTACTTACTAGCTTATTAGCAGTTGATAGGTACAAAAGGCCCCTGGGGACAATTCACCTTCAGGTTCACCATCTTCATCTTTATCAGGCATTGTAAAACCCTGATGATTAATGAATGACACAGCCAGCAGCAGCAGCAGCAGCAGCAGCTCCTACTGCTGAGTACTTACTACATGCCAGACACTGGCTAACAACCCACATGGACACATGAAATGCTGCTGTCTCCTTTAGCGTGTTTTCACCTAACAGTTGCATAAGAGTTCCTACTATATAAAATGTTTGTTTCTGTTAACTCATTTATTGAAATCCAGTCATCCCATATAACCCCTAGGAAGCAGAAAGAATAGTTATTATCCCCATTTTACAGAGAACTAACCAAGGTAGTCTTGGGCAAGATTTCTCTGCTCACTCTGCTCTAGCCACCAACTTCTTACATGATGTGGTGTGGCACAAAACTCACTCGCTCCTGATTGACAATCCTAGTCTACAGCACCTAGCCCACTCCTTCCTCATCCCAGCCATGTTGTTCTAGGGTCACTGAAAGGGTTAGCTCCATTTCCTTTCAAATCACAAGGTTAGGAACCAGAGTGGATGAAAAAAATGGAGTGAAAGTTATCAAGGACCATCAACATATTAGTCTCGTTTAAGCACGTGTGTCTTCTGGTCCTCCTCTCACTCTTGAGATGGGCACATATCATCTCACTTTACAGATGAGCAAAGAGACTCACAGGTGAGTGAAGCCATTTGCTCACTTTCCCAGCTGGGAACTAAAAGAGCTAGGGTTTGAATGCCTGACTCCAAAGCAAGAAGCATTTATACACTCATGCCTCGCCTTATAAAATTATAACATTATCACCAACACCAGGACCACTGTCATCACTGTGTCTGCTGGTTACCTGAATGGAAAATGAAAGATGGGGACAGAGAAGCAGGTGACAGGAGCACAGAGAACAACTCGGAGCAGGACTGCACACAAGCCATCCTGCATGAGGACCGCTTGACCCCCATCTAGCACCCAGCCTGCTGCCCGCCTGCAGGGCCCTCCCCTCCCTCAGTCCCGCCAGCACCAGGCTCCACTCATTCCAAAGAGTGCTGCTTCTCAGAGCAGTGAAAGGATCTTGGCCAGAATCACTGTCAGTTTCTGCCAGATGCTTTAATGTTCAGCAGGCCCATTTATGGCAAACTAAAGTGAAGGTACCACAGCAGGCTGGCAGATGTCAGGAGTCCTGAGTGGGAACATCCCTGGTCCTGCAGCAGCACCGGCCTAGGCTAGGGGCCGAGGGAATCAGGGGCCAGATACAATGACTTGAGACAGAACCTACCGGTCAGTCATTTCAATCTTATACACCAAAGATGAAAGAAATATTGTTATATAAATATCTCTAAACAATTAGGCTACCAAAGAATTCTGAAAATGATTTTATAAGAAAAGGTCAATTTCATACAATGAAAGGCTATTCATAATCTTATCACTGAAGTGACTTCTGAAATTTTGATAATTACGGACTACCAATCTTTATGTCTTGTATTTTTAAAACTTCCTTATTAGACTTACTCATTTTATTTTATGTGTGTATATTTTATGTGCACGTATGAATGCATGTATGTATGCCACATACATGCTTGGTGCCCACAGAGGTCAGAACCCCTGAAACTGGAGTTAACAGATGGCTGAGAGTCACCATCATATGAGTGCTAGGAAATTAACCTGGGTCCTCTGTAAGAGCAACCAGTGTCTTGACCACTGAGCCATCTCTCCAGCTATAGCTTTTCTTTATAAAATGTAATTGTAATGTTATTTATAGTCCACTATTTTAAAAATAATAAATTCATCAGTATGGTGGCACACACCTTTAATCCCAGCACTCAGGAGGCAGAGGCAGGCACATCTGAGTTCAAAGCCAGCCTGGTCTACAGAGAGAGAGTTCCAAGACAGCCAGGGCTACACAGAGAATCTGTCTTGAAAAAAAATAAATAATTCTAAAAAAATTCCATGTCAATGAAATCTTTTCCTAACTTCAATATAGATTCCAATGAATGGGATTCCAGTGGACACTAACAATGATTTTCAAGAACTTGGTTCCTAGTTTTCTATTATTATAAATAACACACTGATGATGCATGCAGCCCTGGGAGGTTAAGGTTGAAATTTTATATTCCTAAATTATAAATCAGAAATAAATGGCTGCAGCATCTGTCATACTGTTTTCTAGGAAGGTATAAAGATTCAACAAGAACAAACTAATGAATTATAAAAGAGCATATAAAGCTAATGGTTTTTCTAGTTTTAACCTGTCATGGTGGTTGATAAATGCATAAAAATAAGTTCAACAGTAAAAAATGTAAAATACAATATGAAGCACCACAGGTACAGAGGGCCTTAACAAAAACAAAAAACAACTACATAGGTGCTTTATCTGTCCACCTGTGTACTACATGAGTACTTGGTCCCCAGGGAGGCCAGAAGAGGTTGTCAGATCCCTTAGGACTGGAGTTACAGATGGTTGAGAGTCACCTTGTGGCTGCTGTTAAGAGCCTCTGACAGAGCAGCCAGTGCGCTTAAGTGCTGAGCCATCTCTTCAGCCCCTAGAATGGTTATAATAACTGCATAAAAATTCAGTGGGATGCATAGACTTTTAGTCTGGTTAATTTTAGTGTAGCTTTTTTAATAATAAAGTTTATTTAAAAAATAAATACATTTAAAAACCATTTAGAGTGTAAAAGATGACAAGCAAAAGAACGTGTAAGCTCACATTAAAACTTTTTTTAGTTCAGCCAGGTATGGTGGCACATGTCTGCAATACTTGTACTCAGGAGATGAAGACAGAAAGACTGCGATGAATCTGAGGCCAGCCAGGGCTACATAAGGAGTTACCAGGTCAATAAGGGCTACATAGCAAGGTACTGTCTCATAAAAACAAAAACTCGGTCTAAATGTCAGAGTCTAGTAAAAGGTAAAATAAGCTGGTAGGGTGGTGTACACCTGTAATCCCAGCACTCAGAAGGTGGGGGCAGGAGGATCATGAATTCGAGTCCCACCTCAGATACAGAAAGAAAACCATGCATGTGTGTTTGAGAGAAGAGGAAAAAAAAAAAAAACCCACATACTCTAAACTTGAAGTGGTTCTAAAAAGATATATTAAGAACAATGCATTTCTGGGCTGGGGGTAGAGCTAAGTGTTAGACCACTTACAGAGTGTATGCAGGGCTCTGAGGTCAATCCCCAGCACTGAGGAGAAAACACAGAAACAAACCTATGCTTTTCTCTATTCAGTGTTCTACACTTGGTATGTTCTACCCCCAAAAAACACAAAGATTTATAAAGAACATACTCACTGTAACCTCACTAATATAAAGTTATTTTAAATAAAAATATCTATAAGCAGATCTTCTAAAAGATAATTTTGTATATGGACACAAGATGAACTATTCAGCAATCATTAGAGTGGTCATTTACAAAATATTTTCAAACACATAAACAGTTAATGCCTTTATTAAAAATGAAAAAGTAAACCTGTACTCAAAAGTTTATGTATACTGTACATACTCAATATTGTTTAAAACTATGTGTTGAAAAAAAGAAAAGGACTATTTCAAAATGCTGAGTGGCACCTCTGCGTTTATGGGATGATTCTCTTCCACAGTGTGAAACAGTCTTCACATTTTACATTCTTTATAATGAGCAGATATTACTTTGATAACTAGGAACAAAGAAAAATTTAAACTGTTGAAGCAACAATCAGCCAACAGCTTTATTTTATAAAGCAAAGCAAAAGCAATCCAAAAGCAGAAACTCCTTTGGTGCCACCCAAATAGAGAGGAACACACTGCAGAGTGCACAGGACTGCTCCATGCAAACTTCAACCACACAGCTTAAGTTATGCTAACAAGGAGGTAAGAGTAACACAGAAATCACGTCTCTTCACCCAGACTTTTACACCAGAGAGACCTGATGCAGTGCACAGCCTGTGGAGCACACTGAGATAGATATTGGTCACCTCTTATGGAGTCAATGACTGTCTTCATTCTCACACTAACCAGGTATCAGTTTAGTATCAAAAAACAAAGAATTTCCACCTAGAAAGAATAATGAATAGGAAGCACTGGAAAGAAAGTATAATCTGAAAAGGGTGGGAAGCCAGTGGTTATGAGGAAGACTCCTGTCAAGTCTTTGCCAAATGGGTTTGAACCAGAGCACCCAGCAGCATCTGGACATTCTTCCTCTTCAAGGAGCATATGCTCTGCACTCTAAGACAAGACTCTGACTTGCTGAGGGAGTAGTCTGACAGCTTGGCAAGTCCACAGCCTACTACCAGGAAGCAACACAAGGGCCAAGTGTTCACTGCAGAGATAGTATCCCCTAGGATACCAAGGAGGAGCAGGCTCTGAGCCCTGATCAGTGCTCTGAGAAGGACAGCCTGATCTATGACTGTCCCTCTGAGCAAACACAGGAGGACAGAAAGACAGCAAGAGGGGAGATCTGAGATTTAAATACTAGGCATCCTAATGGCACCTTCTAGCATCCCATGAGCCCTTTCAAGGGAGAAATTACCAAACTTTTTTTATAGGAAAACAGACCCCAAGGGTCAAGTAATTTCTCCAAGGTCACAGAGGATCAGCTGCAGAGCAGCTTTCCTTTTGCACTGCAAGCTTCTGGTTCTTTCACAGTATACTTTTGCAGAATTATCAGAGAAATAGTTTAAAATGCATGTTTCAAAGCTGGAGAGACCCAGGGGACCCAAGTTCAGTTCCCAACACCCACATCAGGTGCTTTAGCCACCTGTAACTCCAGCTCCAGGGGATCGGACATCTTCTGGACTTTGCAGGCACTTGCACTTACCTGTATATCTCCCACATAAACACACATGTACACACAATATAAGACCTTTTAAGAACACCATCTCTAGGCAATAAACTTAATCAGAACGATGCCCAGGAACCAAAATTCCCCTAGGTGACTGCTGATTGACCTACAACCGGAATGCTAACTGCAGGGCCAAAATGAAAGCAGCAATTCACTCCATGCCTCCCCCAGGCCTCCCCCAATTCTCCAGCTCTGCTTGCTTCTTCGTTCATGCCTCATCCCACCCCATTTTTTCTCCAGCTTTCCTAAGATGTTTTCATTGTGAACACAGCAGCTCTGAGGCCTACCAAATACCTTGTATGGCATTACTTATTTCATCTCCTAAATCCTGACAAATTTCCCTTCTTCCCTCCAATCTTGCCCCCTACAATGTTCTCTACCTAGATACCAGAGTTACTTTTCCTAGGCATGCATTGATTTCATTGTCTGAAAATGGAGATCTTTTAAGAAGGTTACTGTATGAAAACTGCCTGGAAAGCAGTAAAATATTCCTGGACCACTCCAGATTCACTGACTCAGTATCTGGGAGCAGGCCTCAGACACTTGCCTAGAGAGTGGGTACTAGTGCACATGTGTGGGCACAAGTGTGAAGACCATCCTGGGTTTTGGGTCAGGGTCTCTCACTGAACCTGGAGCTCACCTTTAGCTAGAACGTCTGGCTAGTGAGTCCCAGGGTTCCTCCTATCCCACCTCCTCCAACCTCTATGCTGAGATTATAGGCAAGCACCTCCATATCACCTTTGCATGTGGGTTCTGAGGGATCTAACTCAAGTCCTTGCACAGAAAACATGTTACCAACTGGGTCATTCCCTAATTCCTTAACATCTTCACTTTTCCTAAGGGCAAAGTATTATTCATCAAATGTTCACATATACCCTTCAGACCTCTATGAAGTAAATATATACTTCTCGGCAGCATGCTATCTGACTTGGCCCATGTAACAAGCTTAGCCAATGGGAAGCGGCAAGATCAGGTCCTTCAAATGCAGTTAGGTGGTTGGATTTATAGAACTAATATCTGCTATTGCCAAGAAAGGGTGTTCTGGGCACTTGTTCACTCTGTAATATTGTAAGATATATAAAGCAAACTTGAGCCCAATCTATGGTCTGAAGCTGAACTCACAAGCCCAACCTAGAACTATCTGGCCCCAGCTAGCCCACAGAAAGGAGAGTAAGAATGAAATCATCCAGTTTTAGGTAGCTGGTTATGCACCATTATTGTGGCTGCTGCTAACTGACACAGAAGCACAGCCAGTGAGGAAATGCTCTGGACATTGTTCACATTCAAATTCCTCACTTGTACAGAAGACCTTTTCTGATGTGGCTACTCTGCTTCCTCACTCATTGCTCCCACCCATCTTAGGGTTAAGCCCTGCTGGCCCAAGTGGAAAATGTTCTTTCCCATCACCACAACTCTGCACATGCTGGTCTACCTGGCTCCGGGCCTTTCACTATTTCACTCCAGGAGCACTAGCACTCAGCACACAGAGAGCACAGCTGCTCACTCCCCTGCAGTCAGAAATAGAGACGGCAAGGCAAACGGCCCTAGGTCTGGCTACTATCTCTACCACTATCAGCAAGAGCTTGAACAGGTTCCCAAACTTCTCTGAACCAGGTCTCCTCACTCTCCTCTTACAGTTCTGCTGTGCTGCTGTTTTACCAATAGGGACTGAACCCAGGACCTTTTGAATACGATGAGAGAAAATCAGGTCAAGTGTCCAGCACAAAGCCTAGCACACAATCAAGGACCAATAGCCTCCTTTCCTCTCCTGTGGATCCTCCCAGGGTCTAGCACAGGCTAGACTAAGAACAGAGACTTAGTGTTGATCATGTAAATAAAATGACCAGAGGCATTCCATTTTGCTGTCCTTGCTTCTGACATGAGGACACAGACTCCTTGGGTCAGATACATAAATACTACATATGTTGGCAACAGTACCTGTTTCTCTATGAGCCTGATGGTGTCCTCCGATGTTTTGTCCTTTGATTTCTTCAGCTTATTCATTGCATTAGTTCGAACCTTCCGTAAATTTTCTTTGGCCTTGTTGGTGTTCTGTTTGGCCAGTTTTACCAGCATTTCTCTGTGTTCCCTGGTTACTCTAAAAAAAAAAAAAAAAAAGACACACACACACACACACACACAAATTGAACAAAACTATTCTTTCTTGTACGATGCTGACCTCCAGCTAAGAATTTATCAGCACTCAGTTCACTAGCTCAAGAGTCTACAGCCTTTGTCAGCTGATGACCTTCACACATGTGACAGATGCCAGTGCCATGCTTAGTTCCTGGAGAATTATCTGGAAAAATAAGTAAGAGACATTATGGAACCAGATAGACTAGGTGGAACCAGCGTCAAATCTCAAGATGCAGAAAAGTCTTCTTGAAACCCCCAGCTGTCCCCTAAAATCTAATGGCAGAAGGGACTAAGATGAACATGTGACTCACCACTGATGCTGACATGCTTTAAATGCTCAATAAAAGGAACCAATTAGCCTCAATTAGCTTTCCCTTCCTCTAAAATGCTTTTCCTTTCCATTCCACAGCACTGCCAATAAGGGACACTACAGACAGAAATAATGCTATTGATGAACCTTCAACCTTCACTCAACCTTCACCATCTTGGTTATTATAACAAAATACTTAGGAATCAACCTCAAGACCATGACATAACATAAGTCATGTGTATCACATAACAACTGCAGCACCAGCTGACTCAGAAGCACTTCTGAAAGTATCCAGCATCTTATCAGGGCTTGATAAATGCTGTCAGTCTGTTTTTGTTTCATTCATGCATGTGTGCATGTGTGTGGCCCTGGCTGCCTTGAACTCACTTTGTACACCATACTGGCCTGGAACTCAGAGATCTGCTTGCCTTTGCCTGCTGAGTGCTGGGGTTATGGCATGCACCATCTAGATAAATGTCAGTTCTTATTATCAATATCTTCATTATCATGACAATGAACATAAACCATTAAGAAAGGCAGTCCATCACAAATACCCTGCCTTCCTTTCCCATTTTATGAACACTGAGTATCAGGAGCTGAGGTAATGGATTTGGATGAAGACAACAGACCTTTATCCAGCTCCTGCGGAACTTAAAGAGAGGCAAAAAGACATTCATCAGAGTGTAAGAAGTGCTGTAGTGACAGAAGTAGGAAAAGAAAAGTGGCCACAGAGGAAGGAGCAGCTAGGCTCAACAAACTTGTCCCCTAGAAATGACATCTAAATGTGGCAGGTCACTAGGCCCACTCACCACTGCTCTGGGTCTATTGCTCATAGGCATTCGTAGGAACACATATTCCTACACTGAAATTATAGACTACACAACTTGCATGATCTAAGGAAGTGTGTGTAAAACTGTTGGTATCAGCTCAGGACAGAAGCTTCCAGAGGACACGTTTGTTTACCTGGATCACAGTACAAGTTGAGATAGAGTGTACATCTGCACAGGATGACTATAAAGAATAGTGCCTAACACAGTGTTAGAAATACATGTCTACTGTTACAATCAATGGTGATGTGTTATAAACCATGGTGATTGGGGACTGCTTGTTACTGCACTAGAATCCATACTATCCTAACTAATACATTTCATGAGATCTGAAGATAAGTTCAAGTTTCTAGTGCTGGTAGGACAAGAAGGATTTCCAAGAAAATGCATGTATAAAAAGCTTTGAGGCACATGGAACTCATGTTTAATTTGAGGAACCACGAAGAGCAGATAAGAACAAAAGGAATCACCAGAGCTGAAGGCTTGCAAGCTGACTGTCTTATTCTATCACAAACCCTGTCCTAGTCAGATCACTATTGCTGTGATGAAACACCACAACCAAAAGCAACTTGGGAGGAAAGGGTTAATTTGGCTTACACTCATCATCACTGTTCACTGAAGGAAGTCAGGACAGGAACTCAAACAGGGTAGGAACCTGGAGGCAGGAGCTAATGAAGACACTATGGAAGGGTGCTGCTTACTGGCTTGTTCAGCTTGCCTTCTTATGGAACCCAGGGCCACAACAAGTCCAGGGATGGCACCCACAATGGCCTGGGCCCTCCCAGCCCCTCCCCTATCAGTCACTAGTTAAGAACCGCAGGCTTGCCTACAGCTTGCTCTTATGGAGGCATTTTCTCAGCTGAGGCTCCCTCCTCTCTGATGACTCTAGCCCTCAAGTTGACATAACACTAGCCAGCACACAACACATTTTTGTAGATGAAGAAAATGAGGTCTAGCCAAATGTGGCATCTTTGTTGCTATTTGGATTTTTTTTGAGACAGAGTCTCACTATGCCACCCACAATCTCCAGAGTGCTACAATTTTGCATTGCCAGGCCCAGCCTAAATTTGGTGTATTAATTGAAATCAAACCCAGAATGGCCTGTCTCAAAAGCCATTGATGGATTTTATAACAAAATCTTCTGCCCTGAAGTGGTTATCACTGGCAATGCTTCCTGACCCCTCAGAACAACAACTCTGGGTGAGTTGAGTAAGCACAGTCCCAAGTTCTAGGCACAGCAATGGTGATTCAGTCGCAGAACCCTTCCAAGTTCTGGGCACATGCTCGGTGTGTATCACTAAGGACATATGTTAAATATTTCATGGCATTTCCATATTGTTTTCTTCCATGACAAAAAGAACTTTAAGTAAAGAAAAGCTCTGAAGACTAAGCAGACAGCTGAGTTATGTGACCTCACTGATCCCCTCCAAACCCCTCCTCAAACTAAGAGTCCCATTTTTCCTAAAGAAGAAACTGAGTCTCAGAAATGTTAAGTGAACTGGCTCATGGGCTTGAGTGACAGGACAGGGATTCAAACCTGTATCTTGGCCAGGGAGTGGTTGGCGCACTCCTTTAATCCCAGCACTCGGGAGGCAGAGGCAGGCAGATCTCTGTGAGTTCAAGACCAGCCTGATCTACAGAGCAAATTCCAGGCCAGGCTCTAAAGCAATACAGAGAAACCCTGTCTCAAAAACAAAACAAACTCAAACCTGGATCTTTCTGGCCTTTATTCTTGTAATCTATTTCAAACAAATCATAAACTTGTGCTTCCAGGCAGAAAGCTTTCAAAATTGTAATAAGAGCTTGGGCCTGAAAAGGATAAAACCACCATGTCAGGAGTTTAGGGATTTGGATCTGATCTTATTACTTTTATGGTTTTTAATTCACTGAACAAAAATCATGCTGACATGTTTAGGTCTCTTTTTTGTTTTGCCAAAGCATATGTCAGTATAAGGAAGGAACAAGAAAATTAAAACTTGATCCACTGATTCAAAAAACCTAATCCTGTTGAAACACTAGGAGGGGTGGAAAAGAAATGAAGCTAAGGATGGAAGAAACCCCTTAAACCTCTCCAAAAAGACCTTCTTGAAGTACTTCAATCTTGTGTTTCATACATAATTTGCAGTAGGTACCCCACTGTTGAGAAACCTTTAATAAAGAAAGCTAACTAACTTTACACTGCTTTGTTTATATTTCAAATGGAAGAAAAAAAACCCACACATTTTAAAAAGCATAAATTGGGACTCAAAAAGCCTGAAGAATAAAAGGGTATATAAAAAAATGAAATCATTACATGCAATGTGGCCTTAATACAATGTATTATTTTACATAAATGTTCTTACCACCAACTAATATCAGTTTCTAAGTGTAACAGTGTATAACTATTACTAACGTTGTCAAAAAAACATGTTTTAGGATTCAAATAGACAGCCAATTGTCGAAAAACATACTGTGAGAAAGAGAGGGAAATGCATTAAGAATGGGGGAAGAGGTGAGCAGAGCTGGCAATACTGGGCACAGGAAAGGCCAACAGGAAGAAGGGCAGATGCACTGAGCTTGCACTGTGCAGTAGATATAAGAGCAAACACCTAGGGCAACTGTGTCACCCACAAGACAGGTATCCACCAGAAAGCCACCTAATCAAAGAGTGGTTCAGAGACGCAGATACCACAGAGATAAAGTACCAACAAAGACAGCAGCATATAGTAGCCTCAAATACATGATGGTGTTTATGGATGTCTTAATCAAACAAATTTAATTGCTTCCTCATGAAGCAACAAGAGCACATCTGTTTTAGAAAAAGAAACACACCACATGATATTATGGAAATGTCCTAATCCCTTTCCAGCCCAATGATTAATACATCTGATCATCTGCAGCTCATATTCATGGGGCTCTGGGAGTGTGTACTCATGTTGTGTTCCAGGCGCCTGTGTGTCCACTCTAAATTGTACCTGTTTGCTTCTCAAGCAATAGATGAGCCCCTTATGGTCTGTGGCAGATCCTGTGCTGGCTGACATACACTACAGAAGACGCATGCCTGATCTTTTCCCAGAGACTGGAAAAAGGCAGTGTGACTAGAGTGGAGAAAGCAGGAGGTAAGGACATCCAAAGTGAGGAGGCTGGCAGGGCTGACAGGTGCAAAACCACACAGCACTCCAATGTCATACTGAGTCATGCATGCAAAGGGATATTACCCAGCCTTCAAGAGGAATGTGGTTCTGACACATGTACACATGGATAAACCCAAGTGAAACAAGCTCAACACAAAAGGACATACACTGCATAACTCCATCTATGTTAGGTTTCCAGAGTAGTCAGAGGCAGAGAGGACACACATTGCATGACTCCATCTATATAAGATTCCTAGAGTAGTCAGAGAGGTAGAAAGCAGAATGGTTCCCAGGGACCAAGTGTACGTACAACTCTTTGATATATATACAGTTCCAGCTTTACAAGATGAAAAGCATTGACACTTAAACTGACAAATAATTTAAATTTTAATAGGTTTTTTATCACAATTTTTTATTTGGTTTTTTTTTTTTATTTTGTTTTCTTGAGACAGGGATTCTGTGTAGCCCTGGCTGTCCTGGAACTCACTCTGTAGACCGGGGCTGGCCTTGAACTCAGAGATCCAACTGTCTCTGCTCCTTTGGGATTAAAGGTGTTCAACGCCACTGGCTGGCTCATAATTTTTTAAGAGGAGGAATACTAGAAGATTCTTCTACAAACAAAGTGAAATACCACAAAAGAGGCTCAGGAGGTAAAAGAAACCTGATTAGACATATATTTTGTATAGACAGCAATGTGCACACTGTATCTAAGCAGAAAGAGGGAAGCTGGAGACCCACCCTGCATCAGCTTCTTGGGTGGGTGATGAAGACAGCAGCCTTTTCCGTTAGGGTTACAGAACCCTCCCAGAAAGATGCAGGGGTTTTGGCTGAGCAAGCAGGGTCATACTTTGTTTGCACAAACTCTGCCAGGCAGGTCTTCCAGTAACATCCTGGATGGGGGCCTTCCTGCAGAATTCCTTGAGCATGTTCCCATGAACAATAAGCAGAGGGCATGCCCAGCTGGCAACCAACACACAGAGAAACCCACCGGCTGAAATGATACTTCTCATTGTTTCTACCAAACAGGACACATGTACAAGGCTATGCACCACCCAGGGAAGTCCCTGATGAGTTGAGTCATTACAGCAAAACCCACTTATGATGTCTTTGGTCACTTAAAAGGTGGCATTAAACACAGAAAGAATAGCATATCCTAGAGCTCTGCCCCTTGTTGCCTTCAGAACTTTGAATACTATACTCAACCTCTCCAAACTCAGTTTCCTTGTGTTTAGAATAAGTATGGCTATTACCAAGAAGAGGATGCAAGGATTAAATGAAATGATGGGTGGCAAGGGCTTGGCACACTGCCAGCACATATGCACTGCAGGAGCGCTACACAGGGTGGTTACACTAATTATTCTAACCACAGAATCTGCAGACTTGGGGACAATAGGATGTGAGCGGTGAGGGAGAAAATACTTAAAAAGGATTTGGTTCCTTAAAGCTTTTGTTCATGGAGTGGATGGAGAACAGCAAAGGATAAGCAGAAAGACAGAAGGCTAAGCCTGGTGGCACAGTCTGTAATCTTGGTTTCCTGGGAGGCTAACCCAAGAGGGCTGCCACATTCAAGACCTTCCTGGACTATACAGAGTGAGTTCAAGGCTTGTCTGGGAAACTTTCTGAGACCCTGTCTCAAAACAAAAAGTAGGAAGAGGGCTGGGATAAAGCTCCATGATGGGATGCTGGCCTAGCATGTGGAGGTCCTGGGTTAAATATTCAAGTCCTACCAAGAAAGGAAAAGAGCAAGAAGAGAGGGCAGGCAGCAGTAGGCAATGGACTGTAGAGATCATGACCTCTGCTCCAACAGCAGGGGCTAGCAAGCTATGAAGACAGCTGAATTCCAGGGAACAGCACAACAAAATACATCTCTGACAAGTCCAGAGAGAAAGCCTGCCACCCCTCACGGGGCAGATAGGAGACCCACAGTCAGCAGCAGACACGTGGGCTGCTTCATTGTTTGCTGGCAGGAGCTGCCCAATGCTTTGGGGGCTGTGAGCCCCCAAAGGAAATGTTTTTGTTTGTGTAGCCCAGCCAAATTTCCTATGCTTCTAAGTACCCTCCCCCACCCCTCCCATTAGCCCATCTTACATACATTAACATATGTAATCAGACCAAAGGGAATCATACATTTGGGAAGGCTTCCTACCACCTATGCTAATTTTACTTCTACCTAGGGACACAACTGGCCAGATGTTTTCAAAGGACTGTACATTGACTGAGGTCCAGGTAAGCATGACAGAAAGAAAAAGGATGAGATTGAGGTTCCAACTACAAGTGCCAGCTGCCTGGTCTCCATTATGTCACCCATCTTCTCCTCCTCAGCTAGAAGGACCAGAACCCAATCCCCACACTAAGTGAAGAGAACCCTTGCTACAGCCTCATTGCTGGCTAGTCAAATCTAGCAGCTATGCTTACAAGTGCACTGCACACTAAGATCTGCTTACATATGTAATAGGAAGAGACAGTTTGCTGAACTTGCCTGATGAGTGAATGGTCCTGCAAGGAATGGTAGATAGAGAGAGGACAGTGGCACAAGGGCAAGAAAAGTACCAGTCATTGCTAAAGTACAGTTTGAACCCACTAAGCCCCTTTCAAGATTACCTGCAGTCTATATACATTATAATGAAATGGCTTTACCAACACTTTCTGGAATGTGTCAATCATGCATGCTACCCCTGTAACAAGATCTATGGAGTGGGGCCAGAACTGAACAGAACAACAGATAATATAGTTAGAACACGGCCTCCAGAAGCTGATGGGTTCAAGTCTGAGAAATGGCTCACACTTACTAGTCTGTGACCCTGAGAAAGTTAAACTTTTCAACCCCAGTTTCCTCATTTACACTATAGTCATTTCAAAAGGATTTTTTTTTAGGCAGTTAGAAAAAAATAAGACAACTATGAAAAGATATGTGTAAAATAATAAAGCAACCTGTGGTACTGCAGACATTTAATCCCATTTACATAAACTAAGTACAAATGTTCCTCAATTTATGATGGAGATATGTCCTGATGAGCTCATTATAAACTAAAAATAACCTAAATGAAAATGTATTACTTGACACACCTAGCCTTCCAAGCCATGCTTGTAGTATAGGACTCTGGCCTTGTGATCATGTGGCTGGCTGGAAGCCATAACTCACTCTCCTGGAGGATCACTGCAAAGCTACTGGACTAGGCATTTACTAGTCCACAGAGAAAAAATTCAAGATTCAAAGCATCACTTCAACTAATTCTCTCTCTCTCTCTCTCTCTCTCTCTCTCTCTCTCTCTCTCTCTCTCTCTCTCACACACACACACACACACACACACACACACACACACACACCATTTATTACATTCTTTTCCCTTTCCCACTGCTGTCAGACCTGCACTGCAATCGAGCAGCCCCACTGACTCCTGCCCCTCTCTCTCCTTTACCCTTCACAGGACTCGCCTAGTCCTCCCTTCACAAGAGCAAATGCTGTGATTATTCCATGGTATACACAAAGAAAGTGGGGCTCAGAGAGTTACCATATCTTGACCAAGGGCACAGCACATTTTTACTGGTTTTCTTAGGGTTGTCCTCCAGCTCTGCCATGGCTCTCCCTGGTTGCAATTTCCCTCCCCATCCAACTCAAGCTAGGGACCACCCTACCCACTTTATCCAACCTGTTGTCCTAGGAAAATTCCCTGGAGACATCATGTATCCGTAGATGGGGAAATGTGGAAGTCAGCCTGGGGGAATGGTAGCTGAGACTTCTTGTTATCTTGGGAACTGTCGGGTCCGATTCTACAAAGAATCCTCTTTTGATCATCCTCAGAACTTTGGTGTGGGAAAGAAGCTAGCAAGACATCAAATCTACCACCCAACATGTGCAGAGAAGAGAGGGATCTGATGATGGCAAATATCCAATGATGAGTCTTGGGAGGAACAGGCCACTGGCTGGGGAGTGTCAAGATAGCAAGGATCTCTGCCTTTACCAGAAACATAAAGCTAACCTACACCAGACCTTCTTATTTGGATATACTTTCCAAGGGGTCTTGTTCACTGTAATTCATATTCAAAGAATAAACCTAGCACTTATTAACAATCAAACTGCAGTGCTCCTGAACAACCTAAATTCCAAGGTAATTACAACATAATGATTCAACTCCTCCCCTCCCTAAAAGTGGAAGAACAACAGCAACAAAAATGAACATGCGGCTGGGAGACAGGTTAGTTTAGAAGAGGAAAGAAAGTGCTAACTAAGGACTAGGAGAGAATCCATGAATAAAAAGAAAAGTAGCCTTGATTTTATTCCCAAATAACCAGTTTTTAAAAAAAAAAAAAAAAAAAAAAAAAAGCTGTGTCCAAGAATTGCTTAACTAGGAGAATGAATTCAAACACCGCAAGACAATGAATTAAAGTGTATTAAGCACCTGTGACAGGCCTCAAGGAAGAAATCATACATATAGTATCTGATTACTCCTCAAAATCATTAACCATTTGGTCGAGAAGGAGGAGGAGGGATCATAAGAACAAGGGGAGTCAAGACCATGATGGGGAAACCAGTGACAGCTAAACCGAGCTAGAGGGAGCCCACAGACTGTGGACTGACAACTGGGGAACCTGCATGGGACTGAACTAGACCTTCTAAATGTGGGTGACAGTTATGTGACTTGATTTGTTGTTGTGTGTGTGGGGTCCCTGGTAGTGGCACCAGGACCTATCTCAGGAACATGAACTGGCTCTTTTGGAGCCCACTCCCTATGGTGGGATACCTTGCTCAATCTTGATACAGGGGGAGGGGCTTGGTTCTGCCTCAACTTGGTATGCCAAACTTTGTTGACTCCCCAAGAAAGACCTTACCCCCTCTGAAGAGTGGATTGGAGGAGGAGAAGGTGTGAGGGGGTGGGCGGGAAAAGGGGAGGAAGAACTGATTTTGGTATGTAAAATGAAAAATAAATTCTTTAAACAAAAAAAACACTTAATCTCATTTTACAGATGAGACGAAATTTAAAAAGTTAAGCACTTAAGAAGGGTCTCCACAGTGAAAGGTACATACATGACTGTGTCTACCCCCCCTCCCCAAGGACTGGTTCTGAGGGAGGCAGATGACTACAGCTCCCAAACTGTCAGCCCTCCATGACATTCTGCTATCATTCCCAAAAAGACTCCCTAGTTATTCCCAGGCAACAACCAACCAACCAACCATTCCTGGCACAGGACTGACTAACACAGGCCTCCTCGGGCATGGGCTCTGCCCAGGATCACCAAAGTATCCCGGCTGGGACTTCCTCTTAGATGTACTCGAGAGCGTACTTTCTGACCTTCCTCCTCTCCTTTTTTTCAGACCCACTGTCAAGATCTGTACTGCTTCCTTCTCTCCTGTCTCTCACAGGTGGCCCTGCGCTTCTCATCCTGCCCTGGTGTCTGTTTCTCAGAGAAGCCAAGCTGGTTGGAGAACCTGAGCTAATATATTCCATGGCAGAGCAACTGGGGATAGAGTTCCAGGGTACAGCATTTGCCTAACACGTGAAATACTTGTTCAGGCCCCAATCCTGGGAAAAAGCAGTGCTGGCCGAGGGTCAAGGGTCAACCCTAACCCTTCATGAGTGTTAGGCAAGTGCTCTATTCTGAGCTTAATGAGCCAAGTCCTCTCATTAAAATGTTGTATTATATTTTTATTTACTTATCCGTGTGTTGGGGGCTGGTATATATATGCCATAACTCATGAATAGACATCAGAGACAACTTTCAGGTGCTGGTTCTCTCTTTCCACTGTAAGGATCCAGACAATGATACTCATGTTATCAGGCTTGCCTGCTGAGCCACCTCCCTGGCCCTACCATTAAAACTCACCCAATCCAAGCACTTTTGTCAGCAGCTCCATCATTTATCACCAACACCAATCCAAGGCCATCCCTGGGTCAGAATAGCAGTCAGAGCGAGGCTAAGAAAATCTAAGGCACATTACTCCCCTGTTCAAAATCCTTAATGGTTTCTTTTCATTCTAAGTAGAAGCCAAATTCTTTACAACTTGTAAAATCTTACAGACCTCAGCTTCCTTATTCACTCTAACATCAACCCCTAGCTCTCTGCCCTAACCCACTCTGCTACAGCCAGAAGGCTTGAGGCTGTTTCTAGAATACCCAAGGCAGGAGCCCTCGGGGCCTTTACCCTTGGTTTCCTCTACTTCAGGGTTAGACACAGGACACTTGGCTCTCCCACACTCCCACACGCTTCAGTTCTTTGAAGACAGCCATGAATGTCCTCAATACTGAATCACCAACCTCATCAGCTCCATCTATGGCATCCTGTTCCTTCACTACCTCACTTTATGTAGGAGAAAGAACAAAACCATTTTCCTTCATAGTTCCCCTTTTCTCTCCTTTATCAGTTACTGTCTCCTCATACATATGGTGTATGGTTTTGTTTAGCCTGCTGTCTACTTTATCCTCAGTGTCTACAATTATGCTTGCATATAGAACATACTAAGCAAAAATCTTTTGAGTAAGTTAATGAATGTCTAGGACAATTTCGATTTAAGGTGGGGTGGGGAAGGGAGCCCAAACCCAAAACCAAACCCTTCTATATTCTTATAAAGGTAGATGATGGTTGTCTGGTATCAGAAAAAGAGGAGACAGGGAAATAAAGAAGACGGGAAATAAACCTACTTTATATCTTCAATGGAAAGGTAGTTACAGAAACATATACATCTGAACTCACTATCATGTACAGTTGATTTTTTTAAATGAACTCACCATTGTGTACACTTGATTTTTATGTATTTACTTATTTTTCAGACACAGTCTCACTATGTAGCTCTGGCTAGTCTGAAGCTCACTCTGTAGACCAAGCTATCCTTGAATTCACAGAGATCTGCCTGCCTATGACTCCTGAATGCTGTGATTAAAGGTATGTGCCACCATGTCTGGCTTATATACTTAAAATAAATTCACCTTACTAAACTTACATTATACCTCTAGAGTTAAGTATTTTCCAAGTACTATAATCAAACTAAATATCAACTACAACTAAAATATCAAATACAAACCCACTGTCAGATTGAATTTCCTGATTTGAGCCTTGAAAATCTAGGTTTATTTTTTAAGATTGATTTACTTTATTTTATGTATGTAAGTGTTTTTCCTGCATGTACACCCATGCCTGATGCCCACAGAGGCCATAAAAAGACACTGGATCCCTTAGAACTGGACTTAACAGTTGTTAGCAACCATATGGGTGTTGGGAGTTCAATCTGGGTCCTCTGCAAGAATAGAAAGTGCTTTTAACCACTGAGCCATCTCTCCAAGCCCTGGACATAATTTATTCTACATAGTTTGGATTACTATTGTGGTGGTTTGAATGAGATGGCCCCCACAGGCTCATACGCTTGAATGTTTTGACCCTAGTTAGTGGACTATTTAGGGAGGATTAGGAGGTGTGGCTACGGTAGAGGAGGTGTGTCACTGGGGGTGGGCTTTGAAGTTTCAAAAGCTCACACCAAGCCCAGTCTCTCTCTCTGCCTGCAGATCAGGATGTAACTCTCAGCTACCACTCCAACAATCATGCCTGCCTGCTGCCATGACCCCCATCATGATAATCAAACTTTTGAAACTGTAAGTAAGCCCCCAATTAAATGCTTTCTTTTTTAAGTTGCCTTGTTCATGTTATTTCTTTATAGCAATAAAACAGTAACTAAGATGATTATATAATTAAAATTTGAAGTATCAAGCACTGAACCATTTATTATGAAAACAAGCAAATGTAAAACAGAAAGCACCCTTACAAGTCTACAGATGCAAGAATATAAATCTGATGTGAAACAGCCCCAAATCTGGATCCTTTTTAATTCTTCTTGTACTAGCTAAAAAACCTGAACAAACTCTCAAAGGTTTACAATGATTATGTACAAAAAACAGGGAAGAGCAGAATGAAATGAGGCAAACAAAGAGCACTCATTGTTGCCTTATTTACTATTAGCCCTTCCATGCAGTGAGCCAGAGGAGGCATCAAATGCTATAGAGATTTCTACAAGGATAACAATAGAGGGTTATCCAGGTGAGCTGCAGATGGCTGTGAGGCCCTGAAACAGCCCCTTTTCTAAGCATCTTGGCACTGCACAGTGATGCTGCAAACACACCATCAAGCAGCAAGAGCAACACTCAGGGCCCCACACTCCACATTCACCTTTTTCCCCAATCCCCAACTTCACTACCTCTCCTGTTTTCAGTAAGACCTGGAGTAAAGCTTTAAAATTGATAAGAACTAAAACACAGTTAACAGCCCAGCAGTTAAAAGCACTGGTCCCTCTTGCAGGGGACTGAGGTTAGCTAATCAGTGCCCACATGGTGAGCCATCATAACTCCAGTTCCAGGGGATCTGATACTCTCTTCTGACCTGAATGGGCACCAGGCATACATGTGGTACACAAGCATACACCCAGGCAAAACACTCGGTGATTAGACTAAACTAAATCAATCTGTTTTTTAAAACTACCAAAAGAAAAACAACTTAAAACAAGATATTTGTAATTTGGGAACTACTTAATGCTAAGTGTAAAATACAAACACTCAACAACCTTTAAGAATAAGGAAGCAAGTCAGTGGTGGCACACGCCTTTAATCCCAGCATTTGGGAGGCAGAGGCAGGTAGATTTCTATGAGTTCAAGGCCATCCTGGTCTACAGAGAGAGTTCTAGGACAGCCAGGGCTACACAGAGAAACCCTGTTTTAAAAACAAAACAAAGGATTATAAGGAATAAACCAGGTGGGTGGTACACGTAGGATCAAACATATAGGGTCGTTTTTTACCTATCAAGTTTGGGATTAGCCTAGATAACATGAGACCTTGTCTTGAAAAGAATAAGGAATTCTCATAGGAAACATGGACACACTGCTTCATTTAGGGAGAAAACAGTATCAAACCTATTTCCAGAAGAAAGGATGGGGTACTTTACCAGAAGAGACAGCGTGATACATTCCTACAGTCACCAAGTGTGGTGGTGCATGCCTTTAATCCCAGCACTCAAGAGGCAGAGAGTCAGGCAGATGTCTATGAGTTTGAGGGTAGCCTAGTCTACATAGGATAGGGAGCTCCAGGCCAGCCAACAACTACATATTGAGACCCTGTTTCAAAACAAGCAAAACAACCCTGGCCACAGAGCTGATCTCTGGCAACAAAAAGAGCAAAGTACTACTCTGCTTCCTGGCCTGACCTCCTACCCAAGGGACTTATCTTCCATCTCCTTCTCATAGATCAAAGAGCCATGAATTCAGTAAACTCATTTTCAAAGAATGAAGACTCAAAGAAGTGAGATGAAGATCAGAGCTGTTGCAGAGAATTACAGTTGGGCAGCCAGCATTGGGGCAGAAAGCAAACTTGCAGATGATCCTGAGGCACAAAAGTCACAAAAATAGCCAGAAGAGACAAATTTTCCTAGAACTAAGCTTGAAATTTTATAAACAGAAATGAATCTTAGAGATTTCTCCTCCTGTCCTCCTCTTCTCCTCTTCTTTAGTTTTCTGAGGCAGGGTTTCTCTGTAGCTCTAGTGCCTGCCCTGGAACTCACTCTGTAGACCAGGCTGGCCTCAAACTCACAGAGATCCACTTGCCTCTGCCTCCCAAATTCTGGGATTAAAGGTGTATGCCACCACCACCCGGCAGCGTTTCTTGTATTTCCCAACTTTAGCTTGGGGGTTGTGTGCACACGTGTGTATGTCCTTACAACCTTTGCTAATTACTAGCTGTGAGACCCAGAGCCAGAGCTCCAACTCTTTAAATCTGTGTCATTATCCCTAAAGGGGAATGAAGCCTTTACTTGTTTGTGAAAGGGAATGATGGAAACAGCAGCATTTGACACCACCAAGTGGGTTCTACCAGGTATCAACAGCTCTAAGTACATTATCACATTATCTCCCTATAACCATATAAATGGTCCCCATGAACTTAATTTTACAGATGAATTTCCCAAGATTGAGAGAGGTGAAAAGAGCTGCTACTGTCACATAGCCAAAAAGAAGAGCTGGGTCCCAATTCAGTATATATGTGGCGGAAGGGTTTAAATATAAGTGCTGTTCTCTTCTGCTTCCCCTGTGTATCAGGCATTTGAAAGTAATACAGAGTGGTATCCAATGTATTACTTCTTCCTCACTCTTTACTATTCACTCTTTATAGAAATAACAACGCATGTAGTTTCTTTAACTAGAACATGGTATTTATTGTCTCTCTTAATCTCAAGAAATCTCTGCCTATTTCTGTGTACTCTTTCACCTACTTTACAAATAATAAACTTAAATTCAGCAAGCTGCTGGGGCCATATGGGAAGTCACTGCCAAAACCTAATGAAAACTTTGGTCCTTTTACTTAAAAATCAACTTTTATCTCTTCACATGACACAGCTTCCATAATAAAGAACAGACCATTCATTTTTTATTTGGAAAACTACCAAACCCATAATTCAGTAAGGGGCCTCGTGACCCTACCACCTTGTCAAGGAAAAGAAAGTATATAAAAAATGAGGTTTGCAGGAGCAGAGGGTTTTGGTCTGTCAACTTTCTCTTGGATTACATCCATTAGCCAAGATAAAATAATGTAAAAACTAATGTAACGAATCCCACATCTTTGAAAATACAAGTTAAACACACTGATCCTTCAAACTTATATTTGACACACCAAGAGCAACTGTTAACTACAGAGGGGTTGCAGAGATATGTGTTGTGTCAATCTGAGCTTTCAGATAAAAATGTAACAAGCATTTGGGCTGCTCTGAAAAGAACCCAAGTCAACAATATACATTAAGCAAGCAAGATTTAGGGACTGTGGAGGAGCCTGCAGACCTGAGCACAGCCTTTCAATCTGGTCCATGAGGAATACCAAGCTCAGAAAAGTGAAATGGCCTGAAAGACTACAGACAGGAGATTAGGGACCAGAGAATGAAGATGCTGCCTACAACCTTTCCTCTTGCAATATTTAAAATAATTTTTAAAGACATCTTTTATTTTTATTTACATGTATGTGTGTCTGTCTCTGTGGTCATATGCCAAATGTGTGTGGGTACGCAATGAGAGGAGAAGAGGATGTCTGGCAGTTGTAAGATGCCTGAGAAGATGCTAGGAACTGAACTTGGGTCCTCTGGAAGAACAGTAAGCACTCCTAACTGCTGAGCCATCTTTCCGGCCCCTCCACTTGTAAATCTTGCTTCTGATATTCATAATTAGATTCAGCACTTTCCAGAATTAAAAACTCATGATTCTCAGATCCTGCCTGCCAATACTGGTCATGTGATCATGGGCAATCTATTTCTCAGAGATTCAGGGATTTTTGTCTAAAACTATGGGTCACAGTAGTTTTCCCAAGTAAGCTGGCAGTAATACAAACAAGGAGCCTGACAAATGAAGAAAGTCTCTGTGTTCCCAGCAGAGCCTGTTATACACGCATGCTCAGAAGACACTTCCCTAGCAAATATGCTGAACTTGAACCCAAGTCTGTATGGCTGTTAAACACAAGGTTATACTGCCCAGTTCACAAAATTTCAGAGCAGCATGTTAATTCAGTTTTATATAGTATGAAGAACATAGCTGTTTCCTGGTCATATGGCAGGAAAAACTTCAGTCAAGGAAGTTCTTAGTTTCTTCAGTGCTGTGGCTGGTTTTTACAGCTGAGTGTGGTGGTACACGTTGTACACACAGCACTCTGAAAGCTGAGGCAGGATGATCTCAAATACCTGGCTATGTAGCAAAACTTCATTAGGAAAAAAAATCTTGAGGCTATAATGACACTTTGTAACCAAGGAAGCCTGGGTAGCACTAGTTTACCTCTTAGAGACTAAACTTTATTAATTGGAAAAATTACTTTAAAAGGATCATATAACAAATGATGCAGTTTCTACAAAGAAATACAGGGTGACAGGTGACACAGAAGGAACCCTAGTTCCTTCATTCTATTTGCCTTCTAGTTATTTGGGAGATGCCATTCATTTGCTTTACTTCATTTAGACATCCCTTCCTTCCTGAATCTTGTTTCTACAAAGCCCCCAAATTTCTTTTTTTAAAGATTTTTTAAATTATGTGTGTGTGTACATCTGTATGAGTTCATATGCGCAAGTCTGTATGAGTTCATACATGTACAAGTGCTCACAGAGCCTGTTGTAGTTTGAATGAGAATGGCCTTTATTCAGTACATAGTACTTGGTCCCTGGTTGGTGGGGCTGGGAAGGATTTAGAGTGTGGCCTTGTTAGAGGAGCTGTGCGGTTGTCTTTGAGGTTTGAAAAAGACTCTTGCCATCCCCCATCATACACTCTATTTTCTGTTTGTGAAGTCTCGCTGCTGTTCCAGTGTCATGCCTGTGTGCCTGCCACCATGACCCTGCAAAAAAGGTAATAGATTCCTATCTCTCTGGAACAATCAGCCCCAAATATTAACTCTTCCGTGTACAGAATGCCTTGGCCATGGCATTATATCACAGCAATAGTAACAAAGACAATGCCAGAGAGCATATCAGATTTCTTGGAACTGGAGATATAGCTGTAAGCTGCCTAATGTAGGTGTCAAGAACTGAAGCCTGATCCTTTGCAAGAGCAATAAGTGCTCTCTCTTACTGATGAGCCATCTCACTAGCCCTCCTCCATCTCCTTGCCCTTTATAGGTCTTACCATCACCAGACATTACACTCAGAGTTTATTATATCTGCTCAACTCTCAGGTGAGCTCCAGAGGAGCAAGGAGTTGTGTTGTTTTGCTTACTGCTGTATCCCAGTAATTAGGAAAGAACTTGACCTACAGTTACTATTTAATAAATATTTGTTGACTGGCCAAACAAACTGAGCAGTGTGAGGCATTGTCTAGGAATGGGAGCTTAGTTCTTCTGCTGTGTAACCGTGGCTCATGTCTCATCTGGACTGCCATAACTTCACTGTTCTTTTTATGTCTACTTTGTCTCCTAAAACCATGTTAATCGCAATGAGAGACACTCAAAAAGTCCCTGTCAAATCAGTTCTTTGCTTCACCCTATCCAATGACTTCTTATTACCACGAGAAGAAATCCAGTCCTCCATGGCCTGTGGAGCCCTCCCCTGCTCTCACTGCCCTCTCCCTAGGCTTCAGACACACCACTTTTCCTTTATTCAAGCATGCCACCATCCTTCCTGTTCTTTCTTTTGAGGAAGGGTTTCTTTGTGTAGACCAGGCTAGCTCTGAAATTGTGATCCTCCTGACCCCACTTCCCAACTATTATCTTTTCTTTAAAAAATTTTTAATTTAAGCCGGACATTGGTGGCACATGCCTTTAATCCCAGCACTCGGGAGACAGAGGTAGGTGGATCTCCGTGAGTTCGAGGCCAGCCTGGTCTCAGAGTGAGTGCCAGGATAGGCTCCAAAGCTACACAGAGAAACCCTGTCTTGAAAACAAACAAACAAACAAACAATAATTTTAATTTATTATTGGGAGTTGCTGCCACAGGCCAGAGGACAACTCTGCAGATTCAGTTCTCTCCCTCTGCCTGTATGAGGGCTTTAAGAGTCAAACTCCTGTCAGGCTTCCAGGGCACCAAGCCATCTCATCAGCTATCTTCTCTTTTTTAAGTTCAGGAACAAAGATCTATTCTTATTCATTTAAAAATCCATTAAAAAGAAAAAAAAACAACCAAAATAAAACCAACAACAACAGAACCACCACCAACAAAAAACAAAACAAAAACCCACTACTCTGGACTTCTACCTTTCATTCTTCAATTCCAACAGGGAGCATAGGGTTAGAGCTGATGGGTGTTGCGTTGCTTTCTGAGTGAGGCCTTGTGCTTTCTACTCACCCTTCTTGGAGTGCTCCCTCCAAGCTGATGCTCCCACCTCATCTCTGCTCTCAACAGAAATGTTAACTCCTTAAATGACCCTCACACTATCACACCCGCCAATCACACCCTCTTGATGCTGGTGGCTTTTCTTTCCTCCTAGAATTTATTCATTTATCTGTAATGATTTTATGTGCTAACTTGTCCTAATTTCCCAGCCAGAAGGTAAGAGGATAAGGTATTTTGCAAGCTTACTGCTGTAGACCCATTTCTAGCACACACAGACATCCGCTAAGCAAATCTGCATCCATAAACTGATCTCACAGCACAGCCAGAATGAAAATGCTGGTAAGTAAGCCACACTAGTGGCCCAGGAGTGTCCAGAGGTACTAGTTTCCATCCAAAAACAACTACCCCATGTCACTGAAAAACATGGATTAAAGCCAAACTTACTTAGGAATAGGTACCCGAATTAGTGTCCCTTCCACTTCTGGGTTCAGATTCATTCCACTTTCTCTTATAGCCTTGATAGCTGCAGCTGTACACTGAAAACCAGATCAAAAGGTAAACAGAATTAGTAAATAATTATTACCAGATGCAAGCCCTCTGTCGATAACTGGCAACCCATCTTGGCAGAACATGGAAACATTTAGTTCTGTTACCAGTAAGATCAGGAAGTTACACTGGTGTAGAGTGCTTTGATCAAGCTGAATAGCAAGCCATGTCCACTCCTGGTACCAGTGTATTGCGGAAGGAAAAAAAGAAAGAGAAGAAAAAAGAAAAAGAAAACAGCTCTGCTTCTTTGAAAAGATTTCAATGGTTTGAGGAACACAGATCAAAACCACAATAAATCCTCAAGGGAGGAGGGCTGTTCTGTGCAAAGACTGGTGTAAAGACAGATGAAAGATTTCATACGTTAGAAATTCCAGTTGACATTTTACACTCAAAATATACCAGTGCCGGTTTGGAATGAGTAAACAAATTTAACTCATTCACATCTACACTCACAGAAACTCACTCATGCTTTGGAATGAGCAGTAAACCTCCACTGACATGCATGTACCACAGGAAAGGCAGAGTGGTAGGAAAAAAGCATGAGTCTTGGAGTTAGGAAAACCAGTTTAAATCCAGCTTTGGGACCATACCCTGAGCAACAAATTTAACATCCATAATCTGAGTTGATATGGTTCCTAAACATCACAAAAGCAATGAGATAATGTAAGCAATGTACCTAACTCAGTGACCGGCACACAGTTAACATCCAGCCAAAAGCAGTTATTGTATGAACAAACCATATCCACATATTAAAATGTGTAAATTCCTCCTAACATCCTTCAGGAACTACTCTTGCAGGCTCACTCACTAGTACACAGACTTCCTAATGTCCAATCTCATATTGAACAATATACTGACTGCACCTTGTAAAGACAACAGGGAATGGGTGGAAGACAATGAACTCAAAAGTATAAGGGTCCTACATGTTTCAGAGCTGACCCATGCCACTTGAACTCAAGGGCCAAGTCCTGTCCTTGAGTTCCTCCAGCTTTACGTGTGAATGGCATGGAAAGTGGTACACAGCTACTTTACTTCCCAAGCATTTCACTGCTACTGTTTTAGAGGTATCTAAAAATTTACCAGTTCCATCTTTAAATCACCTAAATTCTACACCTATATGAAGTCAAAACATATGACAAACCAGAGCATACATACACAGATGTGTAGAACCTGAGTGTGTGTGTATCATAAGTATTTACAGTAAATTTTTAAAATGGTGCCTCAGATCATAGACAGTGTTAAGAAGGGATTTCTGACATAATCAAGCATCACCTGTTTATTATGAACAAGGGGGACTACAGGATAAATTCACATCCTTTAGAATAGACAGAACTCCTTGACAGTCCAAGAAAGATGCAATAAAGAGACAACCTATCAAACTTCAGTTACTCTCAGGGGTAAGGAGAGGCTTAGCAGCATTTGGTTTAATGTTGTTACTTTGTCTATATTCTTTTTACAGATCCTCAAGCTCAATGTATTCAGTAATTATTACATAAGGAAATGACTGAGAACAATACATATAAAAGTGGAGTTGGAGAGATGGCTCAGCAATTAAGAGCACTTGCAGAGTGCTCTTAATTACAGAGCACCCAAGTTTTGTTCTCAGCAGCTCACAACCACTTATAATCAAATTCTAGGAGTCCCAACACCATCTTCTGGCCCCTGTGAGTACTGCATGCACCTGGTGCACACATAAGCAAACAAAAGGCTCATACACATACAATAAAAATTTTAAAACACAGTAAATATTTCTTTGTAGGGAACACCCACCTTAATAATATCATTTATAGAGTTAAGAGTAAAGGGAGTCCTCACTTAAAAGAGGAAGCTTTATCTGCCATCTCCCAGTCTTCTACAGCTTCTCAGCACATAACCAAGAAAACTCTGCTCTAACACCCATAACCTTCTACAGTTCTCAGCACATAACCAATAAACACTGCTGTAACACCCACAACCTTCTTCAGCTTCTCAGCACATAAACAAGAAACACTGCTCTAACACCCACTGTTTGAGTTAGGGTTTTATTGCTGTGAAGACACACCATGACCACAACAACTCTTATAAAGGAAAACAATTACTTGGGGATGATTTACAGTTTCAGAGGTTTAATTCATTATTGTCAAGGTGAGAAGCATGGTAGCATGCAGGCAAACATGATGCTGGAGAGGGAACTGAGTACTACATCTTTATCCACATTCATCAGAAGGAGACGGTCACACTAGGCCTAGCTTGAGCACACTAGACATCAAAGCCTGCCTCCACAGTGACACACTTCCTCTAGCAAGGCCACACCTACTCCAACAAGGCCACATCTCCGAATAGTGCCACTCCCTATGGACCAAGCATTCAAACACATGAGTCTATGGGGGCCATTGCTACTCAAACCACCACACCCTACTACCATCAAGCTCCTTTTCAGTCTGGCCCAAATAGTTCCATGCCCCCTTCCCCTGTAGGTATAAGAGTACTCACCACAGATACCAAGCTAGGAAGGAAGTGTGTCTCACTATTTCCACCTTCACAGTGGAAGGCACAGCACTAGTGAAGCACTAGGCAAAAGTGCAGCAAAAAGCTTGCTGAATGAATACTATTAGTAATACCATTCAAATCTCTTACTTTACTTCAAAACCTTATTTTACATTTTAGTTTTGTATGTCTTCATATTCAGGGAAAATTCTTAACTGAGATTCTCATAAAGAAATTTATTGAAAGTAAGTCTTCTACTTTATCTAGGTGTGTATATTTTGGTTTGACTCAGTAGGACTCAGGCCTCAGGAAATTATAGTCATTTCCATAACAGTATGTTTAAACTATTCATGGGTCAAACAGAAAAGGCATACATGCAAATACAATTTCCATCCCTTAGCCTTTATTTCATCACTGGAAGGGGACACTCACCAGTATCACAAGGCAGACTGGTTGTTTGCTCTCAATACTAACCAACTGGTTATGGCTGCTGGAATACTATTGATGGTGAGAAAGAAGCTATAAGAAAGTGACTGCCAACCCAGCAGAGATTTGGTACACATCAGATCCCTTCCATCTACAGACAAATAATAGAGCCTGCTGATGTGATGTTGTTGTCATTGTTACTTGCTTTGTTCAAATGATGCTATGGTTTTCACTTCTCTTCTTTCCCGTCATTAACTGTAGTTTCAGGCATGTTTAGGGAAGAGAGCAACTGTGTACACTATTTATCATGCAGAATATATGCTAAACAAATGCAATGCAGTTTTTGCCTTCGATGCTTTTGAAAGATTATACATGTAAATCTGCATCATGTCACAACAGCATGACACAAAAATGTTCAGGTTTGGAAAGAAAGCCAACTGCACATGAAATAGAAAGGAATTCTATAAACACAGGAGGATTAGCTCAGCATTTTGAAGCTACAAACCTCAGTACTCTATGGGAAGCTTCTAAAGCTGAAGGAAGGAAATGTTTAGTTAGAGCTGTTTGTTTAATATATACACCAGATGAGATAAAAAAAATTCAAAAGACAGTGTAACTCACACTTCCTCATTGTGCCTATACATAAGCCTCTCTACTGAGACACTGGCTAAGCTTTTCCCAAAACCCAAGGAACTGCACACTAAAGAAATGACAAAGATACTTTAGTTGAAAGATGAAAATATATTCCAACTTCCTAAGAGAATTTTAAGCAATTAATATCTCCTCCTGTTTCATGAGAGATGCTCTGATGGACAATCAGGTACTACTTCTGTGAATACCATTTTCTATTTACTAGCAGAAGTGGACGGTTCTGAAAAGCAATCTGCCAGATGAGGTCTGTGTAATTAGGAAGCTAGTCCCTCAACTGGCCTATAGTGCCTGGGGAATTAGATGAAGAGGGCAGAGAGGCCTCCGGGGTTCAGAGGGGGATAGTTCCTTTTCATCATTTCTACACTCCTCAGTAACATCATGAATGAATGCTTCTCTTCCATACACCTAATAACACATAGACACCAATTTAAGGACAATGTATGCAGTAATTCCATGTCCCTAGCACTGTTTGATGTGGACACAATAAATAAGTTATATGTGATTCTTCTACTGCAAGCTTACAACTTAGTGAAAAACTGACATCTACATTGTAATTCAAAACATGAGTAGCAAATAGCCAGCCAGAAATGTTCCAAGCCACAGGAGTACAAAGACCCAGAGGGTACAAAAGTCATGACATGTTTTACGGCCAATCTGAATACAGCAGAGTACCAGGAAGACAGTGCCTCAGGACTACAGAGATTCGAAGCAGTCTGAGGCCAGAACAGCCAAAGCCTTGTTCACAGTCAAGATTTTGGACTTTCACTTATTAAAGATAATCTGGATTATGAGAATGACACAATCCAATATATACTTTGAAACATTAAAGTTCACTGTGGCTATAGGATAGAGAATGGAGAGGGGCAGTGGTTGAACAACAATAAGTCTAGAAGTACACCTGGCGTACCAGCCGCAGGAGTCTTCTGACTGGAAATGAGCAAAATGACTGAGACAGATACCTGAACAGGAAGGTAAGGAAATGGAGGTCAGAGAGGAAGTAACTTGCCAAAGGACAACGCCAGTTGAAGGCAGAGAGAGGACTGGATTTCAGTTCTCTAGGTTTCTCAACTACAGTAAAAACCATACAGCCTCAAGGTTAAATGCAACTCATCTTCCAGTCTCTAATACCAGGCATTGCTTGTATTGTTCTGTCTAGTCTGAAGGAAGGTGAACTCCTGGAGGGTCTTCTCTGAATTATAATACAAAAGTCACAAAATGGTGTCCCTCAGGCCATATCTAGCCCATTAACATGTTTTATTTGTCTCGAGGATTTTTGTTTGTTTTGACGAAGTTTCATGTAACTAAATTAGCCTTGAACTCTTGATCCTCCTGCCTCCACCTCCCAAGATCTGAAATAACAGACACATGCCAGCCCTCCTGGATGTCCACATTTTAAAAAGAGAAAAGTTAATTAGTTCAAAATATTTAGACAACAAAAATATTTTGTACAAAATTCAGGATTACTGGTTTCTTTTGAAAATAAAAACTGGAACATCTGTTAATACTAATTACCAAACCTACATTTCTGCCTAGCAATTATCAGCAAGAAATGGGCACAGGTGCCCAGATAAGCCACATGATTTCCAAGTGTGGCGGTTTGAGTGAGAATGACCCCTAAGGGTCACATATTTCAATGCTTGGTCTCCATTTGGTGGAACTGTTTGGGAAGGATTAGGAGGTATGGTCTTGTTGGAGGAGATGTGTCACTGAGGGTCAGTTTTGAAGTTTCAAAAGTTCTTCCCTCTGTTCCACCTCCATGCCTGCCTGTTGCCATGTTCCCCCTCCATCACGGTCATAGACTAACTCTCTAGATTTATGAGCCTCAAATTAAATGATTGTTTTTATAAATGCCCTGGTAACGGTGTTTTGTCATAGCAATAGAAGAGTAAGTAAGACATCAGCTTACTAAAGCCTTACACTGGCCCAAGAACCAATCACTACCTCTCCATTATTGTTTTTCAAATTTCTTGCTTGGTCACTATAACATTTGCGTTTAACAGGTAAAAAATTAAGAGATGGGTCTGGAGAGATGGCTCAGTGGTGGAGAGTGGCTGCTCTTCCAAGGGACGTGGGTTTAATTCCCAGCAACCTCATGGAAGCTCACAACTCTCAGTAACTCTAGTTCCAGAAGATCTGATGCTGTCACAGACATACATGCAGGCAAAACACCAATGTACAAGAAACAAAAGTAAATCATTTTTAAAAAAATTTAGAGATAAGAGACTTTTCTTGTCCTCTATTTTCTTTAATAAATTTCTTCCCAAAATAATGGGAACATTTCCTTCTGAGCTAATCAAACCTCTGTTATATAAATAAATAAATAAATAAATAAATAAATAAATAAATAAAAAACCTCTGAAGACAGACCCTTTCAATAAAGCACCTCACCTCTGGGAAATTGGCCATATTCACCAAAATCAACTGTGGTGACTTCATGGAGATCTGGCCAATGTGATTTAAAGCAAGTTTCCCATCAGCAGTTACCACAGTAATATGATCAAGGGATCCTAAAGAAAAAGCAATAAGGTGTTAGAATTCCAAAAGACCTTAGAAGCCCGTATCTTTTTATCTAATTCAGATTCAACAAACATACAGGAGTCCCTTACCAATGTGACAAGGCTATTCACTGGAGCAGATTCAGGCAGTGAATAGAGTATGCAATAAACCACATTGGAATTCCTTACTAGAACCAGGGTAAATAACCATTTTGGTTTGCCTAAACTTAAAACTTTTCCAGTGACACAAGACAGATCATCACTGAAGGAAGCTAGGACAGGGACTCAAGCAGGGCAGGAACCTAGAGGCAGGAGCTTATGCAAAGGCCATGAAAGGGTGCTGTTTACTGGATTTTCTTTCTTTCTTTTGTTTTTTTTTGTTTGTTTGTTTTTTCAAGACAGGGTTTCTCTGTGTACACCTATCTGTCCTGAAACTAGCTCTGTAGATCAGGCTGGCCTTGAACTCAATAGAGACCCACCTGCCTCTGCCTCTGCCTTCTGAGTGCTGGGAATAAAGGCGTATGCCACCACTGCCTGGCTGGCTTGCTTTCTTATAGAACCCAGAACTACCAGCCCAGAAATGGACTGCCCACAGTGGGCTGGGTCCTCCCTCATCAATCACTAATTAAGAAAATGCCAACAGGCTTGCATACATCCTGATCTTATGGAGGCATTTTCTCAATAGAGGCTCCCTTCTCTCATATGACTGTGTGAAGTTGACATAATAAACTACACAGAGCTGACACTGAAAAGTACTGCTCTTTCTTTCAGTAACTGCCACTTACTAGAGAGAAACCCGCTAAGAATAAATCACTTGCTCTCTCTGTGTGTGCCTTGGTTTCCACCTCAGCTTTAAGAAAGCAGCTGTTTACAGAATTACAGTGATGACTATAGCAAAATAGAAATGGCAACTACATAAGATGCCAAAGAACAAGCATTGAAAAGTTGCCTCCTCCTGTCCCTCTTAGTTTTTACCACCATCCCACCCTGTAACCCTATTATTACCATCATTTTACAGATGAGAAAAGGAGACTTGAGAAGGATAAATGGACCAAGATCAGAGTTGACAAGTGGAAAAACAATCAAGATCGAAGAGTTAAACTCAAATGTGCTCAAGTCTGATTTCAGCCAAAGTTCTTCCCTTCTCTACACAGATCTGGGCACAGAACCATCAGGGCTTTAGCCTGTACTCTTACACACACACACACACACACACACACACACACACACACACACACGCACGCACGCACGCACGCACGCACGCACGCACGCACGCACGCACGCTCACTGTTAACATATATCACTGCTATCCTAAATCTGATCTTTTTCCACACCTGAATTCTGTAAAATCCTGAGCAATTTTTTCAGATGTCAAAGAAAATAAATAAACCAACAGCTCTAGATAGGAAATTTTTCAAAGTCCTTGATATCCTATGCAAGTGAAACTAGTAGAAAACCCTTACCACTCATAGTAGGAACCACTCATGGATGGCTCATTCTGAGACACAAAGAAAAATAGGGTTATGGAGGTGGGTGAGGTATTTTTCAAATAAACTGAAGCTATTCTGGCTGTAGGATTAGTGCAGTACCACATGATGGCCCAAAGATCTGATTTGAAGTACTTAACCAGACTCAGAGTCATCCTGACAGACAGCTGTTGACACCACCGGCTTTAACGGGAAAAAATATAAGAGTATAACGATAAAAAGTCACCAAGATTTTAAAATCCAAATATCTGAATTCAAATACCAACTCACTGCTTCCAGATTCTAAGGGCCTTCTGGGTTTCCACTTCCTGATCTTTAAACGAGACAAAAACTGTACTTAAAGGGCTTTCATAAGGATTAGACTCAAAAGTATATTGAAAAGCATTTATAACCATGACCCAGTAGTGCTGCTAATTTCCTTCTATTAGGAATATACTCTTTTTTTAATTATAAAAGTTATTTAATTTGGGCTGGAGAGATGGCTCAGAGGTTAAGAGCACTGGCTACTCTTTCAGAAGTCCTGAGTTCAATTCCCAGCAACAACATGGTGGCTCACAACCATCTGTAATGAGATCTTGTGCCCTCTTCTGGTGTGCAGGAATACTTGCAGACATAAAGCTGTATACATAATAAATCTTTTTTTAAAAAAGTTATTTAATTCACCATAGCTTAAAAACAAGAATAAACTTAACTAAGAAAGGTGTCTACTTTAAGAATTAGAAAGCTGTGGTGGAAACCCAGCACTTGGGAGGTAGAGACGGGCAGATCTCTGAGTTCAAGGCCAGCCTGGTCTACAGCACTAGTTCTAGGATAGCCAAGAGCTATACAGAGAAACCCTGTACTAAAGAAAAAGAAAAGAATTACAGCGCAATGGTCAAAGGACTAGAAAGACACACAAAATTGGAAATATCTACCATGTTCACTGTCTGGCTAATAATTTTTAAATGACCACATCACCCAAGTGATCTATAGACTCAACACTGACTGACATAAATTAGTTGACTGAATCACTTCATAAATTTTCTAAAGTTTTCTCATCTTTTAAAATGAACTATAATCACCTAATCACTTGGCAGTGGTGCAATACCAGCACTAAGAGAGACAGAAGAAGGTGATCTCTGAGTTCCAGGACAGTCTGGGCTACAGAGAGAAAGCCTGTCTTGAAAAACAAAAAACAAACAAACAACAGCAAAAACAAAAAATTAACTCCAAACACTTAAAATTTTAGTTTCAGGTTTCCATACATCAATAGATCAAGCAGAAAAGAACTGATATCTTAGTAACACTGAATCTCTCAATGCATAGTATTTTAGATTCACATAATTTTTCTCAACATTTCTTGAATAAATATATCTGGAGCTGGGTCGACTGATTCACTCTCATAATCCTAGTATAGAGGTAGGATAATTGCTGTAAAATTCTAGTATATAACTTTTTTTCTCAATGCATTTTATTTATTTTTTTTTTTTTAGCTTTGACAGGCCTGAAACTCACTATGTAGGAAACCATATAGTAGAAATATACTTCTTTACTGCGATAATTCTTGTTCCTTCTTTAAATTCTCGATATAGTGGTATCTAATGTCAGGAAGCTTGTCTGACTCCTCAGCTGTATTACAGACCCTTCTTACAAGCCCTCAAGCCTCCTAAGCGGATTTCAACAATGATAATGGCAGCCTTAAGTTACTGAATATGTCCTATGAGCAAAGCTCCAGCACTAACGCTTTTTAATATTAGTTGCTTTCATTATCTTAAGATGATGACTACTGTTACCATTTTACAGATGAGGAAACTGAGGTAAACAGAATGATTTGCCCAACATCACAACAGCTCTTAACAATAGAACTTAAATCCAAGTCCAGGCATGACGATCTCCAAAGCTGTGTCTTCACCGCTCTGCTGTTACATGGTTTTATACACATTGGTTTACTTGTCTGCCCTTTCATATGAGGTTCTAAGTTCCTGGACATTGGGAACCAGATCTTCCCTCTCCACATCCATGTATTAAAGTAAGAGGCACAAAGTGCTCAGTACCACTGTGGTAGGCAAACAAACGGATAGCTGAAGGACAAAGGGGAGGCAGGAAGGAAAGAACAAGCCTGCATCTCAGACGAGTGCTGACAGAAGTTGGCTATCTCTGAGACAGACACAGGACAGAAGGAAGAGGAATGTGTTGCTGGTCCAGGTAGCAGTGAGAGATGATGTGGAAGAGCCTGTCTAGCAGAGAGCACAGGCTAATTTAGTTGTTTTACCCAGTTTCTTCAGAGCCTCATATTCTATACAGACCATTACACAAACAACCCAAAGAAAAGAAGGAAAGAGGAGATTCCAAGGGGAGGTCTGCTGAAGATGGATCTCACTTCAGCCTCCCTTACTAGCTGGAAGAAACTTTGCCAGAGAAGTCCCCACCACAGGCAGTTGTGGTGGTTCCTATCCCTCGATCCTTATAATGCATCAAACCCTTTCCCCTCAATCTGTCCCCAGTGGAAATCTCCCTCAAGCTCACTCCTGCCCCTCATTTTCTCAGAGGTTAACAGTTAACAAATTACACTTCCACCCTCTTTCCAAGCCCATCGTCTTCTTAAGTTCAACAAGAGTGGAACTGGCTGGCTCATTTTAAGTATCACATTTCTCCCTGGGCTTCTCTCAAGCTGCTCTCTGGTTTCGGCTGCAGAATGTTAACAGGCAGAAAGCACAGGGGAGACAGAGTACTTTATCAGTTTCATACCTAAAATAATAAGCAAGCTTAAAGTAAACAGTTGGGAACGATTGAATGGCACACTTTACTGTCAGCAAAGGCAGAAACACTCCAGCACAAAGGTTAACAAATGCCAGGAACTGCCTTCTAGTCTCACGCCAGATCGCATCTCTGAACTCAACGTGGTTCTGATCACTTTTATAATGAAGTGAGTACTTTCCACAAGCAAGTTCATGAAATACCTTCTATTTTCCTTACAAACCTCCCCAATCAAAACATGAGTGAGCGAGGCTGAAGCTCCTGCATATACCTTCAGAGGGGGTCCCAGGCTTAACTATAGGATGATGACAATTTGCAAAAGGCCAATTTAACAGCAATTGTATTTTTCCTGCCCACTTGTACCATTAGCCGACAACCCACTTCTCCATCACATCTGCAAACAGTTCTCCTAGACAGCTCTGACATTTCCCACTTAGAAAAGCCACTTTCAGGAAGCTATTAACCTAAACGGAATCTTCCTGGTCAAGCTCATGGGCACAGAAAGGCCTCAGGTGGGCAAGTCTGTAGAATCTGGCCTTCGGTGCAGGATAAGAACTGCCAAATGGGACAGAATAGAAAATGCAGACTGAGGGCCCACAAGAAACTGCTGTTTGAGAGTGTGATTCCAAAGTTACTGATCATGACAGGCCCCACTCACTGCTCTGCACAACACTACTCCACAGGAGACAGTTGTGGAGTGGACACGTGCAGCACTCTTCCAGAACCACGATAGAGTCAACCCATGTACATTCTACAGCCCCAAAGCCAAACAGCAGGAATTGGACAAGGAAACTCCTCGGTTACAGAAAAGTACCTGTTCATAAACATCAATTAGTCATGTCAAAGCTGGGACTGACATGGTGATGGCCCCGTGTTCTTTCCCACTGTAACACTCCCTGAAACACTGGTTTAGCCACTAACCTGGTGCAGTCCTTATGTTGAGAGTCTTATTGAAATTATCCTTGAGTGCTTCCATCACAGATCTCATTTCTTCACCCACCTCTTCCAAGCTGATTATATCCTCAACCAAGGCTGTGTTAATATTCACTCTGGCCTGGGGCTGTCCTTTCCCTTTAGCTAAAAAGTGAACATTCAGTGAACAGAAGAATAGAAGCATACACAGAAATAATAAGCATTGGCTTTTTTTTAAGTGCCTACTGTGTACAAGGCAAACTGTTAAGTATTTATAAAAACATCTCTGCCCTCCACAATGTTCATATCTACTGAGTGTCAGCTAGCTCCCAGGTCTGTGCTGAAGGCTTAGCCATTAGCAAAGGCATAGGCTTGCTTTATATCAGACACTCTGGGTTACACCTGCTCTAGTGCCTGCTGGCTATATGACCTTGGGCAAGTTACTCTATCTTTGAGTATTAGGCTCTCTACTTGTAAAAGAGAACTAACACAATCTGTGATACAAGGCTGCTAAGGAATACAAATGAAGTCACATGCCCAAAAGAGCACTCTACATTTACCAGGGAATCCAGAAGTAAATTAATACCTTATTTTTCAGAAAAATGGAAGACATAAAAGGTAAAGTGACTTGCCTAATGTCACAGGTCAGGGAATAGTCAGGTCAAGATTTTGGTCCCAATCTGTCTAATTTTAAGCCCATGAACTTTCCATAAGACAATCTCCACAAATCTAATGGAGAGAAATGAAATATATTAATTCAGTTTCAAATGCATACTAAGACAAGGTTATGCTCGGCATTGTTTGGCTGACCTAGACAAAATGAACTGTAGAGATATTAAATCCTATCCGCAAGAGCACACTGGCTTGTATGTTAGAAAACCAACAGTGCTGGAGGATGGATGGAATCTGATTTCATGTCTAAACCATCAGGGGTTTTTCACATACATTCTAAAATGTGCATGTGACACATTGTATTGTATTGTATTTCTACATGGGGGTGGGAAAGGAGAAAAAAGATGAAAATAAATAGTATCTGAGTAATACAGACTATGATGCTTATTCACTAAACGTTTAACAAAACATTATTAAAGACTCTATGCTATCTGTGATTCACATCCTCATTTGCAATGCAATTTCAAATATGCTGTTGCATTTGATATTCAAGATAATTCTGAGGCAGGAAAATGAGAATTTGAGGTGCAGGCCATTTAAATATTTTGCCCAAAGTAACCAACAAAGAAGAAGCAAAGTTAAGTTCTCCCAAAGGTTTGTTCAAGTCACTATCCTGTTTGAAGCCCCACTCCCCACCCAAACCCCCCACCTCCCCCCATCCCCCGCTTCTGAGCAAACAAGCTAAGGGCTTAGAATGTTTGAAACTGATAAAAGATGTCAATTCAGAAAAACTCATTACAAGCAGGACAATAGAAGCAAATCCAGGTCTGGGCAGAGTATAAATAAAGAAAACCAAAAACATACAGAACATTTTAAAAGCTAGAAAGAAAAAACAGATTTATCCATAAGGTATCAAAATTACTGTTGAACAAAGAGGCAAAACATACTATGGTTAAAAAAAAAGAAAAAAAAAAGAAAAAAGTCACTTTTAGAACAGTATAATAGACAAAACTAATCCATGGCACCAGACAGGGGCACAGGGAGAGGGTGGCGCACATAGATGTGGGTGAAAAGGGACTGCTGATGTGCTGAGAATATTCAAGCCCAGGGCCTGAGTGTCCCACCACTGGTCTACATCCCCAGCTATGTATGTATGTCTGTCTGCTTCAGCCTCCTGAGGGCTAAGATTACAGGCATGCCCCCCCCACACATATACCAGTTCTTGATTGAGGGGTAAGGGGAGTCTTAGTTACACTGGTGATTTCAGTTTGTAAAAATTAGCAAGTTGTAGTTTATTTCTATGAAAAGGTTAAAAAAAAAAGTTAGGAGTAACTAACTATCCAAGTAAAGACAGATGGTATACACACATAGCTTACAAATCAGCAGAGATGAAAACAGAATAAAGAAACCTGATTAACTTAATAGAAAGGAAGAAAAAGCTAAGAAAGCCACAAAAAAGTACAGAACAAAATTAAAATGTAAATACTCAACAAATAAGATAAACAGAAATGAACCAAAATGACTAGCTAAAAGTTCAAGGTTGTCAGTAATACTTTAACTTAATCATATAGAATATACAAAAAAAATTATAAATATATGAAATGACAGGATTAATGGATAGGGAAAATTTTATACCCCCCCAAAAATGTTAATGAAAATAAAGCTGGTTTTATTATATTAATAGCAAGTAAAACATTTTAAGACAATGCATTATTAGAAATCAGGGCTACTTCAAAATAATATCAGAAGATATATAACAATTCTGGGCTTAAATATATATCCATAAGGTAACCTCAAAATCAAAAAAATGGAAAATGTTCAATCTATAATCACACCAGGAGATTTTTAACACACCTTTCTTGGTAACTGATAGGCAAAGCAAATAAAAAGTTAAGTAAATGGAAAATGTGATCCCAAGTATAGGCAACTTCTAATCCCATCACTTAGAAAGCTACATCTGTGAATTCAAGGCCAGCTTGACCTACACAGTGAGTTCCAGGCTAGCTAGAGGTGTCTCAAAAAAGAGTAAGTAGAAAACACAATAAATATTATTATCAACAAAATAAGAGACTCATAACATTAAGATTTTTTTTAGCAAAGGTGGCACACGCCTTTAATCCCAGCACTCAGGACAGGAGGAAGAGGCAGGCGGATCTCTGTGAGTTCAAAACCAGCCTGGTCTACAGTGTGAGTTCCAGGACAGCCAGAGAAACAAACAAACAAAAAAAGAAAAAGAACTTTTAAAGCTTAACACTGATAAACTGCTCAAAAAAACGATGATGATATGAAAGATGCTAAGAATAAGAGAACATGTAAGAGTTATCAAAACAGTAAAAATTTTAATCTGTTTAACCCTGTTTTTAAGGCAGGGTTTCTCTGTGTAGCCCTTTAACTATTACATCCTATGCACTCATCTCACCACGAGGCTAATATAAACAACAACAAGACCTAATAAGGGCAGCAAAAGAGTTAAGTCCTTCAGTATTCGGGGTTACATTCTGCCTAGTCTTTTTTTTTATTTAATTAACATTTTTTTTCATTTATTTTACATACTGACCAGTTTCCTCTCCTTCCTCTCCTCCTGTTCCCTCCCCTGATTCCTAACATGCAAATTCAGACTAAAGAGCCTAATACTTAATCCTATATACAAGCTTGATAAATCGAGCAATGAATACACAGATTATATATCAAGCAAGATACATACAAAATACCAAAACCAAGCAGGGCTCTTATCAAGAATGCAAAAATGATTTAATACCAGAAAAGCTATTGATTTGAGTTATTCTACTAATAGATTAAAAGCAGGGGAGTACTGAGGATTTGGCACAGAGTATAGATCTTGCTTAGCACATGCCAGGCTCTGAGTTCAATCCCCTGAAATGCAAAACCTAAAGAGGAGGAGGTAGAATCACCTCAATAAACATCGTGTATCATTTGATTATTAGTGCCTTTTTAAAAAGCTCAAGGATTAGACATATTTACTTAAAAGAGATTATGAAAAATATAAAGGAAACATTCTTTACATCAACATATAAGAAGTGGAATGCTCATTTTCACCAATCATACTCAAATTAGACTAGAGTTCTGAGGCAGGGCCATGGAAGAGAGTACAGGAGGACTGGGAATGTATGTGCATACATATGCACCAAAGCACAAGTACAAGAACGTTTATATTGTAATGACACTGATAGTTTAACTCCAAATTACAAGTGGCCCAGGTGCTACTATAGGACAGATACATAAACTGCAGCAGTAGCACACGGGAAACTATTTGAGAAATCAAAGCACACAGCAACTGTTGCAGGTACAACATGAAACAAATCTAAGGTGTTAAGGCTGATCTCCTGGGAAGCTTCTAAAACATATGTGATGATTTCTTCTTTTACTTTCTTTTTGTATAACTTTTGTTTCTGTTTTTATCTGCTTGTTATTTTGTGGTTGCTGTTTTGAAACAGTGTATCAATATGTAAGTGTGGTTGGTGTGGAATTTGTTACACAGCCCAGGCCAGCCTTAAACCTGTAGCAACCTTCTGCCTTTGACTCCCAAATGACACCATGGCATGCTACATTTTATGTCTTTTAATTTTATTTTTATTATTTTATGTGTATATGTGTATAAATGTCCACCTGCATGTATGTCTGTGCACCACATGTGGGCTTAGTGCCCAGGGAAAAGAGAAGAAGGTCTTGAGTCCACTGGAATTGTAGTTACAGACAGTTGTGAGTCACCATGTGGTTGCTGGGGATCAAACCCCAGATGTCTGGAAAAGCAGCCAGTCTCTAGCCCCATACATTTTATTTTTTGATCTGGGAGATAGATACATGGTTGTATGCACTTTCTAAAACTCTGCTGAGCCAACCACTAACAATGTAGGTATATACTTTTCTGTATTTACTATACCTCAAAATAAATGATTATATCATAAAAATATGCAATATTAATATCATTTTCTAGATATTGTTGGCTTGTGACTATAAATTTCTCATAAAACAGAGAAAAAGCAAGAAAAAAATGTGTGTAACAGGTAAAACTCTGCAGCAGTGCACACAAAACTTTATGACTGATTCTGGAATTAAGGGCAACTTAGTTCGGAAACAGCAGTTCAACAAAACTAGTAAGGAAGTGTGGCATACAAGGAGTTGATAAGGAGGTGCGAGGTACAACACAGGAGTTGTTAAGGAGATGTGATGGACACACACAGGAGTTGATAAGGAGGTGTGATGGACACACACACAGGAGTTGATAAGGAGGTGTGATGGACACACACACAGGAGTTGATAAGGAGGTGTGATGGACACACACAGGAGTTGATAAGGAGGTGTGATGGACACACACAGGAGTTGATAAGGAGGTGTGATGGACACACACACAGGAGTTGATAAGGAGGTGTGATGGACACACACACAGGAGTTGATAAGGAGGTGTGATGGACACACACAGGAGTTGATAAGGAGGTGTGATGGACACACACAGGAGTTGATAAGGAGGTGTGATGGACACACACACAGGAGTTGATAAGGAGGTGTGACACACACAGGAGCTGATAAGGAGGTGTGATGGACACACACAGGAGTTTATAAGGAGGTGTGATGAACACACACACAGGAGTTGGTAAGGAGGTGTGACACACACAGGAGTTGATAAGGAGATGTGATGGACACACACAGGAGTTTATAAGGAGGTGTGATGGACACACACAGGAGTTGATAAGGAGGTGTGATGGACACACACACAGGAGTTGATAAGGAGGTGTGATGGACACACACAGGAGTTGATAAGGAGGTGTGATGGACACACACACAGGAGTTGATAAGGAGGTGTGACACACACAGGAGCTGATAAGGAGGTGTGACACACACAGGAGCTGATAAGGAGGTGTGATGAACACACACACAGGAGTTGGTAAGGAGGTGTGACACACACAGGAGTTGATAAGGAGGTGTGATGGACACACACACAGGAGTTGATAAGGAGGTGTGATGGACACACACAGGAGTTGATAAGGAGGTGTGATGGACACACACAGGAGTTTATAAGGAGGTGTAATGGACACACACAGGAATTGATAAGGAGGTGTGATGAACACACACACAGAGTTGATAAGGAGGTGTGATGGACACACACATAGGAGTGATAAGGAGGTGTGATGGACACACACAGGAGTTGATAAGGAGGTGTGATGGACACACACACAGGAGTTGATAAGGAGGTGTGATGGACACACACACAGGAGTTGATAAGGAGGTGTGATGGACACACACACACAGGAGTTGATAAGGAGGTGTGATGGACACACACAGGAGTTGATAAGGAGGTGTGATGGACACACACAGGAGTTTATAAGGAGGTGTGATGAACACACACACAGAGTTGATAAGGAGGTGTAATGGACACACACAGGAATTGATAAGGAGGTGTGATGAACACACACACAGAGTTGATAAGGAGGTGTGATGGACACACACACAGGAGTTGTTAAGGAGATGTGATGGACACACAGGAGTTGATAAGGAGGTGTGATGGACACACACACAGGAGTTGATAAGGAGGTGTGATGGACACACACACAGGAGTTGATAAGGAGGTGTGACACACACAGGAGCTGATAAGGAGGTGTGATGGACACACACAGGAGTTGATAAGGAGGTGTGATGAACACACACACAGGAGTTGGTAAGGAGGTGTGACACACACAGGAGTTGATAAGGAGGTGTGATGGACACACACACACAGGAGTTGATAAGGAGGTGTGATGGACACACACAGGAGTTGATAAGGAGGTGTGATGGACACACACAGGAGTTTATAAGGAGGTGTAATGGACACACACAGGAATTGATAAGGAGGTGTGTTGAACACACACACAGAGTTGATAAGGAGGTGTGATGGACACACACATAGGAGTGATAAGGAGGTGTGATGGACACACACAGGAGTTGATAAGGAGGTGTGATGGACACACACACAGGAGTTGATAAGGAGGTGTGATGGACACACACACAGGAGTTGATAAGGAGGTGTGATGGACACACACACACAGGAGTTGATAAGGAGGTGTGATGGACACACACAGGAGTTGATAAGGAGGTGTGATGGACACACACAGGAGTTTATAAGGAGGTGTGATGAACACACACACAGAGTTGATAAGGAGGTGTAATGGACACACACAGGAATTGATAAGGAGGTGTGATGAACACACACAGAGTTGATAAGGAGGTGTGACACACACAGGAGTTGATAAGGAGGTGTGATGGACACACACATAGGAGTGATAAGGAGGTGTGATGGACACACACAGGAGTTGATAAGGAGGTGTGATGGACACACACACAGGAGTTGATAAGGAGGTGTGATGGACACACACAGGAATTGATAAGGAGGTGTGATGGACACACACACACAGGAGTTGATAAGGAGGTGTGATGGACACACACAGGAGTTGATAAGGAGGTGTGATGAACACACACACAGAGTTGATAAGGAGGTGTAATGGACACACACAGGAATTGATAAGGAGGTGTGACGTACAACACAGCAATTAGCACCAACTGGATGACAAAGTGCTGGCCACACAGCTTACAATCCATATGAAAAAGAAACCTAAACTGAGCTTTAGTTTGCTTTTTGAGATAAAGTCTCACCTTGCAGACCAGGGTGCCTTGGAATTCACTATGTGGCCCAGGATCACCTCCAATTGTCAATAATCCTCAGTTTCTCAAGCACTAGGATTACAGGTGTGAGCCACCACAACCAGCTTTATAGTTAAAATTATTAATTCACACATCATTCAGAAATAAATTACCTTGGGATAGAAAAGAATTCTTGAAAAAGATACAAAGCACAAAGAAAAGAACTGAAAATGACCACATTTACAGGTTACCCCCTGTAGCACAAACACGGGATAGTATTCCTATTGCAGAAAGACTCCAAGGAATTTAAGAGAATGAAAACAGATGAAGATACTGCTTGCAGACCATACTGAGCATCTAAAAGACTGTGATGCCATGGTATCAGAACCCCCAGGTTTCCTGTTCTCCCTCTACCTGGAGGAGGATACACACACACACACACACACACACTCTGGCGAAGGTATTTGTAACATGTTCAAATCTGTATTCATTAGATAACTGGAAGGGTTTCTTCACTGGAAAATTATAATTGTTTTTAATGGATAATGGTAAGAATTAGATTAGAAAATTTTAAAAATAACATACAAATCAAACATTAACTTAACAAGATAAAACTTCTAAGCATTTATTTTCTTTTAGCAGCATGCTATTCCTCCTTTCAACAAAAGCAGATCTGTGAAAAAGCAGAAAAGGAAGGTCCAAGGGTAAATACTCAGCAGGACATCCTAGCACTACCCTTGGCAGTAAATCACCTGACCCACTGCAAACTGCAGGTCTGCCAGAGCACTCTGTCATCCAGTCATTCATCCAACCAAGGTTCTGAAAATACACAATATACATACAGCCCTGGAGAGTGCTAAACAACAAAGAAGAAACTGATCTTCATCAGATCCAATATGGCAGGCAGCTAACAAACAATAATCAATTTTACAACTGATTAATTAATTAGTGCAGTTCTAAGTGTGTCAAAAGTAAAATAACAGTGTATATGAGTACATGTAACAGGGGACCTGACCCAGTCTCAGGCCAAAGAAGGCATCCCAGAGGGAGTGGCATTTAAGCTAAGACCTGCGGTACATCAAAATCTCATTCTTGGATGACATAAGTCATTAAGATCATCCATCTAAGCCCGTGGCTTTAATGCCCTGACACCCAAAACCCTTCTGGCTTTAATTATACCCCCAATCTGAATCTTCCTAAAGGACAAGTATATGCTGATCCCTGCCACAAGCACTCCAGTAGGCTTGATACTTTTACCTCTAGTTCTGCATCTCAATCAAATAAATGAGGCATTTTCTGAGCCACCAAGAAAACAAATGAGGTATAATAACAATAAAACACACTCTGGGTTCCAACAGAGTTGGTGTATGAATGTCTGAGGCATCCCGGGAAGGACCCCATACATCTCTGAGATCTCTGCAAATGTAAGGAAGGACTGAGGTGGGGGAAGGAGGTCACCTACCTTTGGCTTTCTTGGTTGCAAACTGGCGAACTGGCACGGCTGGGTAGGCTAAGTATTGCCTGTGGTCATGTTGTTGTACATGAACAGGCTTCATGGAAATTTCTGAAATAGGTCTGGTCAAAGTAGCATGGTAACTGCAAAAGATGGGATGCAGCAGGCGGAAGCACCTTACTCCCAAGGCCATGATGTAAGAGAAGCCTCAGAAACAGCCACTAAAAAGAATAAGACAAAAAAAGACCTCAGTAAAAGAAAAACCACAGCAACTTCTAAAACTAATTCGTATCAACTACCAAGCAATTCCTCTAACTGAACCATGAATTTGTCAGCTTACATACATTATCTCTAAGCCACCTCAACAGCCTCAGGAAGAACTATTACCCTCATTTCACAGGGTGAAGAAACTGAGGCTCAGAGACATAAGGGTCCCCTTAAGGGACCCACCCAGTCTGTGGAGTTCATTCAGTGCATCTAAATGCCTGTTAAGCAAATGTGCAGCAGCCTAAATCTGTGATGATGCTAATTAAGCCCTTAGACGAGCAAAAGCACAAAATCTTGATAAAGTTTGAAGAGGAAGGGCAGAGTTCTACAAGGGGGCTTTAAGTAAGAAAAACATTTTAATAGGCATAAAATGACTAGAAAATTTACACGGCAGCATTTAATTAAAATTTTCTTTGGTTCCTTATGCACTGATTACCAATTAGAATGTGCTTTAATTTGAGTATGAAGCATGATTGAGGTTTGAGGTCTTCCACGGTCGAGAACTAGGAAATACCAACATCCATTGAGTTAACACAAGTTATACACACTCCTGAGGTCTTTGACCATACAAGGATGCTATTGCTTCCTCTGAGACAGAACACGGTCCTAGCCAACAAATATCACACTACAAGTTTCTGCCAAGAATCTGGTTATTACTTATCTAAAAATTAAGAACAATTAGTATCAAGTGTCTGGGAAAGCTATCTTTGAAAATCATATCTCGTTTAAAAAACAACTGCTAAAATGTTGATACTGCATAACAGAATAAACAAGAGCAGGCATAAAATCCAATCCCAGCACAACCACTGACTAAATAAGAATTTCTGAATCTCCATCTTCTCTTCTGTAAAATGGAACTGGTACTTATTTCTTCAAGTTGGGAATAATGAGGAGGTAGGTAAAACACTTGGCATGGTGACTACTAGATAAATAATAGGGACACAAAAAATAATACTTATTGATTGCTATCCTTGTTTTCATTCAAGGACTTCCATGCTAGGGATGAGGACATTTGCACATACATCAGGACTGCTGTGTAAAGTGACCTACATTGAGTCTGATGTGGATGCAAATATATGACTGGGGTAATTCACCCTTTCCTTATCAATGAGAAAGATAAGCATCATTTAAAAATGAAATACACAGTCGGGCATTGGTGGCACACACCTTTAATCCCAGCACTTGGGAGGCAGAGGCAGGCAGATTTCTGTGAGTTCGAAGCCAGCCTGGTCTACAAAGTGAGTTCCAGGACAGCCTCCAAAGCAATACAGAGAAACCCTGTCTCGAAAAACCAAAACAATAATAATAATAATAATGAAATACATACAAAACATCCAGCATGGTACCTGATACACACTAACTGCTTAAGACCTGTGACTATTTGTAAATGGAGGTTTCTCTCCTGGCTGCCAGTTCCCAAATAAATGCTCAGAGGCTTAATATTAACTATGATTATTCGGCCAATGGCTCAGGCATATTACTGACTGGTTCTCACAATTAAATTGATTAATTTTTATTATTAATCTGCCTATCACCACATATCTGTGGCTTACCGGTAATGTTCTGGTATATTACTTCTACAAAGGCTCTTCCTTTCTTCTCTCCATATCTGTTTGGATTTCTTGCCTGCCTCTATTTTACCTGGCCGTTGACCAAAACAGTTTCTTTATTAACTAATGGTAATAAAACAACTTACAGAAGGGCATTCCACATCATCTCCCCCTTTCCGACTAATTAAAAACAAAGGTTTTAACTTTAACACTGTAAAATTACATATAACAAAACACGAGTCAAGCAAGAAGTATAGTTATAATATTTAGTCTATTTGTATTTGGCAAAAGTAGATACTCTATCATCTATCTTATCTTTGTGAATCTAAAGTTTTATATCTAACTTATCTGTTATCATAACTAAAGAAGACTGTAACTATCTAGTGTTCCAACTATATCAAAGACCCCAGAATGGTGAAATGATACCTAATGTCAGGGACATCAGACTGCTTAGACAGTCACCCAAAGTTCCCCTGTAACACTGGGGGCATCCATCTTTAGCCTACAGGCCTACCATAGCTGACAGACTTATCTGTGAAGCAGGATTTTTTTTTAACTGGCTGTCCTACCTTGTCTTGGCAAAGTTTGGCAGTCCTTTCTTTTGTGTCCTGCTTGTCCCACTTGGACAGCATACTGTCAACAGTTGAGGCGAGGGCATTTTTTTTTTTTTTTTGGCTCAGTAGCTAACTTTTGCCACAAAGATAATAAACTCCATATGGAGTTTTCTTTGATGCCCATCATCTTCTTTGAAGTAGATTGGTGCTGCCAGAAGCAGACATGTCTCACTATTGAGAAAGTCTAAGTTTTTAAAACATTTAAATGCACATTCTGTAGGTCTTTGAAGTGTTTGAAGATTGCCTATCTGAAATATATTTTGTATACCTAGAAAACCTAACTAACATGATTATAAGTCTATTAGACGACTATTAATCTGTACTTTTAATTATACATTTCATTTTTAATTGAGGTGTATAAACACAATGCCTTAAACAAGTGTAGAAATATATATACAGTATAACAAATTAACTTTAAATTTGTATCAATAAACTAAATCTATACCAATGTAAAATTAATAGTTGGCTTTTTTTGATTAAAGTAGATTTCATAACCTACCTTTTTTTCCCATCACAATTATCTACCCTGGCCAGGCGGTAGTGGTGTACACCTTTAATCCCAGCACTTAGGAGGCAGAGACAGGCCGATCTATGTGAGTTCAAGGCCAGCCTGGTCTATAAAGCAAGTTCTAGGACAGACTCCAAAGCTACACAGAAAAAAACATGTCTCAAAAAAACAAAATCATCACCATCATCCCTTTTCCCAATCATTGCTATATTGTACTCCCTTTCTTCTTTAGAAAGAGATTGACTATGACCAATAACAATTTGTAACCAAATCCCCTAAACAAAGACAAATATCCATAATCCATTTTGGGGGATTTTGCTTCTTTATTAACCAATGGTAATAAAACGTATTCACAGCATACAGAAGGGCACCCCACATCACTTAGTTATTTTTAATGAAAAGAAACTGAGCAGCACATAATGCCACCTGTGGTAAGGCATGTCTGCAATCCTAGCAGTTAGGTGTACACAAAAGGAGTATGAGTTCAAGGTCATCCTCAGTTACACAGCAAACTAGAGGCTAGCTTAAGCTAGATAAGACCCTGTCTTTTAAAACACACAAAAAAGAAAGGAAAGGAAAAGCAAAAGCAAACAATTTCTCCTGATGGATATTTTTAACAAGTTATGATGGGTAGCAGCAATCAGCACGTGGAATCTACACAAATGCAGACCTGGCCTGCTTGCTTTACTCATATTAGTTCATTTACTCCTGCCAATAATGCCGCACATAAAGCATTATAGGCCCCATTGTGTAGATGCTGTAACTGAGGCTAATCGAGATTAAGTCACTGCCCAAGATATGGAACTAGCAATCCAATACGCTAAAGAACTGTTCACAAAAAATCTGGCTCTGAGTGACATTTCTAAATCTAAGTTCCTACCTAATATAGCCAATGCTCAACTCTAATTTATTTCCTAATATAGCTGTATAATAATGTCTAGTTTGTTGTTTTGGTTTTTTTTTAATTGACAGGGTCTCAATCTGGCTGCAGCGTGTATGACAGATTTCCTGGAGTTCTTGTTGTGGTCATAACACCAATCATAAAGCAACAGGAAACTAAAATGGGTTAGAAATAAACAACTTCTGACAGAAAATGGAACACCAAAGCTCAGGCCCAATACATGTGAACCGGAAGGCAATTCTGTAAATAAACCACATTGCTAAATGCTTGAGGCATACATTTCAATTGCACAGAAGCCAGGAAATTTCAGTGGAAGTTTTTTTGGTTTTTTTGTTTTGTTTTGGTTTGTTTTGGTTTTTTGAGACAGGGTTTCTCTGTGTAGCCCTGGCTATCCTGGAACTAGCTCTATAGATTAGGCTGGCCTTGAACTCACAGAGATCCACCTGCCTCTGCCTCCCAGATTAAGGGCATGCACCACCACCACCACCACCACCACCACCACCATCACCACCACCCAGCCACAGTGGAAGTTTAATAAAGCAATCCTTTGGGTCTCTAACCTTAGGAACACTCAGGTCAGTATATGAAGGACTAAAAATGAAGAAGAAACTTCTTCTGAGAGTTTAAGTATGTTCCAATAATATTAACCCACTCATAAAGAATCTGTTCGCCACTTACTACATGTGTGACCTCGAGTAGGTTAGTCTTTCTCAGCAACAACTTCCACCACATCTTTTTCCACTTCTAATAACTAATATTTTTAATAATTATTATTTTATTTTTATTTTATGTGCATGCAGGTATTTTGCCTGCATGTTAGTGTATCTAAGGAGGCCAGATGCCCTGGAACTGGAGTTACAGACTGCTGTGAGCTGCCATGTGTATGCTGGGAATCAAACCAGGTTTTCTGGAAGAAGAGCCACATAGTCATCTCTTCATCCCCTAAATAACTAATATTTTAATAATATTTTTGTTTATTCTTTAAGAGTTTCATATACTTATGAACCTACATCCTGGCTTGCCCACTGTCCCAGCAACCCTTTCCAACCAGCTGTGTACTGATATACAACATACATTCCTAATATGTTTGAACACATAAAACCTTGTGCATAAAATATTTTCCCATTTTATTTATTTGATTACCACATACATTTTACAAAATAAACTGATCTTTCATTTCCTCATGAGCTTTTCCTGTTCCTAAATTTTCAAATATGCCACTAAAGGGGCTGAAGAGATGGCTCAGAGGTTAAGAACACTGGCTGTTCTAACACAGGATCTGGGTTTGCTATTCAGTACCCACATGGTGGTGGCTCACAACCATCTAACTCCAGTCCTAGGAGATGCAACGCCCTCTTCTGGCCTTCACAAGCACCGGGCACATACATACATGTGAGCAAAACACCCAAAGACATAGTTTGTGGGGCGTGTAAGGATTCTGGCATTATGCTGGCCTGCCCTTCACTTGGCAGAATGCACTCAGGCAGTATCCTGGTCAGCCTAGGGTTCCATCACTACTACTTTGAATGCAGATGCAAATGACCCCTTTAAAAGAAAGACCCCGCACAAGCCAAAGAGGAATGATAAAAATTTAACAAGTGGATTAAAGGCTTCACCTAAAGACTAGGTCTAGACTCCAATATCCCCACCTCATCAATTCCCATCACATGTATCTTTTGGATTTACAACTACCCATGTTCAAAAAGCATGTACACAGTTCTGCCAAGGACATGCACTGTAGCAAATCTTCTCCTAGCTTGGTTTTCTTTCCTCAGCCATTCACTGAAGGAGTCAGAGGAAGTTTCCAGCCTTTCCAACTGCAAGTTCTCCAAAATTCTGGGAAATGCAATGGAATATGCATTCCCTTCCCTCATAGGGAAGACCGCCTTGCTCCAGGCGGAACCCTCACACACTATAGAAGATGCAAAGGCCAAGATTCAGGACAAGGAGGGAATGCCTCCAGGTCAGCAGAGGCAAGGGAATGCCTCCCTGTCAGCAGAGGCTGATCTTACTGGCAAACAGCTGGAAAATGGACATAGGCCATCCGACTACAACATTCAAAAGGAGTCCACCCTTTTATCTTATGTTGAGATTTCGTGGTGGGGCTAAGGAAAGGAAGAAGTACCACTCTCTGGAAGAATAAGCATAAAGAAGGTCAAGTTGACGGTGCTGGAATACTATAAGGTAATGAAAATGGCAAAATTAGTCAACCTCGTTGAGTGTCCTTCTGATGAATGTGGTGCTGGAGTTTTCATGGCTACCCACTTTGACAGATATTACTGAGCCAAGTTTCTGACTTACTGCCTCATCCAACCAGAAGACAAATAGTTGTGTATGAGTTGATAAAAAAGACAGGAACGGGGGGGGGGGGTGCGTGGCGGGAAAGACGGCCTAGGCAAGAGTCCTGCTTCTAGCACTTCCTAAGTCTGTGATCTCAATCTCATCTGTAAAATTTGCCAGAGTAGTGGAAATGTTGAAGCACCATTGAAATGACAACTGTTTGCCCACAAGACCTCGAGTGGCGATTTTAAAAGCCCAGGCGTTCGACTCAGGCTTGGGTAGCATTTAAACTCCATCACTGGGGAGCCTAGAAACCCTAATAAAGATAGCGCTGAGTTTTTGTGTCTTCATCACTTCCGCGCGTAGGGCCGTTCGGAAGAGGCAATATCCCTGTCAGGTGACGTCCTAAATATCAGGAATTATTTGCCAAGTTCCCCGGCAAGGCTCCGAACGCGGGGTGAGTGCGTGAGTGACACGAGCCCCGCCCCAACCCTTGACCAGGTGGAGAGACCACAAGTCCCGGCCCCGTCTCAAGGTCGAGCCTGACTCCGCTGACCGGGTCACGCGTGGTAGCCTAGACCCACGAGGTTCCCTCCAAGATCCTTGAAAAAGCGCCCCTGGCACCTGGGCCCCACCCGGGCCCGGAGACCCCCTGGACGTCACTCACCACCTAGAGCTTGGATTACAGAGAAACTCGAGCGCCAGCGGAGGAGGTGCGGGCGTCATGACGTCATGGGCGGCGCGGCGGCGCAGACGTAGCGCGTCACGGGCGGCCCGGCGGCGAGCGGCGTTTCGGCTGAGGTCTCCTCGCGTCTCTCGCTCGGACCCCGGCGTCGGAACCTGCTTTCGGGACATGAGCTGAGGCACAGCTCCGAGGCTAGCAGGTGAGTAGCCGAAGCTCAACGCCAACCTGGCCGTGGGGACCTTGGCGGACACCAGCTGGCTTCTAGGCCCCGCCCCGGATTGTCCTGCTCCTGGCCCGGAAATAACAATCCCATAAGTGACCTTAGCAGCCAGGAATCTGGAAACCCTGGTTCCTGGCCTGACCCGGCTGTAGTGTTTAGGGATAAGCGACCCCAGTCCCCTCCTGGCTTCTAGAGATGACACAACTCAGCTCCGAGGGATAGCTGGAGAGGCATTTTATGAACTGTTACTCTAAGGAGTTGTCTCCATTGCAAACCCCAAAAGATTTGGTAGTTGCATACTACCTTATTAGACTTTCAAAAATTCATTTGCTGAGCTGTCATATATATATTCTTATTTAAAATAGCCATGTGATATAGGAATAATTGTTTCCGTCTTTGGAAAGAAGGTAATTGACTTTGTTTCATTCATTCGCTAAGAAAATAGTACCAACTCTGAGCCAGGCATCGCACTACATGCTGGGCGTAGAACTATGCTCAAGGCAGGCAAGGCCCTGCGCTGAAGGAGCTTTTATTGTTTTAGAAACATAGGCAAAAAAATAAACAACACATTGCATTCACATTATATGGGAAGGAAGGAAAGTGGCAGAGACAGAGGATGTGAGGAAGATAGGTAAGGGAGGTACTGAACTAAAGGCACAGTAATTGGAAAAGTCAATTTTGAATACAGATCTCTAGTCCCCTGTCTTGTATTCTTCCAGTTGAAACATGGCATCTTTGGCAGTTTTTAAGTATCTCTTGTTGTTACTGTTGCTTTTAGACCTAAGAACATCAGAAGTTCTAGCACTCAAAATCTAACTCCACTCAGTCTAAAGCAGTGCAACCCCAAGTCTCTTGATCCTTCTCATTGTTTTTTACAGTATCTGCCATTAATTACTTCAATCTTTTGCTTTTTTAAAAAATTTAATTCTGCTCTCCTTTCAAATATAAGCATTCTTTGGATAGGGACTATTCCCCTCAGCACTGAGCTCTGAGGCACTTCTAGATATAGAAGGCACATGGACTTTTTTTATTGTTGTTGTTGTTTTTTCTAGCAGGGAGGTCTGGAGTCTGGCATGGCCTGCTATTTTTCTTGTCCCTTTATTTTTCCTTTATTATAGTATAGATTTATTAAAATTTCATTTTTCATCTATCAGCTCATTTCTTCGTAGCAACCTTAATTAGTAAGCAAAGCAAGGTTTCTCTTTACGAATTTTTTAGATTTATTTACTCTGTGTGCATGAGTCTTTTGCCTGCATCAGTATATGTGCACTGCATGTATGCAGTCACTGCAAAAGTCAGAAGAGGGCATCTCCTGAAGTTAGAGATGGCTGTGAGCCACCAAGTGGGTGCTGGGAACTGAACCCCTCAGTCTTCTGCAAGAGCAAAATGTGTACTTAACTGCTGAGCCATCTCTCCAGCCCTTCAAAGTTTATATTAAAACATGAAGAAACTAGACTGACAAGATGGCTTAGTTGGTAAATGTGCTTTCCATACAAGCCTGACAATCTGAGTTCAATCCCTAGAGCCCAAGGAAAAGTGGAAGGAGAGAACCAACTCTTGAAAGTTATCTTCTGAGCTCTACCTGTTTTAAATGATATGCACAACACCCCCCCCCATGAAAATAAAGTAAATAAATAAGAACAGAAAACCTGAGGCACCTAGAAAAATAGTTTCAGTGGAAATGGAACAATGTAAGACCAGTGTGGTGTCTGTGCTCACATTTGTTATGCCACCTCCTCCCTTTGCTGAATTGTTCCAAGAACAAAAGCTGTTCTTCCCTCCCCATTGCCTTCAACACCATCAAGACTGTCTTCTTGGTGCTTTCTTGCCCCCCCCTCCCAATATCCTGTGATGATAGAGTATTTGGCTTCCTGCCTCAGGAAGACTCAAGACTCTCCACACAACCACAAAGGACTCTCTTTATCCTAAATGGCAGTTCTGGTTGCTAGAAGGATTGTCCCCAGGGAACTAGTCTGAGGCCCCAGTTAGAAACAGCCGGCCTCTGAAGGATTGCCCAGAGAGTGTGCCTTCCTTGGATGAATTGCATGTGAAGCCTTGTGTTCACTCCCCTGCCTACATGCTCACACTGCCTTTAGTATTCCTTAGAGATTGATGGAAGCAGAAACCAAAACTCTTCCCCTGGAGAACGCATCCATCCTTTCAGAGGGCTCTCTACAGGAAGGACACCGACTATGGATTGGCAACCTGGACCCCAAAATCACAGAGTAAGTCCTGATCACTTAGTTAATTGTGTGCAGAGGTGCAGTGTCTGCTGCAGATGCTCGGGGACTGCAGAGCAGCGCTGTGCATCCTGATCCCTTCATTTGGTTTGAATTTTCCTTTGATGCTGCTTTAGCGTATTCCCATTTTTCATACATTTGCACTCCACAACTGTAAGGACATAACTTTGGATTTCCTTCAAGCATAGGCTTCGTCCTTCTCCTCAGCAAAAAGTAGAACTCTTTGCCAACTGTTTGACTCTGTACCCAGTGGTTATGAGGAATTTTTCTAGAGCCAACCTGAGGCACATTTTTGTCTCTCGGAATGGAGGAACAAGAAACAGTCTTGGGATCTTTGCAAATAGACATTTGGGCCCCATTTGACTGACTGCTTTTAAGCAGCCACAGAACCATAGAAAGTGAGTGTGGGTAGGGATTTTAGAGATCACCCTAGTCCCTTTGGCATTCACTCATTCATTAAATGAGCAGAGTGCCTGCTGTGTCCCCAGCACCATGCTGAGCAGCTTAAACAAGAGAAGCCTTGTGATAAACTAAATCTGAAAGAAACCACTTGTAAAACAAGACTTAAGAGCTGCTTGGGCCAAGGAAGGAAAAGAGGTGCTGAAGTGTCAGCTGCCACTCTTTTGTCAATCTTGAAGCAAGCTCCATGGATTGAGATCACTTGGGAACCCCTGATACCATCCAACTCTCTTTCCTTACAAAAAAGGAAATGAGGGTCTAAGAGGCAGAATTACATTGCCCAAGATCACAATACTAATTGAATATAATAGTCCTGACTCCCACTCTTCCATCAGAGCCATTATAGTGAAAAGGAATATCCTGGCAGAGAATTAATAGGTTTTTCTTTCCACTACTTGATTTGAGGGAGGAAGGTGTTGGTTGGTGGCAGAATAGCAAAGGATAAGTAGACTGACCTACAAGGCATCAGTACTTAGAGTGAGTATGGAACAAATCAGCAGTCCTATAATTACTCCTCCTCAGTGGGGCTAAATTGAGAATAAGAGAGGGAACCTACTGGAGTCTGGGATGAGATGAAGTGTATTTAAGGATGGGATCTCTTTTAGATGTGATTTTTACATCACAACACCAAGTTTAGCTCCTAAACCTGCAAAAGTTCAAATCAGACACTGCAGATATCATTGGGTGCCCACTTAAATTACAGAGCTATTAAAGATATGTTGTCTTCATGTCATGGGAATGCTGGAATGTGGTTGTATTTAATATCTGCTCTTACGACTTTGAAGATGGATGTGTGAATCAGCATAAGCTCTTAATTGATATCTGTTCATCTAACTTTTCCATCATTTAGAACCCAGGCTCTAAGGGGGGGGGCTCCCCAGAGTGGTTTCCATTCCCACCTCTCCTTGTCTGAATGGAAATCTATGGAAACAATGTTGGTTGTGTTGGCTATAGTTCCAGGTAATGAGACTCTTGTGCTAATTGTGTCCTGCTGCCCATCAGAGGGTTCACAAGGGCACCTGCCTCTGGGTTTATGGCGTAGGAAGTATGTGAATGTGTTCCTAAGTAACATCTTTAATAGGAACATTCGATTAAGACTTTACCATTGATGTTTCAGTCAAAAGTGAACATTAAATGCCAAGTGTAGGTCAGGGCCTTGCTGGCTAGAAATACTGTGTTCCACGTGTAGCAGTCCATTTCTGTATTGCCAAAACCATTTTCTCTGTTTTCCTTCTATGACTTCCTTACCTTGAAATGATTTGTCTTAAACTAATTTGTTACAAAATCTATTTTCAAAAACAGTTGTCAATCAGTGCTTGGGGTAGATACGGTGAACCTACGTGAATAATTAAAATGTAATCACTCACAAATATTGCTGTATTTTATGGTAGAGCTTTTGTGAACTTAGAGTGGTTGTCTTGTCGAAACCTAATTGCTCTAGGACTGAACTGCATGCCAGAAGCATTCATGTAATTAAGTAGATCTTGGAGTCTTGAGGGAGTGATGGGCACTTGTTCTTACAGAGATGGTCAAGCCTAAATACATGTACTTCCACTGTGTTCTAATTCCTCAGCTTCATTGTACCTCATGTTTCTGTAAAGTGAGAATGTTCAACTAAATAACAGAAAAGTTTCTTTCTGGCCTCTGGGGCACAGGCCATAGGTTTGAGCTGTGTCACAAAACAAAACTAGCACACACCCCAGAATCATCTTTACTCTCCACTTTTCTCACACACACTTTACTCACACACTAATACTGTGTGAAATTCTATTTCACCTCATTACAGCTTAGGTGAGGGGAAAAGATTCACACTTTATAAGAAGAGGAAAGTTACATGGGTTGGCTCAATGACAAAGGAGTTTATGATAGCTCTAGTTTCCTCCTCCTTAATTCCGTGCACTTTTGCTCAGATATTCTGATAGTTGGAATAACTGAATAATCCTGACCTGAAGCATCCTGTTTTGAATTCAGATATGTGGAAACTTACAAGTTTCTGTGAGACCCAGGCTATAAGATTAGAAATTATCTCTAAATATCACCAGTATTTTCAGCCAAAGAGTTAGTGTCCTCACATGTTGATTTGACATGCTGTACCTAAATACTGACTTTCTTTTTTTATTAGAAACAAGCTTCTTTTACATGTCAATCCCAGTTCCCTGTCTCTCCCCTCCTATCCCTATCTCCCCACCCCCATCTCAACCCCTTAGTACTGACTTTCTATTTTTTTTTTTATGGTTTTTTTCAAGACAGTATTTCTGTATTGTTTTGGAGACTGTCCTGAAACTCACTTGGTAGACCAGGCTAGCCTCGAACTCACAGAGATCCGCCTGCCTCTGCCTCCCCATTGCTGGAATTAAAGGTGTGTGCCACCAATGCCCGGCAGTACTGACTTTCTTATTCAGACATTGAATGTGTTCTGTAAAATAAGTAAGTAACCTTTGCGTTATATGAAGTTGTGAGAGAGAACATCAGTGGAAATTTTAATAGTGCCTTCCAAGCAGAGAGGAAATCATGAATAAAAGTGTGTAAGTCCCCGTAAGAAAGATGGCTCCATGTAAGCCGAAAGGACCTGTTGACTTAAGGCAAGGATAAGTACTAATTGGAATAAAGAAGGCAGTTGGATAGGTAGAATACTGTCAGGTAATGATGGATACTTTACATTGTATTCAGACAATTTAAATTTCCTTTAGAAGAAAGTCACTGTGGATGTTAACAAGAACCTGATACCAAGACAGGAATTGGGGTGGGGGTGGGGGGTGGACTACAGGTTCTAGGAGATACTCAACTGTTACTGCTGTCATATGGATGGGGACAGTGAACTTGGCAATTCTGGGTAAGACTGAGATGCAAAAACCAGGAATTGAAGAAAAGTGGAGAGTAAAGATGATTTTGGGGTGTGTGCTAGTTTTGTTTTGTGACACGGCTCAAACCTATGGCCTGTGCCCCAGAGGTCTTGCCTGAGGAAAGTAAACAACTCAAGTCACCACTGACCATGGGGTAGTTTGTGGTGAAGAAGTTTGCCATACATTGATTAAACGTAAAAGCCAAGAGGTGGAGAGCCAGCCAAATGCAAGTGTCCTTCAAGTGCTGGCTTTCTACTGACTGAATAAATCAGAACTCGATGGGAGTAGATGCATGAGCCTGTGACAGCAGGGTTCTATCTTGTCTCTCTCAACCTACTTCATACTCTTCCTTCATGGACTATGGCTTGAATGAAACAGTGCATATTATTTGCTTACTTAACTCTGAAACAATAAAACATTAAGTAAGGTGTATGGCACAGGACAAAAAGACTTTTCAGAGTAATTTCAAAAGAAAACCCTAAAGGTCATTTCATTGGCTCTCTGCTTCCTGTAACATCAAATCAAAATTCCCTGACTACTATTACCCACTCTCCTCCAGTTCCCATCTATTCTCTTCCAATAAGTCAAACTTCACCTTTCTCATTGCATGGGGTTCACTCACACTGATGCTGCATTCAGATATCCCCCTTTCTCAAGCTTTCCGTGTGTGTGTGTGTGTGTGTGTGTGTGTGTGTGTGTGTGTGTGTGTGTGTGTGTGTGTGTGTGTGTACACATGCACATTTGTGATCTATATGCAAATGTACAACTGCTCACAATTGTGTATTCGTTGCTGTCCTCTAACCAGCATTGAGGGCCTGGAAGACACTTTTATTCACCTACAGGTCCTGATGCCTAATTAGTCCTCAACACATAGTAGGTATTTGTTTTGGTATTTGTACAGGTGATTGCTTCTGTGCCACCAGGCAGGAAGGTTATTTTAATGACTCACTAGGAGAAGAAAGCACTGATTGGGTTACAGAAGTGTGTAGGGGACAGGTGGGTATACTGTTTCTCTCTCCTGAAAGCAGCAGGGTGCATGTTTCATTAAGGAAAGCCAGCCACTGATTGAGGGCTGAGCTCCCATAGCCCAGCAGCAGATAAAAGTACTTGCAGATGTGAAAGCAAGAGGCTTCGGGCTTTTTTTTCACTATCAGAGCCTGCAGTCCTCATCTCCAGGAAGCAAAGTAGTAAACATTTCATTCCTTTTGTTTCAATGTTCCGATAATTTCAAGAAATTATCAAACAAGAAAAGAAATCCTAGAGAAGTTGAAAGACACAGACCTAAGCAGATGTTCCTGGAATCTTAAGGTCACACTTCTCAGGCAGCGTGTGTTTGTTAGTTTTACAATGAATAATCTCTTGGCATTTTTTTCCTGAGTAAATTAAAATTCATTTCCTAGGAAATGCCAGTCGAGTTACCTTCCTGCTATTTAGCAGAACGGAGCTAATGAAAAGATAGCTATGCCATAGTAGCCTTAAGTTTTGTTTTGTTTTAAATGGGTTTGACCCACCATTCTATGGCATTGACATGATGTGAAGGTTTGAATGGGTATAGTAAGAGCAGGTGTGGCTCTGATTAAAGCCTGTGGGGGAGACTCAGCCTTGCTGTATTGCCTGTCCAGATAATCAAGAACAGAGGTTTATACTAAAGGTGTCTCTCAATTCCCCCCAGGAGTCCTGCATTCTCACTGGGTGATTGGGTCTCCTGATGGGAGATAGTAATTAAGCACAGGGTTGTGGTTGCTTTCCTTTTCAAAACCAGTCCAAGGACCAGATTACTCTCCTCAGTGGGGCTTGGGAGCCTTTCATGGTATCCCAATACTAGACCTGTCTTGTATCTTTCTACAGTGGTATCAGACACCTGACTAACTATAATGGACTTGCTTATTGATGCACATTAGTGCCAGATTTAGTGCAGCGTGTGATGTATTTCCTGTCTCTGCTTCCCAAAGGAGATCTTGCTCAAGAATAAAATCTTGGTTTCTCCTAGCAGACAGCATGAATATAAATGTGCCCACAAGGACTTAACTGACTCCCTGTGGGGCAGAATTCCGAGTAGTAACAGATTTAGCATGTGGGCTGATACCTTTTTAGTATCAAGGGGACAGCATTGTTTAGAGAAAGCCTTGATTCCATTTGAATAGCTTAGAGGGTGCCAGGAGGAAGGCCAGAGGAAAAGGAAATGGGAGAGCTGTTGGTTTGTCTCACCCTTACATCGTAAGACAGGAAGTCAGAATGTAGGTCGGCCACAGCAACCTGCTAAGGTCACATCTGTTTGAACAACTCAAAAGTCTTATAGAAACCAAATGAGTTCTAAGAGTGGGGAGTACAAGAAAAGGGTAAGCAGGATGGCAAGTGATAGTTTGGTGAACCTCTGCTGCAATAAATTCCTTCCTTGACTCTGTTTTTTATTTGCCTATACCCCACAGTGAGTGAGTGAGTGAGTGAGTGAGTGAGTGAGTGTGTGTGTGTGTGTGTGTGTGTGTGTGTGTGTGTGTGTGTGTGTGTGTGTGTTTCTTGTGAAATTAGAGATACTCTATTTATTTCATTGTCAAGAAATTTAAAGAATAAATAAATAAACACTATTTTTGAGCTTTTCTGGAAAAGAAAAACAAACGGTGCTTGTGGGCAGACAGCTGTTTGTTAGGTATGTTTTGGGGTTTTTTGGGGGGGGGTATTTTGTGCCTTTGGGACAGGCACATAGGCATGACATTTCTAGTTCCCATTCCAAGTGGAGGCGAACAATCCTGTTTCCCAAATAAAATAATACAGCAGTTTGCAAGAAAGCATAGGGCAGTGGCCAGAGAATTTTTTTTGCCTAAGGTGCATTATCTCCCTCTTTTATCTTACATTTGAAGCTGAACAGCCAACAGCATCCCTGGAGTGGCCTCATGGGCTCTTCTGTCTCCACAGATACCACCTCCTCAAGCTCCTCCAGAAGTTTGGCAAGGTGAAGCAATTTGACTTCCTGTTCCACAAGTCGGGTGCTTTGGAAGGCCAGCCCCGAGGGTACTGTTTTGTTAACTTTGAAACTAAGCAGGTAATTGAGCTCCCTCGCCCTCTACTAGTCTGCACTCTGTCAATCATTTTTATATCTCTTGACCACCAGACTTCATGTACAGGAGTCATGTCTGGTTATTCTCTATGTGCCTCACACTGAGGACTAACAGGTAAAATACTTCCACTAGTGAATTCAAGTAATGCAGCTTGCACAAGCTTCCTCTCCCTGGGCTCAAGCTGTAAGGTGACTGGTTCCTACTGACTACATGATTTGGGATGCCATTGTTGAGCATGTGACAGCTGCCCTTCCTATCTTGTTTTGTTTGATGCTGAGTTCTAACCCCAGCACCCACATAAAGGTCAGGCATAGTGACACACATCTGTAATCTCAATGCTTCAGGATTGGGGACAGAGAGTGGAATAAGCAAATCCCCTGAGCTAAGTCGCCAGCCAGTCTAACCAGTCATGAGTAACAGGTTAGTTGAGGCTACAAAAAAAGGAAATGAGCAGTGGAAGAATGCCCTCAACATAGGTCAGGCGTTGGTGGCGCACGCCTTTAATCCCAGCACTCGGGAAGCAGAGGCAGGTGGATCTCTGTGAGTTCGAGGCCAACCTGGTCTCCAGAGCGAGTGCCAGGATAGGCTCCAAAGCTACACAGAGAAACCCTGTCTCGAAAAAAGAAACAAAAAAAAAGAATGCCTTCAACATTGACCTGAACCCTATATGTACACATGCACGGGCCCGTACACACCACTTGAATTACACAAATGCATACATTTTATTTATGCACACACGCACACAAATAAAACACATATATATCTTTCTCAGTGTCTCAACAATAAATGCATGCAAATTTTATTTATTTTTGTGGTGTTGGGATTAAACCCAGGGCCAGTCTGTCTGTCTGTTTGTTTGTTCTTTTGAGGCAACCTCACTATGTAGCCCTGGCTGTCTGGAACTCACAGAGTGCCTGCCTCTTCCTCTTCAGTACTAGAATTAAGGCTGTGCTCCATCATGCCTGGCTGAACCCAGGGTCTTGTACATGCTAGCTAGCTACGTAGATAGTACCCCTGAGCTAACCCTGCCAGCAGCACGTGTTGATCTGCAGTGATCTGTATCTGAAATTTTACTTTTTTGTTGTTTGTTTTTGAGACAGGGTTTCTCTATATAGCTCTAGCTGTCATAGAACTCACTATATAGACCAGGCTGACCTTGAACTTCCAAAGATCTGCCAGCCTCTGTCTCCTGAGTGCTAGGATCAAAGGCAAGCGCCACCACAGCCTACTATGAAATGTGTACATTTTACATGTGACTTAGAGTGCAATTAAAAAGTAATCATCAGATTACTGGGTGTGATGGTACACACCTGTAAGGCAGGTAAGTACCTCTGAATTAAAGCCATCCTGGTCTATATAGTAAGTTTCAGTCCAGCTATGGCTACATAGTGAGACTCTGTCTCAAAAAAAAAAAAAAAAAAAAACTCATAATTTCTGGTGACTATATAGTATTATATGGATTTGTGTTACATGTTCCCCAGTTGTTAGTTATATGAGTCACCACCAGTGACTGACTAAATATTATGGAGTGGGTCTCATTATGGCTGTAACTATGTACATTCACTGCTTTTAGGGAAATGCAATGAATGCAGTCATCAAAAGGCATAATTTTTAGTCAGATGTAGTGGTACATGCTTTTAATCCTAGCACTTGGAAGCAGACAGAGGCAGGTAGATCTCTAATTTTGGGGTCAGCCTGGTCTACAGAGTGAGTTCCAGGACAACTAAGGCTACATAGAGAAATTCTGTCAAAAAAAATGGCATAATTTTTCTTAATATAGTTGGCACAGCTGGGAATGGTTGTACATGCCTATAATTCTAGCTCTCAGGAGACTGAAGAGAGAAGATTAAGAGTTGGAGGGCAGCCTTGACTACATAGTAAGAAAAAAAAAAAAATACAGTTACCCGGATGCCTACCAGAGTGATGTGTGGTAATGCTAAAACTGCACAAGAGCATCATCTGTCCTTACCAGTGCTGAGTCTTTTTTATTTCCTCTAATTTTAGAGATATCATAGGCAACAAATGATATGTTTTTTTAATTATCCACTCCTTTTTTGGAAGCAATTAAAGAATGTTCACTCTGTATGCTGTAGTAGAGCATTGCTATGGCCGGTGAATAGCCAGTGCCTCATACACGGTGGGATATTATACTGCTGGGTGCTAGAGACTCACTGGTGATGCCAGCTTGGCATGCTTATGTGTATTACTCCTCAGCCTCAGATGCACGCTGCCAATAAGGTCTTCCTTAAGGGCCTCTTCTCCCCTTCTAGAGGTGGGTTGAGTGCCTCATGGATACCCAAGGGGCAAAGAGAGTTCATGAGGATGGGGAAGCATGGCCAGGTTTTCCGGGAGTAACCTAGAGTGACTTTATGCTATGTCTGATAGGGAAGGGGAAGAAGAGTTTGTGCTCTGGAACTGGGTGTAAGATTGTCTCACACGGGGACTAGCTCCTGCTTTTTCCAGACTGATTTCTTCCACAGCCTTGTCTATAAGGCCATAGTCCAGGGTGTGGCTCCAGAGCTGCTGAAGAGAGCACAGTTCCTTGTAGTCTGTGTGCTGCCAGCTAGAGCAAGTGTGTAAAAAGGTAGACCTGATGGGGCAGTGCTGCCAGCTAACACTCAGAAGCACCTCCTGTGTGTGCCACACACTCACGCCCTCTACACACTCACACCACCCCTGGGAACAAGCTCACAAATGCCAACAAGTGACAGAGGATTTGAAACTTTGTTTCAATTTTAAAAATTCAGATGCTGTTGTTTTGCCATTCGAAATTATAAGCCATTAGCCAAGTTACCAAAAGCAATTTGGTTAGAAACCCAGCCACTGCAACTTATTAAGCCCCTCTGAGAATACAGATAACTAATAAGCATTTGAATTTCTGACTAACTGTTGTCCCTCTCTTGAACAGGAAGCAGAACAAGCCATTCAGTGTCTCAATGGCAAGCTGGCACTGTCTAAGAAGTTGGTGGTACGATGGGCCCACGCTCAAGTCAAGGTAAGTCTAGGGGAGACAGACAGCACCCTGCCTCATCCTAACCAAGTCCCTGAAGAAGAGCTCCCACCTCTCCATTTGTATCCCGGCCTCTTCATCTGGAGCAGCATGCTTTGCTCTCCTGCTGCTCTGTCGTGTCCAGCTTTTCTTGTGAAAAGCTTCTCAGGATGGGAGCAGGATTCTTTATTGTGGCACGTGGCCACAGATCCTGTTTTTTGATTGATTTTTGCATGTGGCTGATATGTATACTCAAACCTCTGTCTTTTTCTTTTTTAATGGGAGTTATTCTTTGGAGGGAAAAAGTTATTTACTTTTTTAAATTAGTTGCTGTGGACATTTATAGACTATTGCCAGCCTCATATCTCTAAGGAGAGTTTGAATGTATTTATTGTTCTAAATGCTTGAAAAATGGGTAGTTTCTCTGTGTGCTTAAAGCATGGCAGTCTCCTTCCTCCAGAGGTCTGGAGAGTTACTGTAGTGTGGGGTTGTGGGTTTGTATGTTTCCAGGCCCTGAGAAATGGCACACTGCCCTGCCCATCTTACAGTTCATCTCTTGGGGGAAAGTACTAGAAAAGCTGTGGCCATTTTTTTTTTTTTTCTCTAAAAAGGTATTCTGTTCCAGCTGACAGAGAGGTGGTGAACAATGTAGACTAGAACAGTCCCAAGAGACAGCTCCCAGTACAGTGGGTCTGGGCAGTCCTGCCAGCAGATTCTCAATGTCAGAGCTGGAGCCTCTGCTCTTAGCTACATGAACATAGGTTCAGAGGCACACTGCCCACTTCCCAGTACTATTCCCATAAGGACTCAGAGTAAACTGACATTCAAATGGAGTAGTAGTGAATGCTGTCACTACTACTCTTCTCCATTCAGATCTATTAAGAGTTGAATATTATGCTTGATACTTTGCAAAATCTACCAGAATTTTAAAGTGTTTTTTTTTAAATTTTTAAACTTTATTTTATGTGTATTGGTGTGAAGGTATCAGATCCCCTGGAACTGAAGTTATAGACAGTTGTGAGCTGCCATGTGGGTGGTTGGAATTGAACCTGGGTCCTCTGGAAGAGCAGCCAGTGCTCTTAACCACTGAGCCATCTCTCTAGACCCTTAAAGTGTTTTGAATAAAACAAATAGTCTAAGAGGCAATATATAGCAGTTTAATAATGTAAGAGGGTAGCCCTGCTGTGCATTTGTACCATCTGTGAGATTCTTCCTCTCCCAGTAAAGACTGATGGCTAGACTTCTTTTTCTAAACTGACTACTTTTAGGCCAAAACTATGAGGATTTTTGCATTAATATTAAATATAAAACAGGCCTAAGATTGTCTGAAAATACACTGAAATAAACTAGGCAGGGCTGGCATGTTTTAACATGCACTACAGTCAGAAATGCATCCTGCCCAGGTGAAATAATTTACTCTTCTTCTCACTTTCAGAGATATGATCATAACAAGAATGATAAGATCCTCCCCATAAGCCTTGAGCCATCCTCAAGCACGGAACCTACTCAGTCTAACCTCAGGTAAGGTGGCATCTGTAGGACTGTCATTCAACAGGCCAGCCATTTCTTTCTCCATGCCTTCATAGGCAGCATGGTGACTCTTACTCTAGAATACAATGTGCCATGCCTTGAGCATGGCTCTGGGGAGACAACTGCATCAGTCATAGCCCTTACCCTGAAAACATGAATTCTTAAGACATCAGTCTCTGGTGTTCTCATCATATACTAATTCCTCCCTGGCTATGTCTTCCCTTATGTTTGCAGACATTTAATTATGTGTACCCTTGCAGCAACTATAATAGTTTGTTCCATTTTGTATGAATCGTCAGTTGCTTCTTTGGAGTTAATTCAAAACAGGGGCATAAGACTTGAGTAGAAAAAGGGAAGTTAAGTGGGCGGTTCAGCAGCAGTTTTGTGTGTATGTGGTGTTGGGGATTTTGTTGTTTTTTTTTTTTTTTTTTTTTTTTTTTTTGCACTATAGCTTAGGGGAAATTTTTAACAATAACAGTATCCAAGATTTGTTGAACTTTATATAAGCAAGAACTTATAAGTACTTTATTATGTCTTTTACCAGCATATATCCTTTAGTAACATAAAAAGCACTTTACATATGGGAAACCTGAAGCTGAGAAAACCATGCTGGTAGTAACAGAATCAAAACTAAAAAACAGGCCTAATAGACTATTTTTTTTTCCCCATATTTTATTTTTGTTTTTATTTAAATTAGAAACAAGCTTCTTTTACATGTCATTCTCAGTTCCCTCTCCCTCTCCTCCTCTCCTGCCCCCCACCCATCCCCCATCCTAACTGCTTTCTGCTCCCCAGGGAGGGTGAGGCCTTCCATGAGGTATCTTCAAAATCTGTCATATCATTTGGAGCAGGGTCTAGACCCTCCCCTGTGTCTAGGCTGCAAGAGTATCCCTCTATGAGGAGAGGGCTCCCAAAGTCCATTTGTGTACTGGGGGTAAATACTGATCCACTACCAGTGGCCCCATAGATTGTCCAGACCTCCAAACTGAATTCCTCCTTCAGGAGGTCTGGAACAGTGCTGGTTTCCCACCTATCAGTCTGGGGTCCATGAACAACCCCTTGTTCAGGTCAGCTGTTTCTATGGATTTCTTCAGCCTGGTCTTGACCCCTTTGCTCATCACTCCTTCCTCTCTGCAACTGGATTCCAGGAGTTCAGTTCAGTGTTTAGCTGTGGGTGTCTGCGTCTAACAGACCATCTTTGTACTTACTATTTCAAAATGGTGCCAGGTTAAAACAGTAAAGATATATATTAAAGCCTGCTCAGGAAAGAGGAAAAAAGTTTTCAAAGCAACACCTATGATTCAGAAATCAACAGTTACACTCAGTCAATTGTTAGATTATAAAATCTTCCCGGGCGTTGGTGGCGCACTTTAATCCCAGCACTCGGGAGGCAGAGGCAGGTAGATCTCTGTGAGTTCAAGGCCAGTCTGGTCTACAGAGCAAGTTCCAGGACAACCTCCAAAGCAATACAGAGAAACCCTGCATCAGGAAAAAAAAAAAAAAATCTGTGATACCTGTTTGGATGGAACACCAGACAGGAAGGAAACATGTCCTCCTTATATGTGATGTGCCCCGAGCCACAGAGACTTAAAAGCATCTCACTAAACTGCAAGGGGAGGAGATGATTTTGAAATTGAAATTAATTACATAGAAAACAAACCTGATTTTCTCAGCCTCTGTACTTGCAGCTTGTTTATCAGATAGACTGGTGTTTTCCATCTCCTTTTCAATCCAGAGAATATCAGCTATCATCTTTCTATTTACCACTGTGCCTAAGTAGAGGAGGTTGTTTCCATGTAACTCCTACAGATTAAGCTCTGGCTGTCTCATTAGGAGAAGAAGCGCCAAACAAAATACATCTTAGTGATACATCAGGATTTTATTACAATGTAGGGCTACTTCTACTGCTGATGCAAAAAAAAAAAAAAAGTGCATGTATTTGTGGGATCTGCGTGATCTTTGAACAACTGCATGCAGGGAAAGAGTCTGTCTCCTCACATCTGTTCCCTTGTTGACTTAGTTTTTTAGTTTGTTTCCCATGAAAATGTATGGGAATGTTCAACCCTTGTTTGCCCTTTGAGGATCTCTAGAAGACCATATGGACACTCCTTACAAAAACCACTGACAGCATCAAGAATGGAAAAATGGGGAATATGCCTGGGTACTTTGCATTTTAGTCCAGGGTTTGCAGTGACCCCAGTCACAATTAAACACCTCATGGCTCATGCAGCATCCCCTCACTTCTGTGTCTGCAGAGCTATGCTGCTCTCTCTCTGATGGAGAGAAAAAAGCAAAGAAACATGTGGAATCCTAGCCCTGCAGTTTGTTAGCCTTGTGAACCTTGGGCATGTTTATGCCCAAGAGGCTGCATTTGTCCCATAAAATCCTGAGGGTGGTATCTGGCGCACTGTAACATATTTGGGTTTTTTGTTTGTTTGTTTTTGTTTTTTCCATTTTTTTATTTTTTATTTTATTTTACATTCCAACCACAGTTCTCTCTCCCACCTCTCCTCCAACCCCCCTCACCTCCTCCCAACCTCCTTCACCTCCCCCCTCCCAACCCACCCCAGTCCACTCCTCTTCACAGGTAAGGGCTCCCATGAGGAGTAAACATAGTCTGGCATAATAGGTTGGGGCAGGGCCTGGCCCCTCTCCCATACATTAAGACTTGAGCATGGCTGCCTTGAAAAAAGAAATTTGAAAGTTAAGTAAGATCTGCATATGGATGATGCAACCAACTACCCAAGTGTCATGCCAATGAAAACACCAAATAAACCTTGAACAGTGGGAAAAAAAAAAAAAAAAAAAAGGCTTGAGCATGGCATCTCACTCTAAGGAATTGACTCCAACAAGCTAGTTCATGTACCAGGTTTATATAGTGGTTATACTGCCAGCGGCCCCTCTGATATTTGTTAATAAAAAGAAACCTGGGGCTGTAGACATGGCTCAGAAGTTAAGAACACTGACTGTCCTTCCAGAGGACCTGGGTTTGATTCCCAGCATCAACATGGTGGCTCACAGCCCATTTGTAAGCCAGTTCTAGGGGATCTTCTAGACTCCAGGAGGCACCAGGCACAGACATATATGCAGGCAAAACATCTATACACATAAATTAAAATTAAAAGAGAAACAGACAAAGACTTGATAAGATTTCTAGAGTTTTTTCTGATATTACTTGGTGGTTGAAAAAGTATGGTAGTTAGTGTACTAGTTAGTAACATGGGGTTTTGAGCCAATTTGTATCTAAATCTCAACTCTCACTAGCCATTTAACAATTGCAAAATAAAAACTATAACCTACCTTCTAAAGCCATTGTCAATCCTATCTTTGTCTGCTTTCTGACAATCTCTGAGATGCCGTCTGGTGTCTATGTCTCAGGACTAACAGTATAAGGCCATGTGAAGTATGCAAAACTGTGCCTGGGCTTATATTATAAAAACATGATTGGTTTTCAGACTTTATTTTTCTTGGTTTATGTTCATAATTTAATGTCATGGCCTCCCTAATGCACATCAACATGAGAAGGGAAAAGGTGCAAGGGTTTTCTGAATGTACCCAGCCCCATTCTGATCCTCTGCTGTCCTTTTTCCAGTGTCACTGCAAAGATAAAAGCCATTGAAGCGAAGCTGAAAATGATGGCAGAAAATCCTGACGCAGAGTATCCAGCAGCACCTGTTTATTCCTACTTTAAACCACCAGATAAGAAAAGGACTACTCCTTACTCTAGAACAGCCTGGAAGTCTCGAAGATGATGGTGAATTACCAGAGCAGCAAAAGCAAATGGTCTCCATGTTTGAAGTCCTTCTCCTTTGTACTTTGTAGATGTGAATGGTACTGCCAACAGCACAGTCACATGTTAGGGCTGCTAACATAACATGTTTGGTATTCATATGGATGTGTCTTCCCTGAACTATGTGTGGAACTGAGCATCATCCAGAATAAATAGGAATGTGTCCAAACTGTGATTTGAACACTGAGCTGCTCTAGTTGGCTGCTTTGTTTGGATTTGTAACTCCAGAAACACAGTGTGCCAGAGAGAAAAACAAACATACAAAGTTGTTCTTTAAATCAGGAAACTAAATTTATTAACATCCACCAAAAACTTTTAACCTTTTTATGTATACACATCTTTTCAACATAAAAAATAAGGATGAGGGCGGGAAGTGAGAGACATCTTCAGTCATTTTTAGAACTGTTTGAGAATTTACTGTGGAAATCCTTCAGTTGAACTAAAAAGAATTCTTGGCAAAAAGCAACTGATCCCTTGAGTGAATGTTGTAGCAATCTGTTTAAGAATTATGCTTTTTATTTCCAAATCTCAATTAGGAAAATGTGGTGTATGTCTTAAAATTGTTTATGTCAACAAAGTATAGAATCAAATTTAGCATTTTATACCACAGCAGATAATCTATTTGGAAATCCAGCTTTTATTCTTTGGCAATCATGGTTTTAAGTCTGAGTAACCTTGCCTTCTGTAATACCAAATGTTATTACTAACCTGGATTTTAATACACTTATTACCTGAGACCATTTTATAGCATGAGGTTGTTCCAGTTAGAATCAAATCATGATCAATCTAAGTAGAAAAGCAAAATTTCTTGGAAAACCTAAAGTTTACTATATTGGTCACTCTCCAGCATTACTTTCTAACAGTTCTGTGGGGTTGTGAGAAGTGGCTGAGTGACCTTATGCAGCTAAGGAGGGCAGTGCAGTAAGCACTAGGAGTCAGCAGCCAGTGCTTGGGCACTAAGACCATAATAACAGCCACATATTTTATGTCATTTTGGAAGACTACACGGCTTAAAGATGAGCCTTATTCTGACAGCATGCTTCCCCCAGATATCTTTGTCTCTTTGGACATATTGAATATGATAGTATAGAGACATACATAAACAGAGAGCCTTGGGTATGTGTTTCTTCAGCTCAGTGTCGATCATTTTGGTGCCATACCTGACAGACTGTACAATTAGCAGCACCATTCTTCACTGGGTAAATCACTGTCACTCACCACAGGTGCCACCCCATGATGACTTGGATTGTAGAAACTCAAGTCACCCTGAGGTTAAGACACTTGACTTGACCTCTGAGGTTTTAGAGTCCACAGATCTGCTCCAGAGGAATTCTTACCAATTTTCCCAAGGCTGGTCTTTTTAGCTATCTTTAGATATCGGATACTTCCTGAATTTATTAGTTGTGTGCATCTATGATGCAAGAAACTCTCCTCCACCCATCCAGGAAAGTGGGAACACTGGCTCCCATTTGTCTGGTGACTTCTTAGTATAGTATTCACCGTTTCATCCTTAGGTTCTCAAAGGGTTGTGGTGGAATAGAACTTGAAGCCAATAGCCTTCTATTTTTAATAGGAACCTAGAAAATACTTAGGATTATCTAGAGTTGTTTCTTTAGAAACTAGAACTATTTATTTGTATTTAAACAATGTCTGTGATTTGTACCAATTCTCACCCCTCTATGTGAATAAACGCAAGACAGTATCTATGTGGTCGTATCGTCCTTCATCCATGTACTGGATCACAGATCTCTGATAGGCTGGTTCCGCTCAAGTTGGCCAGCAGATCCAGGTAATGTGCTGCTTTTAAGAACCTTCTCTTCAGAAGGTTCCCGGACCCGGCCGCTTTGCTCTTTGCCTGCCTGATTTTGCAATTAGAGTTGAAGAAGGGGGCTAGGTTGTCTCAGGGCACAGGTGATTGTTTGGAAGGAAAATGAGAAGTTGAAATGGCTGCATGTATCATAGGATGTCCTACTGTCTAAGTTGAAGTTTCAAAAGAATGAAGGTATACATTATAAGTATGCTGAAAGGGGTCTAATGAGAAGCTTCTAATACCTTCTAAACCTGACCGCTTTTAAGAGGTTATCTGGGCCAGGCAGTGGTGGCATACACCTTTCATTCCAGCACATGGGAGGCAGAGGGAGGTGGATCTCTGTGAGTTCAAGGCCAGTCTGGTTTACAGAGTGAGTTCAAGGACAACCAGAGCTGTTATACAGAGAAACCCTGTCGGGGGTGGGGATGGGGGTGTCTGTGCTTTGAAATTATTCTCTGGTTTGCTATTTTGTCAGAGTCATCTCACTTGTAGTTTTGATTTGTTTGGTGGGAATACTGAGGTGGAGGTGTGAAATGTCCATGTCTCAGCCCCTGTCTCATCAGATGCATTAGCACCACACTGACCTGTTGGCTTTTTGTACAGGCAAAGGATCACACAAGGAGAGGCTTCACAAAGCACCTTGTAAATAGGTAAAGCCAGGCCTTCTACAGCCTGTCTCCTGTTTATGAAGATGAGCAGCTAATTTCCAAATCTGTACATTCACCTCTGATTTGTATACCAGTATATAAAATAACAAGATATTCTTGCATTGTGAGTTAAGGGTTAAACATTTTCTGTGTATATCACTGTGTTCCTAAATATTCGAACCCCGAAAATTTGTCGTTTTTGTTTCCTTCTTGCTCCTATCTGGTCTACCTTCCAAACATCTTGAATCTGACTAATACTCACCCAGCACTCCTCTTTTTGCTCAAGTCACAGCTATTGCAATGCCTTGCTAATCATTCCTTGCCTCTAAAGTTGTTCCCATAGAGAGGATTTGTACTAAAGGTACTGAACCCAGGAACTTCCATGCACTGGACAAGTGCTCTGTTCTTGAGCTACATACCCATCCCTTTTAGTGTTTCTTTCATTTTGAGAAAGGGTCTCACTCTATAGTCCAGGCAGGCCTTGAACTTGTGTCTTAAGCCTTAAGCAGCTGGGCTAACAGATCTTGTCCCCAGACCCAAGAAGCCTTTTTAAAGATTTCTCTTGAAATGTCATTCTCAAGCTATATACAGTAGCATGTGTCTGTACTCTCAACTACTTGAGAGGCAGAAGTAGAACCACTTAAGACCAGAAAGCCATTGATAACATGTACCCCATAGCAAGACTTTTAAAGGTTTAAAAATAAAAGTCACTTTCAATGGCTTTCCATCACATCTAGAATAAAATCCAAAGATCCATATGGTCCCAAATGACTTGTGTTTATCTACCTGTCTACCCTGAGGCCTCTTTATCCCTGATCACTGTGCTCAGCCATGTGGCCTCCCTGTTCCTTTGGGTGCAAGGGAGCAGCTCCCTGAGAGGTCCCTTAGCAGCTGCTGTTGCCTGAGATGCACTTGGGCCCACACCATCTGGTCATTTCTCTGTAAGTAAGTGATTAGGAGGCTGTCCTTGAACTCCCATTAAAATTACATCCCTGGGGCTGGAGAGATGGCTCAGAGGTTAAGAGCACTGACTGCTCTTCCAGAGGTCCTGTGTTCAATTCCTAGTATCCACATGGTGGCTCACAACCATCTATAATGAGATCTGGTACGCTCTTCTGGCTTGCAAGGACACATGAAGGCAGAACATTGTATACATAATAAATTTAAAAAATAAACCTTTAAATTTTTTTTTTAAATTACATCCCTGTCACTTTCCAGTTCTTGCTTTTTTTTTATTTTCTAAATAGAACTTACTAGTACCTAACATTCTATATAATTTGATATCTGTCTCTTTGTTTAAATATAATGTTGACTGCAAGAAAGAACTGTCACTGCTATGTAACCAGAGTTTTAAGACAGTGCCTGTCACATAACACACACTCAATGAATTTGCCGATCAAGATACCAGGATCCTGTTGTTTTGAAAGTTCAAGAGACTTTTAAGACCATCCCATCTCCTTTGTGGAAAGTAGGAAAACCCAGAGAGATGGTGTGGCTTAGGTAAGATCACACAGTTAATAGATGCTATGGTTTCAGTGTGTCCTTCAAGGGTTCCTGTGATGAAGCTGAACCCCCCCCTGTGAAGTACTTAGAGATGGGACAGTGGCGCTAGATGTGGTACACACACCTTTGATCCCAGCACCAGGCCGTAGAGACAGGTGGATCTCTGTGACTTCAAGGCCAGCCTGGTCTACATAATGATTTCCAGGCCAACCAGAGCTGCATAGTGAGACCCTGTCTCAGTAAGAAGAGGAGTAAATAGATGCATGCACACATGCTTACTCTCTGTGATTCATGTTGTATATCTCACATGTAAACCTCAGGACCCTGTTAGTAGGAAGGCCATCACTAAATACAATCCCTTGACCTCTGGTTGACTTACAGAACTCTAAGCTGAAATTAACCTCTTTAGCTATAAAGTAGCCTACCTCGTGTACTTCATTATAGCAAGACAAACAGCACAATAGAAGAGCTTTAGGTAGAATCTACCCAAGTAGGCACTGCTACCTCTTTTTGTATAGCTGTGAAAGTGAATGCTTGAGGAAGAAAACCAGAAGACTCTTGTCTTGTGGCACATGAAAATCAAATATCAGGGTCCAAGGAAGTTTTAGTTAGAACACAGATGTCCTTATGAATCCACATAATATCTCAGGACATTTTCCACTATAGCAATATTGAAATAGTTAAAAAAAAAAAAAAAAAAAAAAAAAAAAAACTATGGGCCATCAAAGCCTGAAATACTTACCTGCTCTAAACTGTCCTGTTATTTGGGAAAATGTCTTTCTACCAAAGAAACATACCCACTCCACAGCTATAGTATCTACAGAAAATACAGAAAGCAGATAACATAACGATGTGCAATAGGTATCACTGCTTTTTCTTCCCCCACCCACCTCTATTATGTGCATGGGTGTTTTGGCTGCATATGTATGTACCATGTGCATGAAGTGCCCTCGGAGGCCAGAAGAGGGCGTCAAGTCCCCTGGAACTCGAGTTAGAGATAGTTGTAAGTGGCCTTGTGGATGCTAGGAACCATGGTGCTGGTCTTCCAGGAGAGCAGCCATCTCTCCAGCTTCCTGTTGCTAGTTTCTTATTTGCCTCTGGAAGAGGAAAATGTGCCCACCCTGGTATCATTGTACTGCATGTGAGGAAACCAAGCCATGAGAGCACTGGCATCAGACGTGCCTGAGTTAGTTTGCCAGTCCCAGTGAGAACTCTTTCAGCTCCTATGACAAAAAATCAATATTCCAGCCACCTTCTGGTATGAATTTTATTGACTCAAGTAACTGAAAAGTCCAGGTGTTCAAATCATAACGTTCAGATGTCTGTCTCTGGATTGTGTTTCATCTTGGTTGGATCCATTCTCGGGCAAGCTCTCCCTAGTGATCTCTGGAGAGAAGAGAGATTTGAATCTTGAGTTTAAAAAGAAAAATCACGAGCTGGAGAGATGGCTCAGCGGCTAATAGCACTGATTGTTCTTCCAGCGGTCCTGAGTTCAATTCCCAGCAACCACCTGGTGGCTCACAGACATCTGTAATGGGATCTGGTGTCCTCTTCTGGCATACAATGTATACATGATAAATAAATAAATCTTTTTAAAAAATCACACATGTATGAGAATCTATCCCAGGCCACAGGACACTGGGTTTTGACCTTCTCCTCTCCACATTCAATCCAACTTTTACTAGGACTATTGACTAAACAGATTTTTTTTTAATGTATCCTGCAATGTTCCTAGGGTAGAAATATGAAAGTGGTACTAGTCTTTTTCTCCATAAAACCTCCACTATTTGAGATGCTGTTCCTATTCTTGCCCCTAGCCAAGAAAACTTACTCCACAGCCATAGACTGTGCCAGGTAAGAGTGTAAGGGTAATAAAGTATGGCTGTGTACTATGACAAAGGCAAGAGCAGAGGGGAGACCTAACACAGGAACAGATGCAAGGAAATAATGATTTCCCAGAAAACACCTATGCTAAACCAAGGATTTAAGAGGTGCATTGACAGTAGTAGCAGGTGGGATAGAGAAAACAAATGCTTGGTGTGAGAGCACTTGGGACTTAACTGTTATGGAAGTAAGTTCTGTCCCAGTACCTTCATGTGTAGAATAAACCAGGTTTACCCACCTTTGCAGGCTGCCCCAATGTGCCATCCCCCTAGCCACAAGAGACTCTATTCCAAACTAGAGAATCTCCCAGATCCGCCTGCCACCACTGCCACCCTGCCTGCAGCACTGTAAGACACTCTCTACTGAGAAAGTGATGCTCCCCCACCCCACTTCCTGTCTAACATATCTTTCTATAAATCCTTAAAGGTTGACCAAAGCAGTTGCTACCTTTCTGCTTTTGAATACAAGACCTGTTTGAGCATTTATCACTATATAATCTGCTTTGTCATTTAAAAATGATCACCACTGAAAGGAAGATAAACCTTGTGTGCAGATGAAGGAAGGTTTATCTGGGAAAATGTGCCTCCCAGAAAGCAGACAAGCCCACTGTTCCTGTATCTCAGCAGCTCCTGGGACTTCTATGTCTGTCTCCATACTGACATCTCTGAAGTACCCTCCCAACTCTAGCCTCCTGAACTTACTCTTGAACAAACCTCCTGCCCCATAACCAGACCAAACTGAGCTTATTAAACTTCTTTACCTGTCCCTAGTTCTCCAGCCTATAGAAAAAAATAATTAGAAATTAGAAACCCCAGAGTTAGCTTTTCCATTTTTCCCACTACATGGTAAAGTCATATATGATGTCACTAGACTCATACAATATAAAAATACTTGTACAGGTATTTAATATATGCATCTAAAAGATCATATATAATACACAAGTATACAACATATATGATACTATCATCTAATACTATACATAACTTTAATATGTGAAGCCAGTTTAGGAATGGATGTGTCATGCATAGTTATATAGTATGTGATTAGACACAAAAATAAACCAGAAATCTCTTCATTATACTCCTTCCCATTCTTTGTTCCTACAGCTACCTCACCACCTCTCCCTTGCAGTAGCTCATGACTCACTCCACACCCTCAAATCTGTCCTCACATCAACTGCCTGCCATCTCTACAAACCCCCACTTTGACTACATCGTCTACATGCCTTTGGTGGCTCCTCACAGTTTATATTTTGAAGCTGATATTCCTTAGCATGTTACACATGTCTCATTTGTAGTCAAGTGATGTTTACATTTGAAATGATGGAGTACAGCAGGTTGACTGGGCAATGTGGAAGGAGCAGAATTCTCTAGATGGCTGGTAGCCCTGGAGGACTCCATTGATCTAGTGTCTTTGTACCCATGCATCCAGAGTGATGACAATGGCTTTGGGTGAGGAAGTACTTACCAGACACTGGACCAGTACCAATTTTATTAATGTTGTTGTTGTTGCATTTATTTACCTGCTCTGTGTGTGTGTGTGTGTGTGTGTGTGTGTGTGTGTGTGTGTGTGTGTGTGTGTTTGTGTTTGTGAGGATACGTGTGGGATGTGGCATCTGTGTGGCAATCAGAGGACAGCAAGAAGGTTTTAGTTCTCTCCTTCCACCATGTAGATCTCAGGAATCGAACTCAGGCATCAGGCTTGGCAACAAGTCCCTTAACCCACTGAATCATCTCAGTAGCCTAGAATCAAGTTTTTTGTTTTGTTTTGTTTTGTTTTTGAGACAGGATTTCTCTATATAGCCCTGGCTGTCCTGGAATTTGCTCTATAGACCAAGCTGGCCTTGAACTCACAAAGATATGTCTTAGATTTCTGGAATACTCTGATACTTCTAAATGGGTTTTCTGTTAGTCCTGCTTTAAGATGGGAAACTCAGCTTCCTGGAGTTTGTCACTGTTGTAGAGCCCCACAACTAGTGTATAACGGAACTAGGCATCATCTCAAACTACCAGAACCCTTGACTCCATCCTAGGCAGATCTGCAGAGACAGTGGAGACTACCTATTCATAGACTGAAACTTCCCATTTCGTTTCTCCGCCCTCTATCTCCCCTTCACCTCCTCTCCTAAACACAACCCCAGTACACACTTTCTGAGTCCCCAGTCTTCATTCTGATCCAACCCTTGCCTGATTCACATCAACTAATCCTCAGTACTTCAGCCCTTGCCTATTTTCAACAACTAATCCTCAGTACCTCCCTAAAAGGCCATCTCCATAGTGCTCCATTAGTGCTCCACTTGGGGGGCATGCCAAGCACCCCTGCTCCTTGCTCCCAAGGCACCCCTTGTCACCCTTATCAGATCACACTGCTTCCTAACTTTTCTCTTTCAATAAGATTGTGGGCCCTTTGTGGCAGAGACCAGGGCACCTTCCTCTGTGTTTTCTGGTCCTAGCTGGAACCTGGGATGGAGTAAAAGCTTCGTAAATATCTGCCAACTTGAATTTACTGAGTGGATGTTCAAACTGGGAGATTTTGAGTGGCTATATCTATAGACATTTGCAATATACTTTGAAGTCTAAAGAACTTACATTGATGATTTCATGTAGTGTTCTGAGGCTGACAATGTTCCCACAGCTAAGGAAACTGAGGCTCAGTTTTCTCAAGTTCACCCAGGCAGGAAGTGGCCAGGCTAGGACTGGACTTCATGTCTTTCTGAGTCCAAAGTTCTCTCCATCACTTCCCAGATCATCTGATTCACACAGTTTGCACATTTTACCAGGGGCATTGTAAATAGGAAAGAGAAGTCCTGGCTGAGGTCATTCTGTTTGTACCCTGGTCTGTGCTCCTTTCCTCAATGGTAAATGTCCAGCCAGGTGACAGGGTGAGAAGAGGGCCCTGGACAGGACAGGAGTGTGCTGCCATTTACTCTCTCCCTGTGTGTCACAACCTGAATGTTTAAATTGTGTATTTAGTATTTACTCTGAAATGGCTTTCATCTGATTTCCCCCTTGCTCACCAATTTAGCTGTCAGAGTAAATAAATGTGAAGCTGGGTCTCCAGTCTCTCCAGCTCACATTACCTTCCTAGAATTACTCCCGGCGGGGTGGAACCACTGCTGGGGGCCTCCCACAGAATTATCCGGTTACTAATGAAACCCTTTTTCAAGCCCAAACCTTCGAGGACGACAGAGTCTCAGGTTGGGGGGAGGACGGCAAAATCCACCTCAGAGGACCAGATGACCATAATCTGTTAGTGACCAGTGGGAGCTGAAATGATGACATTATGGATGCCTGGTACTAAGCACAGCTCCAGAATCGAGTCAAGATTTGTGAAAGTATTAGGTGCTTGATGATTAGTTGTCACTCCAACCCTGAGGGGTGAGGATTGTTAGCCCCATTTGCAAGTTGGGAAGTAGAGCTCTGAGAGGTAAAGTGACCTGCCCACAGTCTCCTACAGAAGGAAAATGAGTATCCTGTCTGAACAGACTAAAGGAGTTGCTCCAAGTTTGGCAAACTGGCCTCATTCTATTGCAGGAGTCTGGGTTTGTGGGAAGGAAGATTTCTTGTCTGAAGTGATTTCATTTTTGTCTTTGAAGTTGGATACAGAAATAGGTCTGCTTCTTCCTTGGGTAAGTTACTCAGGAAAGTTTTTGAGTGTTTGAATTATGCCCTGCCTATTCCAGAATGAACCTGAAGTAGTATCCAGTAGAATAAACACTACAAAATATGGTAGGTCCATGCCATGGTGGCCCCTAATATTCAAGGGTTGATTACTGTATGTGACAGACATTCTGAGTCATTGGCATTCAATTCACAAGTTGGGTGGGGCTGTGCTAAGGAGGTGGGCTCTGTTATCATCCCCACCTAAAGGTGAGGAAACCAAAGATGAAGGAGTGAATGAAGTGTACTTGCTAGCCCAAATAATAAGGGGCAGTGTTAAGGCAAGTCCGGAGGCATGCTGCTCTCAGTCTTAGGTACTGCCTGAGTTCAATGCCTCTTATTCTACTTTTAATTTTCCTGAGGATCTAATCAGAATCCAGGTGTGGAACTGCATGGAGACAAGTTTGTATAAAGTGCCAACACTGAGTCTAGATTCCAGTAAACAAGGCCAACCATATCATTGTTATGGAGTTGCTAGGCAGATTGGAGAGTATGTTGCACACAGAACAGACAAATGGTGATTATGTCTATGTCATTGTCATAGTCATTGCCATCATCTGGGAGCATCAACTTCCCACTCCTCCTCATAGCAGTGGCACCATCTGTTTGCTGCCACTGGACCTTTGCTGTCATTTCTCTACCTGGACCACTGTCTTCTGTCTCCCAAACTATGAAAATCTCAACTGCCATTTCATTTCAACTGATCTTGCCAAATCTTCATAGGAAGATTTGGAGGAGCAGCACAACCTTCAAGCCTTGTCTTTTTTGGTTCCTATGCATACCATGTACTGTATATTGCCCTCTGGACTCTCCAGGATATAGGAGAGGAGAGAAGGGGGGAAGGGGAGGCCAGGGGAGGGGGAAGGAGGAAGAAGGGAGAGGAGAGACACAAAGACAGTGCTGTTGTCTTTGTTAATGAGCCAGAAATCATATCCATATTTTTGACAAAACATAGAAAGCATGTGGGGGGGTTGCCGGTGTGTGTGTGTGTGTGTGTGTGTGTGTGTGTGTGTGTGTGTGTGTGTGTGTGCTCACCATAAGTGGCCATAGTCATGGGTATAGCCGAGAAATCAAGGTCATAAGCTCTGTAGATGAATCTGGTTTTGAGTTGTTGGCTTGGGTAGTTATTAAACATGTGGCTCTATGATGGGTTTGAGTCTTTAAACCTCAGTTTAAAATGGTAAAATAGGTACCAGAGAGGATGCTGCCTCACACAGAAAATGAGAGCATGATTGTAAGATGCTTAGCATTTCAATGCATAGCCCAGATTTAAGCATCCAAGAATAGTACTGTGTATGTGTACATATGTGTGCATGTACATACCTCACCTACTTCCAAAGTATAATCTGTTCTCTTTCCTATAAAAGATTGGTTCAGAACCCTTCTTCTCTCTAAATGCCTGTAGGCCTGAGAGCAATAAATTACTGGAATGCAAGGGCTGATACCATTAGCTGGGGCTATTTCTGCCTGAAGGAACAGATACGTGTGTTTCTACGGTTTGGAGGTGGGTTTTTAATACTGTGATGGTGTATAGAAAACAGTGTCAATGTGTGCTTCTGGCTATGCCTATTTGTACAGATGGAGACTGACAGCTGGGAATGCTGGTTTTGTAAAGGTGTATGTTGCTTTCCCATAAGCCTAGTGCCTTGTTCCACCACCTGTAAGAATGCAGTGCATAGTAGGAGATATCAGATAATAGACAAGAGGTTACACACGGTTTGGAGCTCTATGGAAGCCTGAACTCTCCTGAATATGGCTGTGTGTACAAGTCTAAGTGATTGTGGGGGTGCTGTTTACATCTGTAAATGAGGGCAATTATGGAAATTGTGGTCTGTGTGATGGGTGGGTTAGGGACTGGATCTAAATCTGAGTGTGCACATTTTTTAGAAGAGGGTGTAAATTTACACACTTCTTTGGCACGGTTTGTGTGCGGAGGAGACTGTGTCCATTCGTGTTTGTCAGTGTAAGGACCTTTGAGATGGAGGGCTCTGTGTTTGAGGGCTGTGCCTTCTATCTGCTTTTTCCTAACTCTCACTATCGTTAGAGCCCCATGGAAGGTAGAAAGTGGAACTAAGTAAATCTTGAAGGTGGATGTCCCAAACAATTCCTTCCAAAAGAATCAGGGGGAACTACTCTCTCACTGCCACCAGCACACTCTGCTCTGACCCCAATCCTATTCAGCCCTTAGGAGCTCATGCAGGCACCAGTTGTTACAGATACCTTTGCTGGAGTGTGAGAGGTGTGTAGATGTCCGGGACCTGGAGGTAAGCAGGTAACCATTTGCGACCGTATGTGCCGGGCTCAGCACTGCGTCAACAGAGTGTAGCCTCACATGGAATCCAGCTCTGCAGACGGGCTGACCACAGATTCCTCTCGCACTTAGGAACTGGCTGTGTGAGGGCGGTGGGTGCCCTTGAGGGAGGGGCGGTAGTAGGAGCTGTGAGGATGTAAACCCGCCAGTGTCTTTGTATGTTAGCATGTTCTAAGGGTCTCTCTGTAGCGCTGAGTTTCAGTGTGTCTCTGTGTGTATGTCTCTGAGTCTCTGCCTCCTTGTGAGTGTCTCGCTCTTCTTAGCAGGGAGGGGATTGGTCACGCATGACTCATCTTGAACGGAGCGGGGCTCCAGCGGCAGGGCGGTCGTCGCCGCAGCTGGAAGGGGAGGAGGACAACGAAGAGGAGGGAGAGGAGGAGGAGGAAGAGGAGGAGGAAGAGGAGGAGGCGGCGGCAGCCGCAGAGGCAGCTGCAGGGACCTCTCCAAGTTTGTCGGGACCTTCTTCGGAGGAGGCAGTGGCGCCGGCAGCCAGAGAGGCCAGGACTGCGTTCAGGCCGGGGGCGGGGGCTGGGGCAGGGCCCGGGGCTGCGGGGCCCGAGCCTCCGCTCTCCAGCACTCTCAACAGCCTCTGCCCCCAGGGCGCCCCAGGCCCCACTTCGCGCCGCTCTCCGTGCTGCGCGCCGGCTGAGCCCTCCGTTCCCGGGCCCATGTACTGGAAGCATGAGAGCGCCGCCCCGGCGCTGCCCGAGGGCTGCCGTTTGCCGGCGGAGGGCGGCCCCGCCACTGACCAGGTGAGCTAGTTGGCGAGTGGGTAAGCCTCGAGGATCCCGAGGCCAGCGGGAGCCGGGATTCAGCTCGGCCCGGCCGGTTGGCGGGCAGCAGCAGGGAGGAGGGGTGCTGGGTGAGCCCGGGGAGTGTGTGTCTACGAGCGTGAGAGCGCGAGCGGGTGCGGGGGGGGGGGTCGCGGAAAGCGGGAACACATTATGCAAATGTTGGAGGAATTTCTCAAAAAGCGATTTAGCAAAGACATAGGCGAATCAAGAGGAGGCGAGGCCAGTATTGTCCGTCTGAATAGACGCTGATAGCGCCGATGCGCCGGGGGTTGTGCCGGCGCAACGCTGAGAATCCCGACACGGTGCCGGTCCCGGGCGCTCCGGGAGTCTGGAGGGTTCTCTTGCCTCCTCCAGGAGGCCTCTCTTTTCTCTTTTTGGCCTCATTTCACTTGCCGATCTCGCCCTCTTTGGCTCCGGGCTTCCCTTGGACTAGCTCTTCCAAAGGCGTTTGAATCGGTGTCAATATCCCCGCTTCAATTTCGCGGCACGCGTCGGGCGGGAGGGCGGATGCTCCTAGTGCTCTGGGTTTTATTTTTCTCAACCACCACCACTACCACCACCACCCCCATCTCCTTTTTATTTTCTTTCTTTCTCTCTTTTCTCCTTTTTGCATTTTGTACCGAGAGTAGGAGAAGGGAGGGGGTGAAGGGAGAAAAAAATTCGATTTTTAATTACTACCATTAAAAAATCAAATTTGCAATTCTTTGGGCGGCCTGATGGATCTCACTGATTGACAGTTGGAATTGACACTCTGGCTACCTCTTATCTTGGGCATTCACGACAATTTCTAATTGCAGGTAGTTTGTGTGTGTGCGTGTGTTTTTCCCCCCTCAGAGGCTTGGATTGCAAAGGAACTAAGCGATTACTTCAAGAGCCACGGGTTAAGTGCAGGGAGAGGGGGAGAGAGAGGGAAAAAACCCAATCCAAATTCAAATTGCTTCATTAGAGAGACACCGCTTTTGTGGGGAAGGGCTTTAAATGCCCACTACAAAGTTAGGACTCATTGTTCACCGCCGGTTTATATAACAGGCGCGGGGAGGCGCTGGGCTCTGACAGCTCCGAGCCAGTTCAGCAGCCGCCATCGCCTGCCTTCCCTCCCCCTCCCCCAGGTGATGGCCCAGCCAGGGTCCGGCTGCAAAGCGACCACCCGCTGTCTTGAAGGGACCGCGCCGCCAGCTATGGTGAGTCCATTCGGCTCTGTTTTCCGCCCTGAGTACCCCCAACAGCACAGGCCAGGGCATCTGGCTAAACCTTCTTGCTACCAACCTCTACCCTTGCGCTCGAGAATTGCCGATAGGAGCCACCTCTCGTTGACTCTTGATTTTTTTCTGGCCAAGAATGTGGGCTTTGGCTACTTCCTGCACCCAGAATACACCATGTTAAAAGTTGGGGGCCGTCCTTTCTTTTCCAATAGGTCCTTTCATTCTTGTCCTCCAGCCTAGGGCCCGACATCCCTGGTATATTTCGTTGTTAGTTGGTGCGCAAGGGAACCAGATTTGTCTTTATGGCAACTCTGGGCGTCCGACTTAGCACTTCGCTATTCTTCTTTCCCATTCCAGGCTCAGTCAGACACCGAGGCCCTGGCAGGTTCTCTGGACAAGGACGAAGGTCGAGCTTCCCCATGTACGCCCAGCACACCGTCTGTCTGCTCGCCGCCCTCTGCCGCTTCTTCCGTGCCGTCTGCAGGCAAGAATATCTGCTCCAGCTGCGGCCTCGAGATTCTGGACCGGTATCTGCTCAAGGTGAGTCAGGGTAGGTGTTGCCTGCAAGTCGGTGGGTGTGAGCTATAGAGAAGCCTGAGGACTGTGGGAAGCAATGCTCTCCCAGGTCCATTTTATTCGGCGTCCTAGTTCAGCGGCTGACGATCGCGCAGCTTTGGGCAAATGCCCCAAGTTTCTACTAGAAAATGGGAAGAGTGTATTTCAATTTCCTTGAGCCTCCGTAATATAGAAGAAAACTAGGGAAGCCATACTGAAGCTCCTTCCGATCTTCGGTTTCTCTCTCTGCAAATGAGGTTGGGGAGGCTGGGGACGGGCGTGAAAGAGGCCCGCGCTGAGCCGATCCCCCACCCCTGCCCCCTCCCCAGGTCAACAACCTCATCTGGCACGTGCGGTGCCTCGAGTGCTCTGTGTGTCGCACATCGCTGAGGCAGCAGAATAGCTGCTACATCAAGAACAAGGAAATCTACTGCAAGATGGACTACTTCAGGTAGGCTGCGGCGGTTGGGCCAGCAAGGCTAATGTACGCAGGGCTTGCACAGGCGTGTCTAGGCCACTAATGTGGCTTGTGGTCTCCAACTCCTCCTGAGCCCTGCCATCCCGAGTACTCTTCGCAGCTCGGCTCACTGGCCCAGCCCTTCGGCTCTGCACATCTAAAACAGAAGGCCACAGGTAGAGCGCCAGCACGAGTTCGGGCCGGGAGATCTGCTTCGGGTTCCTGCGTTCTGACCGGTCCTGGTCACCGTTCTGGCTCCGCCTCTGGTCTTTTCTGAGTCTCAGGCTCCAATTGTGATTTGCCGAGCTTTGACGTCCGTCCGTCGGTGGGTCTGGCCGGGATCGGTCTTGCAGCTAGGCGCTGTCCCGCTGCGTTTCTAGCTCTGGTTCCGACTTAAAATCCAGTTGTGTCGTGGCCGGTCCTGGGAGGGATCCTAAACTAGGCTCAGGACTCTAGTTCTAGCTTCGCTCTACCCTCAGTTTTGGGCTTAGATCTGCTCAGTCCCAAGCGCCAACGCTACATCCGACTCCGGCTCTACCCCAGATCCTGGCGCTGAGTCCCAGGCACCAACCTCGATCTCTGCCTCTGCCTCAATTCATGCCTTAGTTGCTTTTTGAATCCCGGGTAATGACTAGGTCCCAGACTCCTGTTCCTGCCATTGCTCGGCCATCGTTTCTGCCTGCCTCGGTTTAGGTTCTAGCTCTGGGCCTTCAGGACCCGCTTTCGGAGCGCCGCGATGCATTCCACCTGGCTACACTCTGCCCTGTGGTGCAGGAAGCGTGTTCCCCAGCAGCTCACGATCCATCCTTCCTTGTTGCATGGTCCTGCCCGACCCTGGCCGCTCAACCTCTTGTAGGCGCCTAGCTTCTAGGCACGCAGTAGGCGCCTGCTGACTGGGTCACGGAGTCGAGGTCACGGCAGTGCCCAGGGACACCACGAAGGATATGCCAGATCTAAGCCGGAAGACAGACGAAAGTCTGCTGGAGAATGATTTGGAATTGGTTCCTCCGAGCAACGCCTTCTTCCAAATGCTTTCTCCGGAAGTGGAGAAAACTGCCCTGTGGAATGTATTCCCCCTACACACAGACAGATAGGCAGGCACACACACACACACACACACACACACACACACACACACACACACTCAGAGAGAGAGAGAGAGAGAGAGAGAGAGAGAGAGAGAGAGAGAGAGAGAGAGACTTCTTTTTCGAGAGAAGTCCTGACTCAGTCTTCTGAGGAAGACTGAGACAGTCAGGCAATGTGGTGCATGGCCACCCTCATCCTCTTTGAACCTCCAGGGACCTGAAAGCGGCCTTGCACCTAGGAAGAAGTTAGTAGCATGTGGGACTGCAGTTCTCCCAGAAACCAGGTGAAGCAGCCTCTTCCTTCATGTCTTGGGGATGGGACCTGTGGGTCCTACCACTGTGTGCAAGGAATGGTCTGGAATCTACAGTGGTGCTGGAGATGTGTCACTGAGCAGGGTCAGGGCATATGGACAGTGGGTATGTCTTTCTATTCACATGTGAGTGCTGAGAGTATAGGTCTTGCATGTACCTGCTGAAACTTGGTGGGCCCGGTGGCTTGCCAGGTGCTCAGGACAGGGGACAGACACATCTGGATCAGGATGTGGGAGGGCAAGTCCACCTCCAGTTCCTCGGAAGGAGCTTTGCAGGGGTAGGGTGTGGTGTGAAGGTAGACCTTTTGGCTGGAAACTGCTGCGCATGTACATAGAAGGTCATGCCTATGTGGTGTATAACAACGGGATAAGGTCTGCTCTGTCTGATGTTTTATTGGTTTAGTTTAGATGGAAAATGTATATTACAATTATTTTCTAGTCACCTTCTGCTCTAGGCATAACTCCTATTAGGGAGAGAGGAGACAACTGATTTGGGGTGCTTTTGAACAGGTCACTACTGAGGAGCTCAAGAACCCACCAAAATAGCGTCCAGGCTGCCTTCTATAGAATAAGGCTGGGCAGGTGCCGTCTTCTGGCTCTTCTGATGATGAAGGCCATCATCAGAAGAATAAGGGCAGCCTTATTCTTCCCCTTATTTCCTTGCTGGATTGGGACCTCTCAGATGCCATGCTTTACAAAAGTGTGAAGGACTAGTCAAAACTAGGCTCTTGATTCCATTATTTATAGTGCCCACCAATTCCGCATCTCACTGTTCTGCAGCTAGCCTAGGAAGAGGCAGGAGACAGAGCTCTGAGACTAATTATGAACTTGGGCAAGTCACAGCACCTCTGCTCTGATGTTCCTTTCCCAAAAACGGTCTCTTGAACCAAGGAGGCCACCAAGAGGAAGCAGTCTCCATAAAGGCCCACAAGTGACAGTGAATATGAATGCTTCGGTTATAACCATTATGGTCATTGGCAGGGTGGGTACCAGACATGAACCTGTGATGGCATTTCCCCAGGCAGCCTGGAGAGCTGGACCTGACTGTCCAGCTGTGCCATTTCTGTGAAGAGGTTCTGACTGATAACCCTTTTCCAATGATAGGCAATCTCAAAACAAAACCAGATTCTAAATTAAGAAAATGGAGTGAATAAAAGCTCGCTTTACCCAAAAGGAGGGTAGAGTTGTAAATTCTCTGATCCCTTCTCTCCCTGACAGTCCCCAAGTAGGCATAAGTCATTGCTGGCAGCCTCACCAGTAACACAAATAAGAAAGCCCAAGGCAGGGAAAGAGAGCCTTGGAGCATCAGGCAAGGACTATTGTCTGCCTGAGCAGCAACACAGACTCTTCCCAGAGAGCTGAATAATGGTGTGTGGGAGGCAGAATTCCCGCTCAAGAACTGGGGCTAAGAGAAGGCTGGCTATGCTTCTCCAGCCTCTGTTTCCTGAAACAGGGGTCAAGGGTCTGATGGGGTGTGGGCTGAAGTATTCTGCCAAAGGGAGGCAAGAGCTTCCAACAGGGTAGATGAGAATGGTGAGGAAAAGAGTGGCCAGGGCTGCAAGGAGTGGACACTTTGGGCTCCCAAGAGTTTCTAACCTCTGTCCTTGTCCCCACAAAGGGTTTTAATCCTGATTCTGCCTCCTCTCCCCTCCCCTCCCCTAAGATTATCGTGTAGATTTTCTTCATTCTCCACTGGCAGAGTGGGTGTTGGTGGCTCAGAAGTTAGAGATCAGGAAGAAACTTAAAGTCCAGCTGGGAGGGAGGTTGCAAACATGGGAGAACTGTGGAGTCTGGTGCTTTTCCTGGCTTATTTGCACTTGTGCAGGGCAGTAGGTCATTGTTCCCCCCACCCCCCTTTATGTGCCCTTGGCCAGGTTTCTGGACATTTTGGCCTCAGTTTTTCCGATTCCTTCTCCAAGCAGAGAACTCACCAGCCCCAGCCGTTGTGAATTCAACTTAATTCTCCACCTACACCCTACTCTTGGCAAATTATGGGTGAAACAAAATCACCAACAAGGAAGTAGGGTTTGTTTTAATTTCTTTACTTTTTTGCTGAAACATTTTCCCTGCTTGTCCTCCATGGACTGAAGAAAATTTTGTTGTATGTGTGGGTGGAGGGGTGTCACGTTCCTTTTTGGAACATTCATTTTTCCATTGTCATCAGCAAACACACCCCAGGGCAGTTCGGTGTGCCTACCTGCAGCTGTTGCCCCAGTGCCTGCTGGCATTGCCCTTGAAGCTCCTGTGGTCTCCTAGAAGGTTGTGCTCATTTGTAGCAGAGAAGTCCCATGTGCTAGGAGAAAAACCAAGGGTTACCTACCCAATGATTGAGAGCACACATGAGGCTACCAAACCTTTTATCTACTGTATCCTGTATCTCATTTAATCATGTGATCCACCCTGTATGATACTGCCAGCAACTTCACATTACAAGAAGGAAAACTGGAGCTCTGAGGGATAAGTCAGTCAGGTAATATGTGGTAATGCTCAAATAAGCTCCACAGCACCTGACTTCACAACTTCTTCCTCTGAGGGTCCCTATGCTTCTACAATTAAGATACAGCTGCCTCTGTTTGCAATTGTAAGGCATACTGAATGGCAAAGACCTCTCTCTGCTCTCCTTATGATTCTCACCCGGTTCTCCCAGTTCACATAAACAGCATCCACCATACACTCAGAATAACTAGCAACTTTCCTGAGAGCAAGGACCCTGGTCCTTATCCCCTTTCTCTTTGACAATGGTATAGGGGACAAAGAGTTATCGGGATGGGACTGGGAGCCTTAGAGTTCCAGGATTAGCTGAAGTTCCTGTTCTCTGCTTGGCTTACAACACTTGGGGAGAGGGGTTCCAGCCTTCTCTAGCCTTCCACCTTGGGCCTGAGCTCTGTCTCTGAACTTTAGCCCCTTTCCTCAGAGCTAGGGTCCCAGGGGAGACTGAGAGAACACCAGCCCCCCCACCATGTGTAGAGAGGCCCAGCAGCAACCAGCTGTTGGGGGACAGATGTTGGGGGAATGGAGGAAAGAAGGAGCCTCAGACCGGGACCTCCAGGCAGGCTTGGGCTGCTGTTTAACCTCTTAATTGCTGGCTCTGCACCCCTCTTCTTTTTAAGAGTTTTGTATAGAAAGGAAGCAGGGATAGGAAGGGTTTCACTTCCAGTTCTTGTTTGCCTCACAAAATCCATGTTTTGAATGTCTAAAACCCCAAATAAGTGAACTCCAGTTTCTTTCAGACCCCACTCTGAGTGAACTTCGTTTCCCCATATAGAAAGGAGCAATTTAGTAGGCAGGGAAAGAATTCCAAAGCACTCATTTTAGAGGCTCTTTTACCCAACAAATATTAGAGCACCTTCTATGTGTCTAGGCCTGGAAAATGAGCCCGACCTGGTCAAGGACGCAGTTCCACTTACAAAACCGGCTCTCCGGATTTCTGCTCTCTCCTGGGGGGGGGGGAAGGCTTGTTGGTCTCCCTTTAACAGTTGCTAGGATTCGAAGCCTCTGTCCATACCTTTCTATTCTCAAAGCTCATCGCCCTTTTAGTCTCTACCTGTGGTGTGCTTGGATTCTGGTGGGAATGTGCAAGAAATCCAGATCTCATAGCGTGGGCGAGGGTGTCAGTAGACTATTCCCCCGGTGCCTTTGACAATTTCTTCACTGCTTCCAAGCATCCTTTCCTTGAAGTTTCGTTGTCTTGGCGGCGGCAAGGCTGTTTTTCGCTGCTTCCGGAATGGAGCAGTTGGAGCCTCGAAGCTTGTCTGGGCTGGAGCTTGTCGGTTTGTCGGTTTGTCGGACTTGGACCATAGCTTCCTTTCGCTCTTTCTTTGTGAAAGTGTCCTCAGGGACACTTTGTATCTCGGGACACAAAGCATCTTAAGACGGACAATGGCACCGCCATGTTTTCTCCAAGGATCTAATTCGAAGAGGATGGTTTCGTTGACGGGGCCAATTTGTGGTACTTCAGTTTAGGGATGAAGACAGCATTTGAGATGGTGCGCAGAGGGTGAGAAAGTTGCTGGTGGGTAGGTTACTAGCAGCACTTACTCAGGAGTGAGGTGATGGGGGCACTGTGACCTATCTGTGTAGGCACCGAAGTTGGACTTGTAAACAGGAAGATCCGGGGATTCTGGGGAAGAGTGAGGCCAGGAATATCATGGAGTCAAGTGTGGGGACCACATGTTGTGGGTGCAGAGGACCACAGTATGGCAACCAAAGGCTGCTGCTCCGAACACCAGCCCTTCCCTTCTCTGCTCTGCCTCTTCTTGATCTCCAATGTGGCACTTCTTAGAATCCATGCCAGGAGTGGGCCAACATTAGACCAGGTCCCTTGCTGTCCCCCACTGGGGTGCCAGGTGTCCTCATCTCCATCCCAGCTGCTCCATATACTTACTCTGTGTTGTTTGGAATAAGTCCTTAGCTGTTTTTGAACCACTGACTCCAGGTGTGAAAAACGAGTTTCAGAGCCTGTACTTCACTGGTTCCAGCAAAGATGATGGGGTGCACTGAAGGTATTGTGGTGGTGGTGGAGGTGGTCAACAGGAAGCAAAGGCTCTGGGAATGCCTGGTTGTTCCGTTACCCCAAAGTACAAACAATAGAAAGCCAGCCTCCCATGGGCAGCCCGAAAGCAGTTCCATTGGGGCTGCCACCAGCGGGGCTGGGGGTGGGGTGTTGGCAAAGAAGTTTCATCTCCATTTTCTGAGGGATTAGGAACAGACATCACAGACTGGTCTAGATTCTCCCACAGGGAAGCCATGATTTCTGAGGTCATGAAAAGCATCCACTTGTGTGTGTGTGTGGGGGGGGGGTCGTTGATTAGGCAAAGGGCTGAAGCTCTGTCTGAGCAATCCTAGAGGCCTGAGCAGGGTCCCTGGACTCCCCTTGTACCAGAGAGGGGTGAGTGATGTTGTGGAGTTTGTTCTGAGAGTCTGGCCTGGCTGAATGTGCTGCATTCCAGCATTTGCAGCAGCCAATGACTTGACTTTGCCAAAACAGGCGACACCATGGTGTGACTGGGTGACTTTTCTGGGCTGTTTAGCCACACACAGGTAGTGTAAATGTGCTGGCCCTGGGGATGGAAACACAAACCCTTTTGGCATACTTACCTCATCTCCAAGAATGGCAAGGATGAAAGGGGCAAGCCAAAGATCCAGATACTTAAAGAGCAGTGTGATCAGTGCCGAGATGGTGGTAGACTCTGAGGAAAGTCATGGCCAGGGAAGGAACTGGGGGTGGAGAGAAGAACAAAGGACTGAAAATGAGCTTCCACTTTGCCTTGGGGACTCATGCTTGAGTACAGGGTAGGAGATACTGAAGATTAGGAAAGACGTGGGCCTGAGGAAGATGTAGTCTGTTGGGTTTCATAAATCAGAAGTGTCTTGGACTAGACCCTAAGGATAGCATGGAGCCACCAGAGACAATAAGTGGGCCAGGGGACAGATTCTGTATTCATGCTGAAAATTTAGCAGTAAAGTACAGTGTGGATGATACATTGACAATTCAGTACTGGAAAGTAGGAGCGAGTGCAGATGGGGCAGTGAGAGGAGCCTGGTGGGGACCAAGCCCAGAAAGGCAGGAGTGGGGATGGAGCTGAGAGTATATGGTCCTGACAGCCATGCTAGAGGGCTGGGTGATTGGTGTCTGCCTCCTGGACAGAATGCACACTAGAGGAAACAGGCTTAAGGGTTAAGATGGTCACAGGTGAGTCAGCCACTTTAAGGTGGACTAGGCTCTGTTGCTTCCCAGGATGCAGCAGACTAACAGACTCCTTACAGAAAGCAGAGAAAGGAGGAGCAGGGACAGAGACAGGCAGAATGGAAAAGAGGGCATGAGGGACAAGGGAACATTCTAGCTAGACTTTTTTTTTCCTTCTTCTTCCCCACTTAGTATTAGGATGTCATGGGCCCCAGAGTTCAGGACTGCTGGGGCTGCTGATTGCAAGGCACTAAACAAATAGTAGCAGTCATCGCTGTTTTTGCAGTTCCAGATCAAAGAAAATAAAAAGTCAAAGCAATTCAATGATCTATGGGGTCACAAAGCCAGTGAGTATGTGTAGTAGTCTAAGAAAAGACTCTTTGGAGTCAGGTCTGCAGGGGTCCCTGTCCTTGAGAGATGTATGATGTAATGAGACTTATCCTATCCTAGGTCCTAGATTCCCCATCTCCTCCTCTGAAAAATGAAAATTGAGATTAAACTTTGTGAAGCATTAGAATCTTGCAAAGCAGGCGATGCTCAAAACTTTCCCTATTTTGTACTGTTGTGTTTTCCTAAACCTCATGGAGTATTATGAGAAAATACACAAATGTTAGGTGATAGTTGTAGAATATTTGAAAGATTCAGTAAAGCAAGAAGAAAACGAAAATCTCGCTCTGACTCAGTCTTCTTTGTGAGATTTGGATGCACAGGAGTAATGGGTTCAAGTGTAGGGTAACTTGGAGGCATGGGGGCTATGTGAACCTTGGGCAAGAGTGGGAGAAAGATGGCCTTTCTAAACTTTGCTATCTTGGTCCTTGTTCACCTTTCTCCCTGTAGCCGATTTGGAACCAAGTGCGCTCGGTGTGGCAGACAAATCTATGCCAGTGACTGGGTGCGCCGGGCACGAGGCAATGCCTACCACCTGGCCTGCTTTGCCTGTTTCTCCTGCAAACGCCAGCTGTCCACCGGGGAGGAATTCGGTCTGGTTGAGGAGAAGGTGCTTTGCCGCATCCACTACGACACTATGATCGAGAACCTCAAGAGGGCCGCCGAGAACGGTACCTAACCCGCACTACCTAGCACCTACTCCCGCCCTTACCCACCATCCCTAGCACCTAGGTATGGTCCACACGGGGAGGGGAGGGAATGTTACACGTGGAGCATACTCTCTGGCTACATTATTTGTGTGGGTCGACAAGTCTCCACTGGTCCCTCCAATGCAGCACCCCACTCCGCCAGCTCTTTGGGCAGTCAGGGAGACAAGCCCACATTCTACCCACTTCCTTATGGACCACACCAAGCTAAAAACTAAGGGTGGATCATCCTGGATCAGGGGTTTTGAATATAAAGGCTTAAAAGGGACCTACCTGTTCCTGAGTTTTGTAGACACGGCTCTACCATGCCATGGCAACAGCTGAGGTTTCCTTTTTCTCTATGGGCCTCTTCCGGTCCTACATCTGTGCAAGATATCTAGATGTTGGTCTAGAATGTTCCTTGAATCTCCTCTGGCTCTGACATTATGACTTTTCCAAGCCATCTATCCCAGGGTCAGGGTGACAGTCTCCCAGCAGGTGTGGTGTGGGTTGGGGTGGGGTGATGTCTAAGGGGAGGTGGGACCCTAAAACTGAGTGGAGCTGTGGACAGAGAGGCAGCAACCCTCTCATAGCTCTGCTGTCAGAATCTGTGGGTATGCTAACTTCCCTGGACTGTGGCTGGCTGTATAAATCTCTACAACACTTTCAGGGGCTTTGTAGTATTCATAGCTAGGAAAGAGGCAGCGGTTACCTGCGGTAAGCACCTTGCCAAAGGTTACTTCTCAGGCCTAGCACCCAATTTCTCAATTATCAAAATGTAGCACACTATACCATGCTGCTTCATCCCTGTGCCCTAGAACCCCCTTCAACAGCCAGGAGACTCTTGGGATGTGGTTGCTTCTATGGGTTTCATTTTTTCCATCTTAAAAAAAAAAAAAAAAAAAACAGGCGCAAAAACCCTTAAGCTGACTGCTTTACTTGGAATATGAATATTTCACAGTTCCTCTCGAGGAGTATGGACCACCCTAGCTCAATTTCTAGGCACCGGTGGAGGGCTAGTCAGGGACCAGTGTTACTGGCCTTGGCCTCGCCCAAGGTCATCACTTTCTCCTGCTAGGATCAGTAGCTAAGTAGGGAGCAACTGAACTTGGGGCACGTGGACGTTTCCTATAGTGCTGGACCAGTTGGCAGTGGAGCTGGATTGGGATCTCAGGAGTCAGAGCTTCCTCTACACCATGGTTAATCAGTAAACCACAAGTTCCTTTGACTCCCAGACCACCCAGGGCCACCCTTGGTCATGGCCTTGCTAATGACACTCTATACAGGGGAACTTGAACACTTGGGGTTCTGGTCACTTCAGCATTAGCTATTGCTTTTCTTTTAAACAAAACCACACACATTCATTATAGAAAAATGAGGAGAGGTGGTTAAAGAAAAATTTGAGATGTCATTATCTCCCTGTTTACATTTCCAGTTTTTCTTTGTACATGTAGTTTTTTCTTCTGCATAGTCTACCCCCATTAAAACATTACAACAAATTGTGAGCAGTGGTTATCCCTGTGTGGTAGAATCACTGGTGACTCTCTCCTTCTTTGTGCTTGTCAGATTTTGGGGTTTTGATAAGAATAGTGTATTATTTTTGTATTCAGAAAAATGAAGTATTAAAATATAAATGCTGATTTACAATCATAGCTGCAAAAGTTCTATAAAGCAGAAAGACAGTACCTAAGATATATCCTAGTTAGTAAACTATACTTTAGAGAAGGTAAAATGTAATTATTTTAAATACTTCAAAAGTTGCCAGGTGTGGTGGCACATATCTTTAGTCAAGAGTTAGAGGCCAGCCTGGTCTACAGAGAAGAGTTCCAGGACAGCTAAGGCTTCACAGAGAAACTCTGTCTTGAAAAAGCAGTAATAGTGATGATGATGATGATAATTAATAATAATAATGAAGAAAAAAAGTTACAGATATATGGAAAGTAAAAAGTCACAGCAATCATATTCCTTGGAGGTAGGCTACTGTAATTACTTGAGTCTTCCCACCTTTTCCAGATTGTTTCTGTGCAATTGAGATTATAGCTTCTGCAACTGCATGCTTTTGTTTTATCTCCATCTCGGTTTCCCTCAAGTTCAGCTAGGAGGGATGTTAGGGTCAGCCGGGCTCCAGATCTGAGACAGATAATTTGGGGTTCACAGCCAGGAGCTTTTTTCTTTCTGATTCTCAGTTCCCTCTCTTTAAAAATGGGCGAGAGTATCGAGAGGACACAATAGGATCGGGGATGATGGCCCTGGGATCCCCGCTCCCAGCCACCTCGCTCCTGACCCTTCCAGGGACAAGCTCCCCCCCACCCGGTCCTTTCCAGGCTGCCACTAGAAGAGATGGGGACGCGTGGTCAGCCGCTTCTGTCGCCCCCCAGGGAACGGTCTCACGTTGGAGGGGGCAGTGCCCTCGGAACAGGACAGTCAACCCAAGCCGGCCAAGCGCGCGCGGACGTCTTTCACTGCCGAGCAGTTGCAGGTACCCAACCCTGACCCTCTTCGCTAGCCCCGAGACATCTGGGCGGGGCCTCAGAGTGGGCGTGGTTGTGCAGGACTTGTGACTCCACCCCTTCGTGCTGGGACCCGCGGGAGGCCACGCGGGGCTGCCTGGGGCGTGGCCTCGGGCCCCGAGCCTCTGATTGGGCGGAGGTCTCAGGGCCCTCGTGCGCCCCGCAGGTTATGCAGGCGCAGTTCGCGCAGGACAACAACCCCGACGCACAGACGCTGCAGAAGCTGGCGGACATGACTGGCCTCAGCCGCAGGGTCATCCAGGTGGGGCCCCGGGGTCTCGGCCTTCAGGTCTGGGGCGGGCCCCGGGGCGAGCGCTTGTAGGGTCGCGGGTGCACGTGGCCGCCCCTTTCCAGTGTGGCCCGAGGTCCCCTGGAGGCACGGCCGACCCTTTCCCACGATTGCTGAGACTGCGGAGGCTGTCGTTCCAGGTGTGGTTTCAAAACTGCCGAGCGCGTCATAAAAAACACACACCGCAGCACCCAGTGCCGCCCTCAGGGGCGCCCCCGTCCCGCCTCCCCTCCGCCCTGTCCGACGACATCCACTACTCTCCGTTCAGCAGCCCCGAGCGGGCCCGCATGGTCACCCTGCACGGCTACATCGAGAGTAAGTGACGTTGATTCTGGGGCCGCTAGGCCTGTGGTGCGGGGAAGGGGGCGCTGAGAAGTGCTTCTTGGTTTTGCAGGCATGGGGCATCTGAGGGAGACTGGTGGATGAAGATGTGAAGGGGGTCAGTTTCCCCCTCTTCCTCAGTGAGTCGGGCCCTTGGTAAAGGGAACAGAGTTAAGACTTCAAGCAGCCACTGTGTGTGTGCGTGGGATGGGGGCAGGAACCAAGGAGCCTGCGTTCTGACGGGCAAGACTCAGGTGTGCTGCAATTTGTAGTGCAGTGATTCCTGTAGGAAAGATGCCAGGTGGTAGTGTATGGAGATGCTGGAGCTGGAGGAGCATTGCCTCTGAGCAAGCTGAGCTCTGAAGGATGGACTAGATTTATGGAGGCGGATACATAGACTGGGGGATCGAAAATGGGCAAACTTTGGCTCAGAAGGCATCCTGGCATGGGTGCATGTGGAGAGAGAGAGAGCAGAGGCCAGGGTGTCATGACCACCCAGGGCTGTGAGGCTTTTGATAAGTCATATACTGTCCTCAAACCCTTCTGTTTCAACTTTGAACTAGAATAGTGATTCTAGTTCATTGACATGGGCACCCAACAAATGTGTACTCTGAGTGCCTCCTGTGTTCTTAGCACTGAAATAGAAGAGTTAGTAAATAGGCCAGAATTGCACTGCTCCGGGGACTCACATTCCAGTGAAGAGACAGAGTCCTCCATCTCAGTCTGTCCTTCCCTCCCTCCTTCCCCTCTCTCTCTTTCCCAGAGTCCATGTGGGCATGATGGTAAGTGCTATGCCAGTGAGCTGTGGTCCCAAATAGACACAGTAAGAATGGATATGTGGGTGGGCCTGGATGAGTGAAGGCATGATCTGGATTTCTGAGACAGGAGCAGTCAGTGAATCTGCTATTAACAGAGTTTCTTTCCTTTCCGGTCGGTCGTTTCCTCAAAGCTGGGTATGGCCAAACAAACAAACAAAAAAAGGCATACACATGCATATTCTCTCTCTAGCAATCATTTATGGCTCCCAATAAAAGGAGAGAAGTAATCAAGCTCTTACTTATGGAGCACCTACCTTGTGCCAGAGGTGATGCTGTCCGAGGCTCTGAACGTCATAGCTCATTATTCCATTACATAGACCAGGAAACCAAAGGGCCCACTGTTAAGTTCCAGGGACTCTAATGACTGAATGTGGGCTGTGGTATAATTGCCAGGGATCAAGCTAGGAAATCACTTCCTAGCTTGGTGACATTGGGCAAATTTCTTAGCTTCCTGGACCGCCAGCCAGTTTCCTCATCTGTAAAAATAGGGACAGTGAGAGTAGCCACCTCACAGCAGTACTGTGAGCAACACTGAGGTAACCAACTTAAAGGCCCTACTGAACACATAAGCATCAGCTGCTTTGGGATGTGCTGTGGATTTGGTTGGCAGGGCAAGGGCAAAACCCTGTGTGCTGTACCAGGCTGCCAGTTGGCACTGTCTCTCTAGACAGTTCCATTTCTGAACATTCTCACCAGGAGGGACACTTTCTCCCTTTTGTTTCTAAACAATGACTTAATGTTCAGCCAGAATAACACCTATTAAATATTGCTGAAGGTGCCAAGGACTAGGGGCTGTGGTTCCCAGCGGTCTTGGCAGCCAGCTAATATTTGGTGTGGAGTTGGTTATGGGTCTGGGTGACCTCTGTTGGAGTGGGATCAGAACTCTGTTCATGTACTCTGTTGATCAAGCCTACATTTGTCTTTGCTTCTAGAGAAGGAACAGTTATCCTTTCTTCTTCCTCTAGAGTCAGAACATGCCTCTGTCGTGTGACTAAAGGGCAGCCTAGCAGTTGCTTTATGGTGAACTAAAGACATGGAGTCTTGGGGTTTCTGAAATGTTAAAGTTATAAACAGCACAGGGTTTTAGAAGCAGACCTTCCACTTTGTAGTCAACTAAATTCAGTGCTTAGAATCTGATTTAAAGTAATTAGAAAAAAACCCTTTGGAACCAGATTCCAAAAAACATGTAAACACAGTTGTTTTGTAACTTGACACTGTTCAGAAATGTCTTGAACACCCAGAGAGTTAAGAATCCTCAATTAAATAGGATTGCCTTACACTACAGAAGAGAGAATGGTATCTTAGGAAGGCACAGCAACCTGTCCCAGCGTACTTATCACTTGCAAGTGTCTGCCTAGGCTTTACTGTGAGAAAGTAGGGCAGTCTAGAGAAGAGACGGCAAATGAATGTTTAGCTGTCATGGTAAATAGGCTGAAATGCTCGAGAGATTTGGATCAGAACCAATGATAAAATTACTTAACAGTTTTAGGTGTTGGAAGGGTACAGAAGTGCATTCAAGAAATATTTAAAGATTACCTTGCAGGGGGTAGGAGAGATCACTCAGCAGTTAAGGGCATTGGCTGCTCTTTAAGAAGAGGCCTGTAGAGATGGCTCAGAGGTTGAGAGCATTGACTGCTCTTCCAGAGGACCGGAAGTTTAATTCCCAGCACATACATGGCAAGTCACAACTATCTGTAACTCCAAGATCTGACACTCTCTCACACAGACATGCATGCAGGCAAAACACCAATGCAGGCAAAATAAATAAATAAATAAATAAATAAATAAATAAATAAAGGTTTGATTCCCCAAGCCCACACAGCAGCTCAATACTGTCTGTAACTCCAGTTCTAGGGCATCCAGTGTCCTCTTCAGTCCTCCATTGGCACAAGCCATGCAAGCAGTGCACAGACATACAAGCAGGCCAGTCACCCATAGGCATAAAATAAAATTTAAAGAAGAAAAGAGTACCTTGCATATTCCAGAAAGATTGGGTGTGCTTGGGAAAACTCCCACTGTCACAGAACCTGCACTCCAATTAATGAAGAGACAGTATTAAATAAACAGTGAAATTATATGTAAGTCAGGTGATTAGGGGTAATCAAGAGAAAAATGAAGTGTAGAAGAAGGAAGAAGGACAGGGGCTGTTGTTGGGCTGCAGTTATAAGCAGGGTCATGAGAACAGGATCTCTCTCCTAGGAGACAGTTTGGTGATGCTTTAAAAATCAGTGTGGGCAGGGTCTGAATAGGTGGGGGCATCCTTCTGTGCAGGAGGCTCAGTACATTCATATAGGACCGTTGACTTAGCAGTGAGCTGGGCCGTAGACCTTGTTAAAGTCCTTCACATATGTAGCATTGCAGCCAACTCAATTGAGATCATTCCCAGAGCCACCCAGATGGCGAGCAACAGAGATAGAGCACTGGGTTAGTGGTCAGCCTTCAGCTTGCCGAGCATACAACAGGTGGGGATCCTGCTTGGAGCCTGGGGGATGGGCTCCAAGGCATCCTCTCGTCCACAGGTCAGGTACAGTGCGGGCAGGTGCACTGCCGACTGCCTTACACCGCGCCCCCTGTCCACCTCAAAGCCGATATGGATGGGCCGCTCTCCAACCGGGGTGAGAAGGTAAATGGAGCCTGGCTGTATCTGGTGGGTCAGAGCCTTCCTACTGGGAATGGGTTTCTGGCAGCATTCCCTGTCACTGAGTGGGTACCATGCCATGCTATGGCAGATCACTCAGGTCCCCAGTCTGTCCCCAAGGCAGTCATCAGAGCAGTTACTTACGTGTCTCATGTGCCTGACTTTTCTAAAGTCATCTTTGTAGCCCTGTCCTCCACACCCTTTGGCAGTGAGGTCTTCTTATTTACCTACTTTGAATTTACTCATGCTTTGAGGTTCTAGGGAGGCGTTCTGTCCTGCTCCCATCATATATTCCTTTCATCTATTCATTTCTGTCTGTTGGCAGTGACTATCTAGAGCTGGTGGGTCCCAGGGTCAACTGCTAGGGACTTGTCTGTGGAAGTGAATCTGTGTTTGCTACAGGCATTAATACTGAATTTCCTAAAAGGTGCATAGATGTCCACAGGGCAGGTGAAAGTAGATGGGCCTACTTTAGGTGTAACCAGGAGTGGGAGGAACCTCATCTTTTCAAGTTCCAAATACCAAATGGTTAGTTCTCAAAGCCATTATTCCCAGACAGCTCCTTATTTCAGATGTGGAGAAACAGACTCAGACAATATTGCAGGCATAGAGCCTGGGTGAGGGAAAAGTGGTGAGAAACTAAGACCTAAGGATGCTTGGACTTTACTGGGCATCATGGTGATGGGTGGTGGTCCTCAGTGGAGTTGGTAGGGTAATCCATGGGAGGCAAGAAGCTCTTAGAATCCCAGAGGCAGCTTGGGAAAGCACTGCTCCTCAAGCCAGGGATAAAGAGTAGCAATGGGAGCCAGCATGAGGAATCCCTAGCTACTCTGGGAAGAGAACACACCTTCAGGACAGGTCTTCACTGTTCTCTGAACTCTGTTGTACACAGGGCTTCCTAGGTAGTGGGCACCATGGGACAGGGGCTGGAGGATGCAGGCCCAGATGGCCTAGCAGAATGTATAGTGGTATTCATGAGAATCTGGTAAGCAGGCTCTGGGAAGATGCTGACTGTTGAGCTCCTCCTCAGCTTGGGGCTGGCACATTATACACACTGGTTGACACCTCCCAGCTGCCTTTAGTGTGGACATGACCTTTTCTTTTCCTTTTTTGGGGGAGGGGGTTGTGTTTTGTTTTGTTTTTGAGACAGGGGTGTGTGTGTGTGTGTGTGTGTGTGTGTGTGTGTGTGTGTGTGTGTGTGTGTGTGTGTGTTGCCTTGGCTGTCCTGGCACTCATTCTGTACACCGGGCTGGACTTGAACTTGAAGAGATCTGCCTGCCTCTGCCTCTTGAGTGCTAGGATTCAAGATGTGCACCACTACACCTGGTATGGCCTTTTCATTGTAAAGACAGAGAAACAAATTCAGAGAGGTCGCACTATTTGACCTGGGAGTACCAAATATTGGAATCTTAAGTCTACACAGTTTAGTTGTTGATGCTTTTGTGTGGCACTTTACAGTTTATACAGTACTCTTTCTGACCTCATCTTTCTTTCTCAGCCTCCCCAAGGGGGTTATAATGCTTTCATTTTCAACTCCATAGAAATTGAGGCTCAGAGCAAGCAATAGCTCATCCAGGGTCACAGTGAACGTTGCAGAACTGACCTGGATCCTAGCACTGTTGACTTGAAGCTGGACTTGACTGGGACTGCAGAGGGAGAGTACATAACCTCTGTCCTCAACGGCTGTGTAGTTTAGACAGGTTTTGGGCAGTTACTTTATAGGGTGATGGAACAGACAGAATGGGGAACAAGCATGAATCCAGAGGATTCACAAGAAGGGGTGACAAGCTCAAGGGGAGAAGCCGGGAAGAGAAGGGCATCCATGTTAAAACAAAACAAAACAAATAAACAAACAAACAAAAAACAGCTGGTGAAAGGCAAGGAGGAGACAGAGTTCAAATGACTGCTGATGTTTGGTGTGGCTAAGGCCCAGGGAGGTAGGGGGAACTGGCAGAGACGATGCCACAAAAGGCCCTGTCCATGGAGTGAAGGCTTTGAGTCAGGGGAGCTTTGGAAGTGCACTGGGTTGGGCTGAGCTGAGCTGTGGTTGAGTCTGGTTCAGTTTGAAAGATGAGCCAGGCTGGGTGATGGCAGCTTTGGCTCTCGGTTCTTGGCCTCTGGGTTTGTCTGTTGAGCCAGAATCTCTCTTTCTGGGCTGTGTCCCCAGCTCTGTAGCCAGAAGCTCTGTGGTATAGTATGTGTCCTTCTTTCATGACCTACTAGCCTCTTGCTGTCAGGCCTGCTTGCCAGCTCCTAAGCACCTCTGCCAGCCACATAGGCTCACACATGTGAGTGAAGTCCTCTGGGTCACAAGTGTAGGGCGGGAGAGACAGACGGACTGTATTAGCTTTCTCACTAATCCTTCTGGGAAACCTATGAGCATACTTGGAGTCCCCTTAGTGCTGGTCCACTCATTAACACCAGTGTTGGCAGCCAGATGGTGGTGGAGCACACCTTTAATCCCAGCACTCAGGATGTAAAGGCAGGTGGATCTCTGTGAGTTCAAGGCCAGCCTGGTCTAAAGAGTAAGTTTCAGGATGTCCAGGGCTACACAGAGAAACCCTGTCTTGAAAAACAAACAAACAAAGAAACAGACAGACAACCCCCCCCCCCCCCCGCCAAGAAGAAAACTAGTGCTGGTCTGGCTAGCCCTAATCACTGGGGCAGGGTGGAGCTTCCTATCTCCATGACAACATCATTTGGCCCACACTCCAGTTAAGTTCCCAGAGCTACATTTCTTCCTGGTCATATACCCTGATCCCACAGCCTTAGTACCTGAAAGAGTCTTTGAAGTCAGGGTAGGCTGGGCTCCATCAGGTGGAAAGAATGCAGCCCTCAGAGAAGGGGCTGGCCAGAGTCATTTCCTAATCGGAGCGCAAAGCCAGGTACTGGAAGTTCAGGACCAGAGGTAAGGTATATCCAGGACTAGGTGAGGAATGGAACATGAATTACTGAAGTCAGGTCACCCAGATCCAAAGCTGCCACCTCCTCCACTGAAGACCTTGAAGCACAATTAGCTTCATGCAGCTTCAGTTTCTGCCTCTGCTAAATGGGGCTATTGATAGTTTCTGCCCTCCTGTGATGCTGTAGAAATAAGAGGCAGTGTGTGTGAAGAGCCCAACAAGTGCCTGATGCACAGAAGGTACTCAGCAGCATTTGTTTAATCATTATCTTCTTAGTGGTTCTCAATACCATAGGACTATATGCCTGAAACTGACCAGTACTCAGCCCCCCCCCCCCCCACACACATATATATATATATATATATATATATATATATATATATATATATATACACCCATGGTAAAGGTCAATTCATAATTGGGCACAGTCAGTGATTAATAAAATAGCATTTTATTATTATAAAATGGAACAGTTGCAATATGCTGTAGTAACAGCACCATAAATTGTTCATGGGGTCCAGAGTAAAGCACATTATGGGTCTGTGCTGCTGCTCTTGTTCTGAGAGATTTCGCCATCACTATTTACACATGAGGAAACAGGCTTGGAGAAGGGAAGTGAGCTGCCCAGTGTCTCATGGCAAGTAAACTGAGGGCTGGGATTTAAACTCAGGTCTAGCTCTGAGTCTGCCATTGTTCATCTTGGTCTTGAGGTCTTCAAGGGCCTGCTGGGTGAGGAGAGCGCCAGCCCAGCCACTTCCCTTCTCTTGCAGGTCATCCTTTTTCAGTATTGACGCTACCAGCACTTGCGCATCTGTCCATGGGCACCGCACAGCTGCCCCTCAGCCGCTGAGATCCAGCATTCAGCTGTGACCAGGGATCCACCCACCACCTCTGCATACACCTCACCCGCTGCCATCCTGCCCTCTGCCAGTGGTCCCCCCACCCCAGGCCCGGTCTGTCTTTTCCTGCCCTGCTGAGAACCAGAGCCCACCAGGAGCAGCAGAATCCCTCTTTTCGAGAGTAGGCTCCATGAAATGTGGCATCAGCATGAAAGCAAGTGGTCTGCCCTTCTTCATCAAACAGGAGTCATCTTTATCGTCAGCTGATCGCAGCAGTAATGGCACCAACAGCCTCCTACTTTACAGGTTTTCTTCTCCCTACATTGGCCTTTATTTACTACCACCTTGGAACCATCTCTGAATTCTGAATAGCCAACAACCCCTAAAGTTATATACTTTGTTGCTTTTGTCTGGCAAGCTCTACAGTGTTTGTGGGATGTCCCCAAAGGAAAGCTATGTTCTAATTTTATCATTTCCATCTGTCTGGTTCTGTCAAGTTAACTCAGAGAAAGAAGAGACACTGACCCACCCTGAGAGGCCCAATAGGGCAGAGATGGAGGCCTGCCCAGATGAAGAGGCAGAGGGACAGGCAGGGATGGGTGCCAAAGACCCCACCCCCCATTGGCTTGGAGGAGAAGGACTGGGTACACTGGACTAGGAGGGGCTCTGACCATTTCATGGAGAGAAAAGAGCAAACTTGGGAAGGGCCCTTCCCCCACCAACTACCCAGCAGGAGTCATGGCAAGGATATTGTCTCATCTGCATAATGACACTGCTGAATGTTAGGGTGGACTAGATTAGGGACCCTTGTTGGCCACTTCTCAGTCCCAAGAGGAGGGCCTGGGCCAGTCTTCTCTGGGGTGGGGTGGGACCATTCATGAAGACCAAGGAACAGAACCCAGTGAAATATTAGTTACGATTCATCCCTGAGGGAAGAGAGGTGCCCATGGCCTCAGTGAGTATGCCAAACCCAGAATTCCAGCTGGCACCTCTGCAATTTCCCCACCAACTGCAGAGCAGCTCCACACACTCCTGAGAGCAGAGGCCAATTGCAAATAAAGGTCTCAGGTTACACAGGTCCCAGCTTATATTTTCAGGGGATACCCATTTGTCCCACACTTATCCTGTAATTATGGAACCACTTGGTGGCCTAATGCACTTCTCACTAGAGGCTGCTAGCAGTATTTTAGCCAAAGTCATCCTCCTTGCTTTGAGAAGCAGACTACAGGACAGGGAAGGCAAGTTTTTAGTATGTATGCAGTTGCTGTCCCTGCTTCACCCATGACAAACATCGCTAATCAATCACAGCACTCTATCTCATGGAGTGTGGATAAGGTTTCAGAATTCCCATACTTGAAGTTCCACTTAACATGAGAACCACTGTGCTATTTGTTGTGGGATCTGGAGGAGGGTTCGGCATGGGTGACATCCCAGAAGGAAACTTGCATCTTCTCCATTCCAAAATTGTCAACTGGCTGAGGACAAAGAGAAAGCATCTCCCAGAATGCTGAGTGTGGTTCAGTGCAGAGCTCCTCCAATGCCCTGTGCCAGGCACTGACTCAAGCAGGAGGAGCCTGGCCTGATCTGTTGCTTTGGGAAACCCAGATCTCTCCTATGATTTTTTGCTTGTAATGATCAGAACCCCAGTTGCAACCATGTGGGAAGTGGCCAGCTGAGCCCGGTCACTCAGTACCCACTCTGCCTTGAGCCTTCCCCCAGGGTCTAAATTTTTCGTGGACCATGTGGCAGTAGCATGTTGCAGTTCAGATGTCTCCACTACCCTGTTCAGAACAGCCTGGGAATGTACAGGCCAATGAGGCTATTTATTTAAATACACACACACACACACAAAAGGGGGGAACACACAAATGGAAAAAAAATTGTAAGCACTTTTTTTTGTAAAACCAATGTCTGTTTTGTTACATACCTTTCATGTTGTGCTTTGTAAATGTCTTATTTGTGTAATAAATAAAGTTAATGCAAGTAGAAGTGCTGGCACTTAAATCCAGAATATGATGAGATTCCATTTCTTTCTTGCTCTTCGGTTAAGGGCTTAGGTCCCTGACTCAGGTGTGAGCTGCTGGATGGTGCATTCCTAGAAAACTGATACCATAGCCCAGGCAGTGGACTAAGCTGAGGCGCAGTGATGGGTTTCTTTTCTAACAGTGTCGTCCCTATGTATTGTCTACTTTGTGGGAAGTCAGGCCGCTTGCTGACCTTTGGTCTGCTTTCTGAATACCATCTCTCTGCTGTGTCCTGTACTGCTCTGCCTTAGAGAAGCTCTGCATCTGGCCAGTGCTGTCAACAGATGGGAGGCATTTGAGCTGGATAAACAGAATAGGTAGGACACAGGAGGGTGCTGGGGAAGGGCAGGGAAGAAGGTACACAGGGATCTTGGAGGGGGAGGAATCCAATATGATGGATTTGTCGGGTTCTAGGGCTACTACATATGCTCAACAGTGGTCTGGTAGTTGTCTGATTCATTCCTCTGTAAAACTTTTTGTTCAAGTTAAAGCCCCAGGTATAGAGAATAAAGCTGCCTGTGGGGTGTAGATGCTTCCCTACCTCCTGCAGCAAGAGAGAGGAGAGAGGAGGGGGTGTGGAGGGAGGGAGAGAGAAGAGGCCAGGGGTATATCCCTTATTTTCCCCAGTAGCTGTCCACTTTATCTTTTGAGACAGGGTCTCCCACTGAACATGGAGCTCACCAGTTGGGCTAGCCCATGCTCCTAGCTCTGGGATGACAAGTACACACTGCTGCACCTGGCTTCCCCCGCCCCCCCCCCCCCCGGGTGCTAGGGTTGAAGACTAAGGTGCTTCTGCTCTCCTGTCAGGCACTTTACCAGTCTAGCCATCCCCTTGGCCCTTTATTGTTTCTTTATCCTCTCCCCTAACATTGTTTTGGCTCTCCCTCTAGTCTATGTCTTAAATTCTGTTTGCATATGATAGAGAATATACACTTAGTTGTATGGGTACATGAGAGCGCGGATGTGTTTCTTTGCTAAGTGTACCTTCTGTTTTGAAAACCCAGTTTGAGAACTACCAGTGGAACTCCACCCTATCATTTTTCTAGGGGTAACTAAAGCCTTAGAAAGGAGACATGACTTCCCCAGGTATACTGCATGGTGCAGCTAGCTAAGGGGACCGAAACCTCCCTTGGCTGGTGGCTCTCCTGCAGGTCCACTCTGAATTCCTAGTTTTAGTTTTTTTTTTTTTTTTTTCCCTTGCAGATCTCAGCAGATCTGCCCCTAGCCTAACCCCTCTTCTGTCTCTACAGGGTGGCTTGGGTAAACCAGCCATCATAACCGGGGTCTACAGGGGGATACCCTCCATGGGCTAGTCATGAAAAAAATACAGGATTCCCTCTTCTGAATTTAGATGACAAATGCGACCTCTGGGGTGATTATATGCACAGCCAACAGATTTACTTTTATATCTGCTTTTTATATTGGGCCTTACTATGTAACCTGGGCTGACTCCTGAGCATGTGGTCCTTCTGCCTTACTCATCCAATCCAAGTGCTAGGTTATAGTGGCACAAAGTGATATGTAAGGTCAACATTGAATACCCAACAGGTGTCAGCTTCTTGGACTGTCTCATTTGACACACTGTGGTGTTTTATTGTTTTCAGCATTCTTGTAACTGTGTTATAGATGTTGGAAGTTGAGGCTTAGAGCAGTGATGCATGGCATGTGGCCATGACAGAGCTGAGATTTGAACCCTGTATAAACACCAAAGCACCTTGTGGATCCAGTACCCAGAGGGAAAGGCGGTTCTGGGGGAAGGTGCCACTGAGACCTAGTGAGTCACCAGCAAGTCACATTTCTCTGAGCTACAGATTCCCCGTCTGCAGGAGGAGGTTCTCACCCCCTTGGTTGCTCATTCAGTTAGAAATACATGTCACAAGATAAAGGTTCTTGAACATTCTCATGCATAAGAAGTAATTGGAAATGCAATTGCCAAGCCCCATTTCCAAATATTCTGCCTGGAAAGTCTGGGTTTGGGCCCCGTGCTACCAAAGTGGTACTGATGCCCGTGAAATGGGGGTGTCTTCTAAAGCACTCACCCTTGGGGCCACTCAGTGCCAGAAACCTTTATTCTGAAACTCAAGTCAAAGCTAGAAGGACAGCCCATGGGCAGAGGGAAATCCCTGATGGAGATGCTGCGGCATTCACAGCTTGGGCTTCTGTGCCGGTTTCTCCTCCCAGCCCTTGCGGCAGGTCCTGACGATCCACTCGTGTTCATCATCATCTGTAGGGAGAGAAGCCAGTTACACCTGTACTCACAAGGATCCTACTGGCCCTGCCCTAGAGTCCCCCAGGTGGGATCTCAGGGCCTGCAGTGCCTTCCAGCACCAACTGCTAGCCCAGATGTTTAGCTCTGAGTAGCTGGAGCAGAACTTTGTTTAACTGTCATAGCATCTCTCAGCAAATTTCCTAGGCTGGGAAAACGGATCAGTTAGAGAAGAGTTCATGGTTTGAGGATGGAGCTGATGAACACAACCCAAGAGCATTTGGGCACTTTGATTGGTTTGATTCTGACAGGCAGAGTGGCGGCCTCACATTCAGACATTCACCTGCTGACAGCTGACATTGCACTGGGCCAGACCTTGGCAAAGGTACAGCCTTGGGTACTGGTTTTTCTCTTCCTGTGACTCTTGGTTTCCCTCATTGGGCTCAGGTACACAGTGGGAGACACAGGGGACTGCTGGTGTCATTCTCTCAGAGGCTAGATATATCCCTGTCCCTGCACACTGTCCTCATGGCCTCCCCACAGGCGCCCTTTTCCCACCACTGTGCAGATGGTCAGCATGTGGGGCAGCCCAGAGGATCTGAGCTCATGAACGCTGCTTTTCTAAGCCTCACAATCAAATGAGCCCCAATCTTCATTCTATAAGCAGCATCCCCCCTTTCTTTATGGGACCCTCTGTGGATTTATCTTATTTTCCTTTCCTCCCTCTTTCTCCTCTAAACACACACCCAGACCCTCCCCCACCACAACAGGGACCCACTCTAATGGCAGGGCATGCACCCCTAAAAATGCATGCAGCTTTATAAAATATGCCCTCTTGCTTTGTGTGCAAATGTGTTTTTAATTTACAAAAATGGCATTGTGCTGTGAGTGCATTGTGTGGGACTTCTTTGGTTTTGTGGTACGGTTCACTTTTCCTGTGGCCAAATGTACAGCTAGTTCTTTGCTTGTTACCACTGCCTCATATTCCATAGCTGGCTGCTCTCATGGCTGACTCTGTCCTCCCAGTGTCACCTCCAACTTCTCAAGACCAGGGACACCTGGCACAGTGGGGCTTCTGCCTTTGTAGATACATGGGAGAACTTGCCTGGGTTTTGTTCTGCAGGGAGCACCATGGGGCTGCACAGATTTCACTCACCTGTGCTCCCACCCTGCCACCTTCTGCTGTCCTCCTTTGTCCTTCCTGTCCATCCCTGACCTCAGGCTGGCTTCCTCTGGGCCACATAAATGGAGGCATTTTCTCCTTACCTCTGCTTAACTCCTATAGGAGGAAGGGACCCCCCACCCCAATTCTCTTCAGGTGACAAATGCTAGAAACTAAGGACCAGGGGGCTCACTTGCAAGCTAGAAAGTATAAGGCTAGTAAAAGCCTCCTCCAGCCCTTGTCCAGGGACTCTCCCTAGGGCCACCCTCCTGGGGAAGCACCAGGCCCACACTGGGAAGAGGTTCATGGATAGCTGAATGGGTTATACAAGCCCTGTATCTCATTGGGTCTCCCTTAAGATACAGCAGGGGTTGGGGAAGTCACACTCATGTCACAGATCCGAGGCTTTAGATCCCCTGCCTCTGGAATCTCAGACAAGTTCATCAGGAGCTGCAGCCTAACTTCTCACCCCAGGGCAAACTTGATGATGCTGGGGCCAAAGTTGCCTCCAGAAAAGCTAGCCCCTACCTAGCCTCATTATTTCTTTGCACGTGACTCCGAAAGGAAAAAAAAAAGAAAAGATTGCTGGTGAGGGCATGCTCTGGACCTGGGAGACTGACCTAAAGCAGCCAGAGGGCCTCAGTTTTTACTAGCAGACTTCCTGAATGTCCTAGCTAAGGCTGGCAACCCAAGGGTGTGTGATGGGGTGCTGCGTTGATGTGTCAGCACACAAGGAGTTAACCGCTGGTGGAGCACACTTTCGCCACACTGTGAGCAGCCTGGTTGATAATTACAGTTCTGAAGTCTCCAGGCTATTCGAATCAGTGCAGCTGCAGCCTCTTCAGCGGTAACCCCTGAAACCAGACAAACTGGGTGTATTGTGCTGAACCAGTCCTCAGGCCCCTCCCTGATCGTTATAAATTGACAGCAATGGACTTAACAGCCCTCTTCACTACTCCGTTTACTCTCTACCTGGCTGCACAGCCACCAATTTGAATCCCAGATGCCTTCCCTCGGGCAGCTGCTCCTCCACCCTCCCTCCACCTCCTCAGCGCCTCCTAGGCTCCCCTGGCCCTACCACGCCAGGGTGAGGCTGCTGGAGCACATTTCATCAATATTTAAAATGGAATTAAACCTGTAGCTTTGATTAATGCCTCCTGGAGCCCTAGAGTAGTGATTACTATTTTGCAAATTGCGATTGTTGGAATATGTTAATATGATTGTCTGAGAACATCTTCACCTTCTTGGGTAATTTTCCTCCTTTTTTGGCAGGAGGGGAGGAGAAGGGGAGGAAATTAAAAAAAAAGATGGGGAAAACACCCCCTCGAACTCTTTAATCAATTGTAAATGAGCATCAGCCTTGGCAGAGTTGTGGGTGGTGCAGAGGGAAGTGGGAGGGGAGGGGTGGGGGGCTTCTGTTTGGGTGCATTTAGCATCGTTCTAAGTTTTTGGTTCTCGTTGGCCTGGTAATGTCACTCTGGAACACTATCCTAAGGAAGCAATCTAGTTGTCACCAGTTGTTTAGAATCAAGAGAACAGAAGATGGAGATTTCTAAACTAGGGAATGGTTACTTTGTTGTCTATTCATTCATTTAACAAATGATTTCTAAATACTGTACATACCAGCAACCTACTGGCTTGGGGAGGGGGGCAGTGGGCTCTCACTGTAAGCCATGGGGAGGGGATATTTAGCAGCCAGAGAAAATGATAGTTGTGAAGTCGGTAATGGCAACACGGGAAACACTTTTGATGAGATAATAAGCCGGAATAAATAAGATGATGCAACAAAACAAAACAAAACAACCCCCCAACAACAACAATAAAAATCCATGGACTTTTATACAGAAATCCATGCTCCATGTAAAATTGTGGCTGGAAGAAAAATTAAAGGAGATAAAATGAATTGGGAGAAGTCTGAGCAGTGTGAGTTTCCTTCCTGTTTTTTGGTGTACCCAAATCTTTTTTCCTTTATGTGTGTTGTGCACAAAAGAATTTTAAAATAATCCTTGTATTTTTTTTGTCTTGCCTTACAGTGTAATGTCTTGGTGCTTTTTATGTGTTTTGTTCATTGAAATACAAAATTTCTAGGTTCCTAAAAACACTAATATTTTTATACTTTTAAAAAGTAAAAATCCTAGCATAAAAATGTTGGCAAAAATACACAAAAATCTGAATAGATGCACTTCCCTCATGAAGAGTGGCCATCTCCCAAAGGAAGGGAGAAGAAAATACAAAAAAAAAAAAAAAATTAGTAACTACAGTGGAGAAACTGGCCTCAGCCAGTTTCAGGACAGTGCCAAATAAACCCCAGGGAGCCTTCCCCCTTGTTCTGATTAGATGGAAATGGCTCTCTACCTTTGTGGGCTTCCTCCCCAAACACTACAATCCCAGTCTAATTGGAAGAGAAACATGTAAACTTTATGAATCAAAGCACATCCTACAAAATGTCAGACCAGGACTCCTTAAAACTGTCACCCAAGCAAGGAAATTGGCTCCTATGTGTGTAGTCTAGTTGTAGAACACTGAGATCAGTTCCTAGCACTGAAAACCAAACCAAAACCAAAACAAAATCTCAGCCTGGCATGGTGGCACACATCTCAATTCCCAGCACTTCGGCAGCAGAGATAGGTAGATATCTCTGTGAGACTGAGTCTAGCCTGGGCCTCATTCTGGACCAGCCAGGGCTACATAATGAGACCCTGTCTAAAAACAAACAAAACCCACTAGAAAAGCCAGAGCAACTGTCACACTTAAGAGGAGCCCACAAAGACACAACTACATGTTACGTGATATCCTGGAAGAGGTCCTGGAACAGAAAGTGGACGTGAGGGAAAGAAAGGGGACTCTACTAAATTGATAGTTCAACATTAATATGGATACAAACGCATGGATTTGCCCAGTGTACCGCACAACAGTGGCTGTGGATAAGAGGAAATGGGCACGAGGTGTACTGAGAGTGCTTAGGATCCTCATACTGATTATGTGATTGTAACTGCTCTAAAATAAACAGATCATTTCTTTGAAATGTATGAAAATCGAATGTGTTTTTTACTGACCAGACATTGTGCTCTCCAAAAGAAACCCAAGCCCTCACACAAGCCAGCTCCCCAAGTGAAAGCACTCAGTTTTTGTCTCCCTTGGCCCCTCATACCAATTGCTAGACTCCTTTCTTAGATAATGCCTTTCTTTCCCATTAGAGCAGTGGTTTGGCACAGCCCCTGGGGGGTCATATACATCAGACACCCTTCATATCAGCTATTTACATTACACTTCCTAACAGTTGCAGAATTACAGTTATGAAGTAGCAACGAAGTAACTTTCTGGCGGGCGGGGGGCACCACAACATGAGGAACTGTATTAGAGGGTCACAGCATTAGGAAGGTTGAGAACCACTGATCTGGAGCTAAGCTCTTGGTGCAGGGACCCACTGCACCCAGCATATGTAGGTGCCTAGTACATGCTTTGCTGGGTGAATTCGTATAAGCTTTTTTCATTCTGATTTGCCTCAGGAGTAGCCTGGGCTACATAGACCTTCTAAAATACCAGGCTGGTATATAGCTGAGTGGTAGAGCACTTACCAGATATACACAAGGAGAACTTAAGTTCTGTCCTCAGCAGAAAAAGAAGAATCCAGGAAGGCCTAAACAAGATAATACCAACGGTGGTATACTTTAAACATCCATGTCAATTATTCCTTTTAACAACTGTTGATGTAAGTGTGATGCTCTGAGATTTCTTTCAGAAGTCTAAATTCCTGTAGTGGTAAAAGCTGTGGGGTTGGGAAAAGGCCTATGGATTTACTTGTCTGTACACAAAGGACCTCATGATGTGTAGGCTGGGCCTGCATGCCTACCTCCACTCCACCCTCACAGGCCCTGTTTGCATGCCAAACTTTCCTGACAAAGCCAAACGGATTAGAGCAGCCATGCCATCATTCCTCGAACTGATCCAGAACTTAATAACTATATGGTGAATGACTGAATAAAGAAATGTAAACTTGGGGACATAAAAGTAATAGATTCACTCTGTGTGACTAAGATCAAAAGAGAAGACTATCCTCCCTCCTTGGGCAAATGGAACTCCTCAGACAGGACAGAGATGCCAAGTGCAGGTCCAGGACTGCCAGCTACTGCTGCCTTTTGTGTCCTGAGGCCATAGGTTGGGTACCTCACCACCTGGCCTGGGATCATACCTGAGGACTAACTGCTTTCAGTAAACACCCAGGGAGGCAGTATGGCTTTTGAGGGCTGGAGAGATGGATCAGTGGGTAAGTGCCTGCTACACAAGTGTAAAGACTTGGGGTCAGACACCCAGCATCTGTGTAAGAGCCAGGCGTAGCAGTGTGTGTCTGTAAAGTCATTATCGATAGGGCAGATGGGTGGATCCCTGAGACTTGCTGGCTATGCAAAATAGATGAAACTAGCTTGTTGGCTAGCTCCAGATTCAATGAGAGACCCTTTCTCACAAATAATGAGGTTAGGAGCAATAGAGAAAGGTAACTGGAGTTATTTCTGGCCTCTTTATATGTACAACACACAAGAAATGTACGACACACATATGCAGCACACACACACACACACACACACACACACACACACACACACACACAGTGTGGTGCTTTATCAGGCCCACCTTCCTGGGCCTGATTTCCCCTCTTCAAATGTCCCTGCTGGGGATCTTTGCCATGAAATCACATCTGAAACATGAGTAGGGCAGCTCTTGATGCACAGGATATGCCAAAGGCCCAGAGAGAAGCCAGAAGTTGGTTTTCTTTACAAGGTGGAACTTCTGGAACCAGACAGACCTGGGTCAGATGATGAGCCCTCCCACTCACTTGCTGGGTGAGCAGCCCTTCTCCATTTCTAGCCCCAAGATCCTGTCTGCACAGTGGGTTGAACCAGACCTCCTACAGAAGGCAGGGGGAGGCCTGGCTGGGAAGAAGGGCACTCCATGAATACTGAGGAGGTGAAAGGGAGACATCATTCCAGTGGGTCTTCAATTCCCCAAATGGATGATTGCAAGGGTGTGCTCCCTAGGGGACTCACCCGTGTACCTTTGGGATTTCTGGGTCCCTGCCAGATATGGGGTGGGGAGAACCACAGGGAGGAGGTCTTTACTCAGAATTGGCACCATGAGGACCAAGAAGCACAGCTCAGCTAATGAGTTCTGTTCAAAGCTGAGGACAGGCTGGGGCAGGTGAGCCATGGTGGGCAAACAGGTAGATTGGGGTCACTGGGCACCCACAAGCTGGGCTCTTGGCACACCTTTGGGTTAGGTAACCCTGTGGTCACCACTCCTATGCAGATCCTACTAGTGTGAGGGAGGGGTGTGGACTGGGAAAGGGAGGAAACCCAGAATGAACAAAGCAGCAGGCCTGGGGCGGGAGGGGGCAGCCCAGCCCAGATCCTGGGAGGGTGCTGAGCTTTGTGTGTGCGTGTGTGTATATGTGCATGTGCATGAGTGCCTATGAGTATGTGTGTGCATGTATATGTATGTGCGTATGAGTAAGTGTGCGTGCGTGCGTGCGTGCGTGCGTGCGTGCGTGCGTGCGTGCGTGCGTGTGTGTGTGTGTGTGTGTGTGTGTGTGTGTATTCATCCTTCCTCAGTGAGAAAGGGTCACCATCACTTAACGTAAGGAAAGCTTAGGAGATGTAGTGATTTCTTTCTTCTCTCCATTGAGGCAGGGAGGATGGCTCAAAGAATCTGCTAATGTGTATATGGGCACAAATGTCCATTTCTACTCAGTTGTTTTCAATATACAGCTGTGTGCCTGTGAGTGTGACAGTGCTTATGTTTGAGGGTGCAATGTGCACATTATAATGCACGGACCCCTGGTGTATGTGTGGCACACTATGGGGGCTGGCTGAGTGTGGCAATGGGTGTGTCTTGAGTGTGTGGCTTCACAAGTACAGGGAAGAGGCACTGCCAACCTGGTGATCCAAAAGGCCCACAGCCAGGCCAGGCTCTGGGACAGAAAGCTTCTGTCATGTGAAACTGCTCCTTACCCTGTGGTCAATGCCAACAGGAGTCCAGGCTGGGATGGAGGTACATATCACATCAGACTTTCAGCCACGGCAGGCATCCACCCCATAGCTCTGCCCCACCTTCAGCACAGGTGACAAATGTATGAGATGGTGGAGGTAGACCAATGCCACCATGCCTATCACAACTCCCAACAAAAAGCAGACTTTGGACTTTTCTGGCAGTGGTGGACAGAGGTGAAGACCTCAATATTCTCAATATTGGCTGAGAAATCCCTGCCCAGGCAGAGCTTGCTGCAGGCAGGTGAGAGACCATAGGCTGTTCTTATCTCTTCCTGTAGTGGAGAATCCTCTTGGGAGTGGAGTAGGACAAGCCACATCACCCTTTGGGAACCAGAGCTGTGGAACCCAGCATCCACAAGCTTGCCAAAGCCCATTCAGATATAAGAGGCTTGGACATAAAAAAGGAAATGGTAAGACTGAAATAAATAAATAATACAATTAATGCATTCAAACTTGATTAATTATTAATTCTAGAAATCAAAACAATTCTATTTACCCTTGAAATCCATTTGCAGGCAGGAAGATTTGGTGGACTTTGCAGAGCCCCCATGAGGGCCCTACCCTGCCTGGGGAGTGGTGGGTGGATGGGGTGGGGGGGTAGGTTGGGGGTGGGGGAGGAGGGATGGGGTGAGGGGAGGGAGAGGGAGAAGGGACTTACATGTGAAACAAGCTTGTTCCCTAACTAGAACTAATAAATAAATAAATAAATAAATAAATAAATCCATTTGTAGGCTCTGTTTCTTCATTTTGCCAGAATACACCCCTCCCAAGAAATCAGAGCTAATGTAACAGAATTGCAGTCAAATAACGGAACAAGTAAAGTTGGAGACATCCAACAGAAAAAGAGCTTGCATTTTGTTTTGATATATTGAAATGGTAGGGATAGAGAAGGCTTCAAGCCTAGGTGCCTTAGGAGCTATCATTGGGGAGGGGTGCGTTAAGAATCTTAGGAAGCATTTCCGGGGGCAGGTGGACCTCATGAATGCTTCTGAAAGTATGGCTCATGTGGTTTAGGGTGGAAGTTGTGGGTGCTTCAGTTGGTGGGTAAGGGGAAAAGTGCCTAGAGTAAAAAATCGAAACTTGAAAGTCCTTTAGGAAGGCCCTAGGCTGGAAGGACCCCTCTCTGAGTGCCTCACAGGCAGTCTTTGACATTGTTGGAACAAAGAACAGAACTTGTTGCTGAGGTGGTGGTACACATATGACTTGTCCTTGTGGGTGATACTAATCTAGAACCATTATCTGTGCCCAGTATGGACAGGAGGCATTCCGGAATAGAGACTGCTGTCCTGGCCTGCCTACCACCCCAGAGTAAGTGCACACTGAATGGAGGGATGCATGAGATCCGCACTGTTGGTACCGTTAACTATTCTTCCTGCTCTTTGAGTGCTAATAATTGGATTTGTGTTTCTTAACCACATCCACAATGCTTCCATAGTAATAAGACAGCTCAGAAAAACTGAGAATCATAACCAAAGTCACTCTGGCATTTGCTCCTTTTGCCCCTGATCTCTGGCTGTGTGTGGATGATGGAGGCCAGTGTACAGTTGGCAGATGCCAAAGGCTGGGTTAGGCTGGGGTAGTGTGGACAACCTGGAGGAATGGGAAGTCTTGCCATCCCTGCATCACAGGGGAGGGGAGTGAGGCTCACCAGTGGTGCACTGACAGAGCCATGCCTGTCTTCAGAGATGCAGCCCATGGTATGACCGTGCCTCATTTCCCGAGAAACCCTGCTGCAGCTCCTGCCCTCTGACTGCTCACCGTCTGTGGGACTGAAGCCCAGCACCGTAACAGCATTCACTCTCACTACATCCTCTGCCTTGGATGCACAGCTCAGACCCACCTGGACACACCCATCAAAGCCCTGCTGGACATCACTGCTTTGGGAAGCCTCCAGGAGTCCTCCCCCAGCCTCTAACACTCAAGCAGGACATAGTGCTACATCTTAGAGTCCCTACTGTTCCATCCCCTTCATTTAACAAACCCTATCTCTTGCTCTTTAAGGCCAACCTGAGCACCTCATTTTCTGGGCCATTATTTTAACCACACAGGACACAGTCACACATTCAGCACACTGTCATTGCAGCTCTGGGTACCAGAGAAATGAGGACATTCTTGGTTTTGGAAGGAAAAAAAATGTCATACCATACTCAATATTTTAAATTAAATATGAACATGAGCCAGGCGTTGGTGGCGCACACCTTTAATCCCAGCACTCAGGAAGCAGAGTCAGGCAGATCTCTGTGAGTTCCAGGCCAGCCTGGTCTCCAGAGCGAGTGCCAGGATAGGCTCCAAAGCTACACAGAGAAACCCTGTCTCGAAAAAACCAATAAATAAATAAATAAATAAATAAATAAATAAATAAATAACATGAACATCACAGGCCACATGGAAGTGTGTTGAACTGCCTTCTACTTGTCATTTGTGGGTTATTTGAACACTTAGGCTCCCTGAAGACCCTAGGCTTCCTGTGCCTGTCTGTTTTGTCTTTGCTTTTCTCCATCCTGCACTGATTTGGGGAAAGCTCTGTGCTGTCATATGAAACCCTCATGTGCACAGGAGAAAAGCAAAAACACGAGTCTGGGGTGCCAGGAGATCTGAAGCACTAAGTTGATAAGAAAAGATGAAGATGAGGGGCCATACCCCAAAACCAAATACCGGTGAGAGATCTGGAAACAGCAGGCCACCAGTTCAGTTTTGAAAGCAGTATCAAGAACAGGTGGGTGGAGACCAGAGAACAGCCTGGGTGTATGGTGTGAAGAGTGTACCTGCTTTTGACCTTTTCCCCATGGTCTAAGTCACCACGTTGGTGATCCCTGGCATGTAGCATGCCATGGGCAGAGCCACGCACTGCTCCCACTGATCCCACTAGATCTCCTTCCTGGCTTCATGCTCACTGTAACTATATGACAGGTCCTCTAATACTCTCATTTTCACATAAGGAATCTGAGTTTCAGAGAAGGTAGGGAACCTTCTCAAGTTGCCCAGCTTGCAAGTGGCATCTCCAAGAGCTTACTTTGGCTCCAGTTGCCCCTCAAGCCTGGGTGTGGGCCTTGGCTTCAGCTAAGTACCCGGACTTCCAGAGCGGAACTGAGGAGGAGAGGTGAGGCTTCTGCCCAGGGGTTCTGGCCTTGCACTTACTTCCATGAAAGGAGACAAAACAAACCATGCTGGCCAGGCTGAGTCCAGCTGCGGAAGGGGAAGCTGTGGCCTCTGGATGCCTCCAGGAGGCTGCCATGGGGGCAGGGAAGCACTGTTACCAGAGACCAGAGACCCTGTGGCTGGAAAGGGGATTTCCAAGACCTTTGGAGTCTCGAGGTGAGAGGGTGGTGGTAGGCAATGCCCCTGGTCAGGGAGGAGCAGCAAGCAGGACAGGCTGTCATCACCAAGCGTGGATCTTGACAGGGACCCATGGGTGGATTCTAGGCAATTTCTATTTGGAGAGAGGACTCCATAGCTTTATCTATATATATTCAGAGAGACCTGGGTTCAAATGCTGGCTATTCCCTTTAACAGAGGCATAATTGTTAGCAAATAACACTCCTTGAGCCTCAGTTTCCCTGTCTGTCAGGTAGGGAAAATAGCATCTCCTCAAGGGCTGTGAATGGACTACGCTGCCGGCACAGTGGAGGCTTCAGTGTCCCTAATGTCCCTTCCTATGCCTTCTGCTGACAGCACATACCCACGTCTGCTGGGAGGGATGTGTGATCTGTAGGGCATTTTATCTGGCAGTTACAAGTGTGATATTATCCCTCCACAAAGCCTTCATTATGGTGCTGCTCACAATACCACAGATAAAGCGGGGATGCCCCTGCATGCCAGCCTCCAGGTGATTATAACATTTGGGTAAATTGCCTTTTGTCTTGCTAGAGAGCTAGCAGTGGGAGGGGCTGTGTGGAGTCTCACTGGCCATCTTACAGAAAACCCCAGGGAGGCTCCACGGAGAAGTAGCCTGGGTTTAGGGCAGGTGCTGTGGCTAGCAGTGGGAAATCAGGGTTCTAGTCCTGGCTGGACTATGGTTGATGATGTGAGGGTCAGGCATGGGTTGGGCCATCTTGTGGGGAAGCAACTGCTTCAAGATGAGAGGAGTCTTGGCTTCCCATAGCACTGGGAGGACTCTCTGAGCCAGATCTTGAGCATAAAGTAAGCAGAAGATTGGTCTTAGCAGAAGTAAGCTGACTGTAGTTCACAGCAGTTTATCTCTTAGGTGCTGGGAAGGTCATTGCTTCTTCCACTAGTAAACCCCACCTTCTCACTCCGAGCTAGCCCAAATGCTATCACTACTTAGCTTTGGAGTCATCTGGCCCTGGTTTTCATTCCAGCTCTGTTGACCTTGAACCAGGAATGCTGCCTCACCTCAGTCTCACCATCTGTGAAGTGGGAATGGTCAGGAGAGCTACTTATCAAGGCTGCTGGTGTCAAGTGAGGTGGATGCCAGTGCCTGGGACACAGCAGGGGTGTTCAGTAAAACCGTCACAACATCCCGCATCCCATATGGTCCTTGGTCCCTCCTCTTGGGCATTTGGGATGTTTACACTTCAGAAGACTAAAGGTGTACAGTCTACAGTTGGCATATTCCAGAGTTGGCTGGGGGTGATTGCCCAGGCCCCTGTAAACAGGCCTGGCAGGCTGATGAGTCGAAGCGTGACTCCCATGTGTGCTGAATTTCCTGGGGGAAATTCGTTAACCTCACTGAGCCTCAGTTTGTTGAATATAACTGATGGGAGAACTTCCTCCTACATGATGGTAGATGTCTACTCAGTGGTAGTTCTTAACCACTGTCTTCCTCTTCCTCCCAAAGGCTCCAGACGGTACAGGCCAGGTCACAGCCCTTCTTCCCACTGCCCACCCAACTAAGCATACATTCAAATGAGGGTCGTGATCTTAATTTTGAATTCTGTCTGGGACCCACGGGTTCAAGTGTAAAAAGGGCCTCTCTGCAAATAATCACCGGTGTGTGATATTTTTTACGAAACCAAAGCCATTGTTTCTGATTGAAGGAAAGTCGGTGCTATTTTGAAGAGCAGCACGATTAGGCAGTGGCGTTCTCTCTTTCACCATTGGGAATTAGACGCTGTTTGAGAGATTGTGAGCTCCAGGACATTTGCCAGATGTGCTTGATTCTACATTTCAGACAACAAAGGGGATAATGTTGGCGGGAATCTTGACGGCACTGCTGATGATCGGGATATTCTTTGGGGATGGTACTGAGACCTTTCAGGGGAGGATTTCAGCTTTTACATAAACTAATTTGGGATGCTCACTCTCTGTCTTGCACAAAGCAAATTTAGTTCATTGTTAGCTGTATCTGTTAAAATGGTTACAAGGGTTTTTTCCTTGAATATTAATAATGTGCCTTTCATCAGAGACTCGAATAGGGTGTCATTAATTGGGAGGAGGGAGTAAGGATTAGTGATACAGTTCTCTCGAAAATGATTCCTACTAGTACCATGGAGGCAAGCAACAGACACATAAAGAGATACACGAACAAAATGCCAACGTGACTTTGCCTAATGCTTCCTGAGAAGGGTGAAAGTGGTGTATGTGAGGGGGCAGCATTAGCTAATCTCTTGATTTTTTTCATCATAATAAAACTACTTATCCTGAATATCTCTGAGTGCTTATGCATTGGATCACAATGTATAAAGGGCCTCTTTTCAAATAAGGTTAAATTTAATTTGGGAAACTGTGGTGGTTTTGTCTTAAGACTAGAGTGGGTCTTCTCACTCACTTAGGAACCTTACTGAGCTCCAAGTGGGTGCCAGTGACTGGTACAGGAACAATTATGAATCAGGCATGTCCCTGTCTAAAGAGGCCGATGAGTACAGAATGAACCAGTGCACAAACTGGTAAGAAAAATAGGGCAATGTATTAACCAGTTTGCTGTGACTATAACAAAGTAACTGAGGCAATTAAGGTAAAGGGAAAATGCCTATTTAGCTTATGTTGTAAAAGGTTCCAGTCCAAGATTAGCAGCCTGGTTGCTTTGGGCCTCTGATGTGGGGCGGGGGGCGTATCAGTGGAGGGTGACAAGTGAAGGGCAGACTGTGACACTGTAATCCAGAAAGCCAAGTAGAGACTCTGGAACTGAGGTCTCACAGACCCTTTCAACAGGATGCTCCAAGTGGCCTAAGGACCTCCCCTAGGGCTCTACCGCCTGATAACATCCCCTGGGTCTGACATCTCTGAGGGTTAGTGCCCACATTTGAACCACAGCAAACAGGCTCTGGGTTTGGCCCAACTTTGCCAACAGCTGTGTGATCAACTGGAAGCAAATCCTGTTTTCAAATACTTATTTTACCTGTATGTGTACACCTGCCTGGTGCTCACACAAGCCAGAAGAGGGTGTCAGATCCCCTGCAGCTGGAGTTACAGAGATGTCTATGAGCTACCATGTGGTGCTGGGTAGCTCCACAGGTCCTCTGCAGGAGCAGTAAATGGTCTTAACCACTGAGACATCTCTCCAGTCTCCCATAAGGAAGTTCTTATCTTGTTCGACACCAGGTATCACATTGCAAACTATAGGTAATGCAGGTTATCCTCTTAGAGATAAGGCAAGGATGAGAGACAGTCTAAAGCACAGGGGTGGCCAGCCTCCTCTCCAGCAAGCACTCCTTTCCCAGCCTTGTCACCCTGGGGTGGATGTGTAGGTGAAGCCATTCTTCAGTGATTACAGGAAGACCTCGTCGCCTGTGGCTCTATGCTAAACTCTGAGAGATGAGGAGGCCTGTGGCCAGTGGAGGGAAGAGGGAAAGGCTGTCTGTTCTGTTGCTCACTGAGGGATGGCTGGTAGCCTGGTTGGACTTGAGCATGGTGTAGAACACACAGGAGTGTAGAAGGTAGACCTTCAAACAAAGTGAATCTGGAGCTCTGGATGTTGTAAGTGAGGAACTGTGGACCCTAAACTCCCAGCATCATTCCATTCCCCAAGCAGAACCTGGAGGAGGCACCTGGAGGAGGTGATTAGCATAACCAATCACACTTGTCTCCCAAGAGATTTCTTTGCTCCTCAGCAAAGAGAAAACATTACAAGCCCCAGGGCCCAATTCACTGCTCCTTCCTCCAGCCTGAGTCAATAATCACTGTGATGGCAGTCACTCAACACCCTGTTGGGCCAGGTGTTGCATATACTTAATTTCCCCTTTCCTCATTGCTCCTCTGAGAGGTGCTATCACAATACCCATTTTATAGATGAGGAAACCGAGTCCCTCAGGGGAAAAAGTGAGCTATCCATGATTACACAGCTCACCTATGGGTGATCTCAGAGTAGAAGTCTACCATTGATAGAGGTTCCAGGCCCTGTGTTTTTAATCACTACAGCACCTCTTCCAGTCCTCATGCCTCTCATGAGACAAAAGGTCCTAAAACAAGCCTGGTTTGTTGTATTTGCTGTACTGAGAGGGGTATACAGTAACTGTGATTAGTAGCTATCACTAACAGCTTACTGCCTTAAAACAGAGAGCTCCAGGGAAGAAGGAAAGATCACTGATGGGGGAGATAGAACAATTCCACTGTCTCCAGCCAGGAAATCCCCATTCCAGTTGTCAACATACACGGAGGCTTTCATGAGGTTTAGGGCACTTGAGCAGAGGCTATGAGGTGGACAGAAATGACTAATGCTATAACAACATGGCAGGGACCTGAGTGTTGTGTGCCAACCTAGTAGCTAAGCCCAAGATCAAGTATTAGACCAAGGAAACAAAAACCCTGCAGATCAGGTATGGCCCGAGTCCCTGGACTGTGTGACCTGTATCACCAGTAAGATGATTGGAAACCTTGGCACCAGGTAGAAATACAATGGCTTGTTTTTATTCAGAATAATAAGTTGTCTATTATGTATGGGAACTGAACTTTGAGTTTCAGAGGGAGAATATGTGAAAATGTGTAAGGAAGTGCTTTTCTTTTACAAAGACTTGATCAACTCATGGGACCTGTGAGATGCTAGAACAGTGATGAGTCAGACATAGTCACCCAGTCCCTGACCTCATGAGCTCCCAAATTAAGATACTGCACTGTCACAGGCTAAGCACTGCTTGAGAAGCCTATGGGGTCAAGAGGAGAGGGGACAGTGGAGGGGAGGGGGGCCAGGAAAGGCTGCATCTAGCAGTCCTTGGAGAGAGCTGTGAAGTCAGCATAGTGCATAGCAGTCAGAACTTGCTAGTGAGCACAATAGAAAATATTGAGCATTGCTTGTGTGCCACACACATGCACACAGGCTGTGCCACATGGGTAGTCAGTAAGAAATGCTCTTGATGTGCCCAACGCTCTGTGCCTTCCCTGCTGCTGTGACAAAATACCCTGACAAAGGCAACTTGAGGGAGAAAGACTTTATGTGACCCACAGTCTGGTTATAGTCCAGGGGAAATCAGTTGGCAGGATCCTGAGAGAGAGCTGGTCGAATCCCCCATGGTGCTCAGTGTGCTTTCTCCACCTTTATACAGTCCTGCCCAGGGGATGGAGACACCCACAGTAGAGAGAGCTTCTTAATTAATCAAGGTAACCCACACAGACATGCCCACAGGACAACCCGATCTACACATTTCCACAGTGACACTCTCTGCCCAGTTGACTCTGAATTGTGTCAAGTTGGTAATTAAAGATAACTGGCATAACCTAAAAGCCAAACTCAAGAGAGCTCAGGTTGCCTGCTGATATCCTGGGATGCTGAAGGTTTTCAAACCTTTTTAGTGAGTAGAAGGGTGGATTTAAATTATCACTAAAAGCCTAGCTACTTGGAAGATTGAAACAAGTAGATTTTCTTGAGCCCAGGAGTTCAAGGCCAGACTGAGCAATATAGTAAGACATTGTCTCAAAATAAAAGCTAATTTTCACAGTAATCCAGTACTGCAGGTGCCACAGCCCTCAGGTAAGAAAGGCATCCCTTAGGGCTGGAGAGAGAGCTCAGTAGTTAAGAGCACTGGTTGCTCTTCCAGAGAACCTGAGTTCCATTCCCAGCATCCTCGTAGTGGCTCAATGCTGTCTGTAACTCTAGTTCCAGAAGATCTAATGCCCTCTTCTTGCTCCATGTGCACCAGGCATGCATGTGGCATGCAGACATGAAGTGCCAACAGCACACTGTCCACACTAAAAAAAGAAAAGAAACACATCTCTGAAGCCAAGTCCAGCAGCAAGGATGCCCAGCGAGGCTGCAGCTTGCATTGGAGACAGGGGAGGAGCCAAGGCAGCGCAGTGAGGCCTGAAGTGAGAAAATCCACTCTTCACAGCCCATCACTTCCTTCAAAGTAGTGCCCATAGAGAAACTAGCTTCACATTCATCAGGAAACTCGTTCTCTGTTGGCTAGCTTAGCTGGTGTCAGAAGGTGCTCTGTGGGCTGGGGGTGGGGAGGGTGGGGGGATGGGACACACAAGCAGGACCCTGCCAGCTATAACACCATGTGCCCTCTGGTGTAACAGTGGCATGCAGGCTATGGGAGTAGCCAGCTGTTATCTGATTATGATATGAGGCCTGCTCCATAGAAGGGAAGATCATAGGCCCTGGGCAATGGGTTGGGTGGATGTGAATGACAACCTACAGCTGTTGTTTTAATAAATGGTCATGCTTTCAAACTGCATTCTAAATACTTATGTTTTTCCTCACATATGTGGGATGCTCTCACTGTGGTCAGAGAGGCTTCTTGAAGCAGTGCGCTGTGGTTGACTCATCACGGGTCTGTGTGCTGGGTATGTATAACTCTGAGTGCCAGCTGAGACAGACCAGCTGTATCAACCTCTGGCATCCAAGACTCAGGAGATGGTGACAGAAGGAGGTGGCCACGTCAGGCCCACAGGCCAGCAGCTCAGGCCACAGTTGCAGATGGGGAGCACTGTTAACAGCTAATTGGAATGTAGGGAGAAGGGCACCAGGGAGTACATGAGTCTTTCTAAAGGACAAGTCAGTTGCTATGCTTTCAGTCTCAAACATTCTCTTCCTCCAGCCACCCCCGCCCTGTGCCTCCTACCACTGTAGTTCCCCCTGCTCTTGTGTTGGTTTCAGAGATGTTCTGGGAAGCTGCCCTGACCTGCTGGCCTCCAGATTGGGTGATGGCAGCTCTGTACTGTTAGGATCCCTTCCTCAGCATTTTCTCCTGCTTCCTGGGAGAAGATTCTGGGCACTACTACCATCTCCATACTTAGCCTAGACCCAGACACAAGTGAGTGGCAGTAAATACTTGCCAAGTAAACCATTAGTGTCCGTCCTCCAAGTGCCCCACCAAGAACAGCTTTTTGCCAGGCAGTGGTAGCGCACGTCTTTAATTCCAGCACTTGGGAGGCAGAAGCAAGTGGATCTCTGATCTCTGTGAGTTTGAGACCAGCCTGGTCTACAAGAGCAAGTGCCAGGACAGCCTCCAAAGTCACAGAGAAACCCTGTCTTGGAAAAACAACAACAATAACAAACAAACCCAAACAAACAAACAAAAAACTTCTTGAACTTTCTGGTTACAATTTCTTAACATATCTTTATACATATCTCTGCCTAAAATGCCCTTCCCTGCCTTTCCTGCTCATGTAATCAGTATATACCCACTGTTTGTTTGTTTTAAACACATCTGACCAGGCTGGCCTCAAACTCCCTAGGCATGAGGATTGTCTCGCCTTCCTGGTTCTCCTGCCTCCACCCCACAGGTGCTGGGATTACAGGCATGTGCCACCATGTCTGATTTATGTGTGCTGTGGCTTCATACATATGAGACGAGCATTCCACCAACTAAACCCCACCCAGCCATTCATTCTTTAAGACCCATTACCTCTGTGAGCCCTTTTCTCTGTATCATGTTTCCCCCTCCTTCATCTCCCACTTATTCTCAAATCCTGCCCATTATATTTCAAATGTGTGCTTCTGTGTCTGTCATGCACATTAGACTGTGACTCTTCATTGGACCAGGATACCACTCTGGGGAGACAGGACTGGAATATAATTTAAAGCTTAAAAACTTCAAATAAAGCACCTGTATCCTATCATAAGTGTAGAAAGATTTAACAAACACACCATGCTCTGGAGTGGCCCAGAGTAGACTTCATTCAGCCCTACTTCTGCAAAATGCTCCCACTGGCCCACTTCCAAGTGAATTTCATAGTCAAACACATTTGAGAAATACCCCCTCCCCCATTGAGGTTCACAGCTCTCATTCATTTCTTGATTTACCTAGTTTACATATCCTTATTTTTTTTGTTGCCACCAGGATTGAAATGAAGGCCTCATGCATATTAGACAAATGCTGTCTACCTCTGAGATATACCCAGCCCTACTTTATACCTATTTAATGAGCATCCTCTGTGTGCTAGCCCTGTGTTCAGTGCCAAGGCATGCCTGGTCCACTTAGTTGGGCTTTAGGAAGAATTTTTGCCCTGCGGCTTTAAACTTTACTGGTTTACAGGTCTCAGTTCTCAAGGGATGCAATGGTGGCTCAATCTTTTGTACACTGTGAAGGTGTGTCACTCTGATTGGTTTAATAAAGAGCTGAACAGCCAATAGCCAGGCAGGATTTCCAAGCATAGAGGATGCTGGGAAGAAGAAAGGCGGAGTCTCAAGTAGACACTGAGAAAGTGTGACATGTAGGAGATGAGGTAACAAGCCATAAGCCACATGGCAACATGTAAATTAATAGAAATGGGTTCATTTAAGTTATAAGAGCCAGTTAGAAACAAGCCTAAGCTATTGGCTGAGTTTTCATAATAAGAAGTCTCTGTGTAATTATTTGAAAGCTGGCTGGTGGAACAGAGAAAGACTCGCTACTGAGCTTAACATGGAGGAGAGCACTATACAGGCTGGAGTGACTGTCACTGGTTGCACGGCTAACTGGGTTGCTGCTATAAAGTCAGGCAAAGGAACCACTATGTAGAACCCAGAGGTACCCCTACATTCCTTAACACTTCCATTGCTGGTAGAAACTTAACAAAAATATAGCCAACCAACTGAATATCGAGAGTGTTTCTGTTTGGACTTTTTGGCAGGTCTTGTCAGGATTCAGACCCTTTGTAAATGACAGTTTACATCACCTTGCCAGGTTTCAAAGCTAATAGGACGTGGAAGTGGAAGAAAGAAGTCATAAATACCATCTTCAGCTTCAGGACCAGTCACAGATGCAGCAGTGGCAGTTTCTTGCCCTTGCTCCTAAGTGTGGGTTTATCTGTGTCTCGGCCCTGCTCTTCCTGTGCACTCCCCTAGGCACGCACACATTCAGCTCCATGCACTTGTTTCAGAGAGGGATTTATGGACAGCAGCTGACTGGCTATAGATCCTTCAGGCAGGACTGATTAGAAGTTAATGTTAGTTGAACTCGGAGTCCAGGGTTTTTCGACTTCTGTGTCCCCAGGTGGGGAGAAGGTGCCCGTACCTGTATTTCTAGAAAGGACAGTTCAGCTTGTTGACAGCATGTGCTAGCCCTGTGTTCCATGCCAACAGGACACATCTTTATTGGGAAGTTCTAACATCTGTAGAAGAGCTCACCTGCTCAGGGGCATTGTGAAGGAGAACTGGGCCAGGCAGGAGTTACTGCTGTTCAGCTCTGCTCTGTGTGTGTGGCCGGAGCACTGCCTAAGCTCATTCATGTTCTGCTCTGTGTGTGGGGAGCACAGCAGTGGAGGCACACTGGTGCTCTGCTCTGTGTGGGGAACACACCACACGGGGGACGACAGCAGAAGCACTTTTGTGCTTTGCCAGCAGTGCTCTGACTCCTTTCTGGTTTGTTTGCTGTTTGTACTAGTGTTGCTTAGCAGTGACATTTCACACCAGTGCCCTTTTTCCTACACTTCCAGAAACAGCATCATTACACTCTTCCAAAACTCCACTGGGCAGTGTCCCCTGGGAGCCCAGCTGCAATCTAACAAAGCCCCCTTATCAGAGCCCTAGGCTACAGCTCCTTAGTACCTCCACTCACTTCCTGTGATCCCCACTGTTGTCTTTTGCCCTAGGCCAGGAGGTGGGGCTGCTTCATATGTGACTTTCTCTACTGCCCCAGTGTCCTCTTGGAGCTTTCTCAGTACTAGCCTTTTAGCCAAGCTCCTGACAGCTACTTCTTCCTATTTTCTTGACCACTCTTCAATACAAGTGGTGGTGAGAGTTCCTTCTCCATGCACCCAATGACCATTAAGCAAATTATGAAAGAAATGGGTATTTACAGTGGAAGTGAATGTGGGAGGGACATTAGCATTTGATAGGCCCTTTGGGAAATGGAAGGTAGCTTTCTGCAGCTCACTTGGTCCACGTACAGCATCCACATAAGAAGGGGCATCACTGGAAACAGGAGTCTGTGCCCCTGAATCTCAGCATTTGGCATGTTCCTTTCAAAGAAGGTCTAGATTCTAGCCTTGGGACCAGCAGATGGTTCCTGGCTCTTATGCCAGTCCCATAGGCAACATTATGACATCCCCACTGATGAGTGAAGTCCCAATGCGAAGGGGATGCTGTCCACTGCCATGAGCCATTCTGTTCCACTCGGTATGTCCTCACCACAGAGCAGTTCCTCTCCACAGAGGCTGTAAATCCCTTAAAAGTATATGTGGCTCTCTCTCTCTCTCTCTCTCTCTCTCTCTCTCTCTCTCTCTCTCTCTCTCTCTCTCTCTCTCTGTGTGTGTGTGTGTAGCTACGTGTGCATGTCTCTGAGAAGGTCCATAGCTGTTGTTACCTTAGTGGGACTATGACTCCAGAAAAACAACTGTGACCCCATGAATTATAGGAAACATCCATACTTTTATTTGTACATTGTCTCCTCAGAGTCAAGTTACTATGAAGTCTTTTCAGCTTTGGGGGTAACTCACTAAAATGAAGTTCTGCTAGCTAGCCTTCCTGGACTACATGGAGTCACTTCTCTTTGGCCATGCCTATGTTTTCTCTCTGATTGACAAGCTCCTTCCCCCTGTCCAAGGTCAATTCCTAGGTGCCGGTTGAGATGCCATGTTCTTTTTAAAACCTTTGATACCTTGGTTCTGGACTGGGGACCCTAAACCACCCCTTCATGGTGCCACCACCCCTTCACTTCTAGGGCCATGTCTTCCTTTTGATGGCCTTGTCCATGATGCAGTCAACTCTCTGTAGTCATCTCTACTGCTTAGTGGAGCATCAGCTCCAGCAGAAAGAGGCCAGGGTCTAGCTTATCTCTGCTATAGCCAGCACCAGGCTGGGCATCTAGAACACACACAGTAGGAGTCCACTAACATAGACAAAGGGATGCACACAAAAAGCAGTGCTTTAATCTTCTAGCAGTACACTTCAGTGCTGTCACAGTTAAACTAGGAAGTCCTTGCTCTCACTCTGTGGCCATACGCAGACCAAGGAGACATCTGGATAACCCTTATTTCTCTCTTTCTTAATAGAGTCACACACACACGTGTGTGGTTATCCCTGCAGGTAAAGAGAAAGTGTGTCCATGGTGTCAGCATACACATACCTGCATTTCTCAGAAAGCGGTTCAGATAATCCTTGATGACCCTGGTGGTGGGGTTATAGAAGCCATCTCCACAGTCATAGCAGCCTGGGGGGATTTTTCTCGGTGGGTCCATATTGGTGAGCCGAGAGATGCCTGAGGAGGCACAAAGGACAGTTATTACCAAGGTATTGCCAAGGCCAAGTGCACCCCTGGCTGCTGTTCATGTGTCTGTGGGACCAAAGGCTGCTTTTGCAGGGCCAAGAGCAAAAGTCAGCAGGAACAGGGTCCAGGGAGATTTTGCAACATGGGCTGTGGACAGGGATTTGGGAACTGGACCCCTGCCTTCTCTGACCTAGCCCATATTTATTTCTTGGGACACCATGATGAAGTTCTGAAGTCAAAGAAAACCTGAGGGTGAGTCAGAGATGTCCAAGGGGATAGAACCAAGAGAGGGGGTAGCCAGCGTGTGATCAGAGGCCGCAGGTATGAGCCGTTGGCCATACTCCAGGAAACCTGATAGCAGAATCTAGATGAGGGAGGGCACCAGAAAAGGGTAGACAGAGCACTGCACCTGGACTTCCTCCTAAATGGCCACAGTGATGCCATTCACTGTTTCTTGTGTGCTAGACATTTGGCTCCTCCTATCTCAGGTAACCCTCAGAGTAGCCCTATCTTACAGAGAAGAGAACTCGTATCAGAGGTTGAGGAACAGACCCAATGCTAGCTAGCTAGGAAGCAGCCAGGCTCTGAAGTTTAAGCTAAGTAATTCGAGGGAAGGGATGGGTCTGAGTCCGACCCCTAAGTCAGGGGCGCTGGGACACCAGGAAAGAAGGAAGAAAAGCATATAGACATTTTAGGTCTTGGAATGCCATGGCTGGAGTAAAGGGAGATGCTGGAATGTTCTTTTTAGTTGTAAATCTTGAATTTGCCTTTCTCTGAGTAGAAAGCCAAATGCTCACCATGCCATGCCTGCAGGTCTGCATCCCCGAAAAGAAAATGCTCAAACGTTGTCTAATTATATACTTGACCTTGACCCTAACCAAAACACATGCACATTGGCAATGATTACTGAATGCCTTTCCCATGCCAATGGCTCTGATGCCATTCTGTGGCTGAAACCTCAGGCCAGTTGCCACCTTTGAGATGCTTGGAGAAGTCAAGGTCACCCTTAACTATCTTAGTTTTCTCCTCTGTGAAGCAGAATAGGGAAGAGTGACCAGATGGGGCACCCTGGGCAATCCAAGAGACAAGACAAGGATTGGAGGGAGCCAGCCCAGAGAGCACATGTCCCATCAAATTCTCCCCTGCTTTCTAAACCTCTCAAGCTCTAATGCTTACATATTTTTAGCATGACAGCTGTCATGTGCCATGCACCTGACATGCATGCAAAGCTCTATTCCAGGTGAGAATTTTCTTATTGCCAATAGACTTGCAAGGCAGAAAACATTGCTTCCCTGATTTAGATGGGGAAAGCTGAGGCACAGTGAAATGGAGTCTCTTCCCCTTGGCCAGCCTTGAGAAGGTCAGTGGGTACCAGGCACTCATTTCAAGCACCTTTGGTCTCCCTCTCAGTATGGGTGTGCTACCTGAGGGTTTCAGGCCGTAGCAGATCTCGGTGTAGAACCTCCGGTCATAACTGTCGCAGTAGTGCCAGTGTTTGTCCTCATATTGTAGCCCATCAGCAAAGGTATACTTGCCCTGGGAAAGAAGAAGCCTTTTAGGCTACACAGGCTGCTATCAAGGGAACAGTTGGCTTCTCACTGCTTCAGGAAAGAAGTGACAACAGTCACACAATGACCATGGTTGTGAGCATTAAGGGAGATGGAGATACAGCATCTAACCTGTGTATGACACAGAAAGCATGGGGACTGCATAGACCTGGGCAGGCAGCCTGCTTTTGGCTCTCAGGTTCCTCAATTATAGGATTAGGATGATGACAGTGACCCTCTAATAGGAATGGCTGGGGATTTGGTGAGATAGATACATGCCAAGATTAGCTGGGAGGTGAGCATGCATGCTCACCTGTGTGAGCATGCATGTGTGTGTGTGTGTGTGTGTGTGTGTGTGTTTCCCAAAGAGATTAGCATTTTAGTCAATGGGCTGAGTATAGAGACCACCCTCACGAATACAGATGGGCACTGTCTGACCTGTTAAAGGCCTGATCAGAACACAGGATAGAGGAAGGACCATTGTGCTGTCAGCTGTGCTGGGAAACCCATTTCCTTCTGGCCTTGGGCATCAGCATACCTGTTCTCTGTCTGGGACTCACCCACTGCCTCTCTAGGCTCTCAGCCTGTCAGCTTGGACAGGAACTACAGGTGTGGCTTCCCCTGGACCTCCAGCTTGCAAAGGAGACTCTGTGGTCCAACTTCCATTATCTTGTGAGCCAAACTTTCATAATCTCTTTCTGTATATCAGTCGGTGCCCTCCTGATCACCCTTCTCGGAGTACTCTAATACCCATGGAAGAAACACTTGCACATATTGTTCTTCCTTTTATTATTATTGTAGCTAGAAAGTCCAGAGCCAGGAGTCACAGCCTGCTGTCAAGACATGTGCATTCTGTTCTTGCTGCTCAGAGCTAAAGGGAGCCTCAGGATGTATGAGCACATCAGCCTAGGCATCGGAAACATGGGTGGAAATTCCCACAATACTATTTGTTCACTGTGTGACCTTGGGCAAGTCACATCCCCTTCCTGAGGCTTAGAATCTCCAAGCTATAAAAGAAGAAGCATTTCTTAACCTTTTTTTAGGTCATGAGTCAGGCCCAGTAAATGCTCAGGGAAACTCAGGAGAGCACAGAATCATTTCCCATAGAAAAATATAGCTCCATATCCACAGAGGCTTTTGTGTGTATAAATCAGGGGGTTCTACTGACACCTATTCATAAACCTCAAGATCAGAATCTTTGGATTAGATGACTTAGTAGAGGTGGCAATAGTAAAAGCTGACACTTACTGAGTGCCTATTATGTGTTAGGAAATGACTGAGAACGCACACCTGTCCCCTTATTTACTGTCAGCACCATGTGATAGATTGAGTTATGCCATCCCACCCTATTCCCCCAAAGCTGACCACACCTGCTGTTACCTGCATAATTTTTTAAAAAGAACTTTTCTAGAATCACCCAATGTGAGAGTCCTTATAAGAGAAGTAGACAGGTCCAGGTGAGAAGACAAGACGACAGGAGCAGGGGGAGGAGGAGTGACTTGGAGCTGTAAGCAGAGATTGAAGTGATACCTAGTCCTGAGTCAAGAAATGCAGGCAGCTTCTGGAAGGTAGAAAAAAATGTGAGGAAACAGATTCTCCCCTGGAGTCTGCCTGCTTGCCCTGGTCAGACTTCTAGCCCCTAGAATCAAGATCATGGTGAATGGAGGCTGACTTAAAAACTGAGGGGAAACCACCACAACAGCATCAGAGAGCAAAGATGGCTGTCTCTAGTTTAAAACTGAGGAGCATGGGCCAGTGGTGGTGGCGTACGCCTTTAATTCCAGCCCTCAGGAGGCAGAGGCAGGGGAGTATCTGTGAGTTCAAGGCCAGCCTGGTCTATATATAGTGAGCTCCAGGACAGCTAGACTGTTACACAGAGAAACCCTATCTCACAAAACTCTCTCTCTCTCTCTCTCTCTCTCTCTCTCTCTCTCTCTCTCTCTCTCTCTCTCTGTCTCTGTCTCTCTCTCTCTCTGTCTGTCTTTCTCTCTCATGAATTTCAGAGATGTAGAGTCATTGGCCAAAGATCAGTTGGTAAATGGCACAGCAGGATGGAGGAGATCCTAGAGTCCTTGGAGAATGAGAAGTAGGGAAAGGAGAGAATGGAAAGAGGTAAGCAACAGGCAAGGAGGCTAAGGTGCTACAGCAGGTGGTGGGGTTCTTCCTCCCTGAGGACCTCCTGCAAGCCGCTGCTGATCACCTTCACTGCCAATCCTTTCTCCCAGGTGGCATCGAATCGGCTCCCACTGGGGAAGAACAGGGTTCCTTCTCCATGGAACATGCCGTCCTTCATGTTCCCAACATATCTTGTGTCAGTAGGGAGAATGTACTCCGCACTGCCCTCCATCCTGTAAGGACATGGGGAAGTCAATGAGCTCTGCATGGCAGCTAGGAAGACACTCACTCTACATCTTCAGATGTCATCATCCCTCAATATTCTGCAGAGCTTCTGAGGTGCTTTGTTTTCATTAACCACCCCCACCCCCCACCCCTGCAAAAAAAGTTTAAGATGGGGCAGCCATCTGTCTGTCATCCTCCCTGCCCCTGCAGGCTGTCCTGGAGTTTATGCTGTTCACTAGGCCCAGAGAAGGTTGCAGGCTGTGTCAAAGCCATACAGCAGAAACTGCAGAGACCAGCAGTTCAGGCAGCTGGTTCTGAGTCCACTATGACCAGTCAGCTTTACCCATTAAGCAAATCCTTGTTCTGTTAGCTACATAAATCATTCTGCACCTTACCTTCCTTTTCTCACTTGTCAAATGGGGATCACTGTAAGGAGGAATAATGCATGGTGGCTGCCATAAAATGTGGATGGTCTTTCTTCATTCTCTGTGTTCTCAAGTACAGTTATCTAGAACTCAACTGTGCTGCACTTTCAGAGAAATCATGATCATGAGGTCAGAGAGACCTTTTTTTAACAGGGACTCACTGTAGCCCATGCTGATCTGGAACTCATGTAGCTCAGACTGGCTTGAACCCATGTCAGTCGTCCTGCCTGAGCCTCTCAAATGCTGAGCCAATAGGTATAAGCCACTATACCGGGCTTTTCATTTTTATATTTAGATATGGTACAAGCAAATCATGAATTTTAATGTTTTGTTAAAACAGCTGTATTTATGAAGCATAATTGACATACAAAACTAAATACATACAATTTGTGAGTCTTGACACACATCCTGGAATCTGTCATCCTACTCAATACAATTAATATATCCACCCCCCCCCAGGGACTGCATACTCTTTCTTTAATCTTTCTTGTTTGTCCTTTGCATTCCTCATCCCTAAGCAAATACTAATCAATTTTCTGTGACCATGAATTGATTTATGTTTCTCATAATTTTATATAAAAATATCATAATATGCACTCCTTTGGGGGGGACTTCTGATTTCCTTTATTCAGTATAATTCTTCTGAGATTCACTCATGTTACTGTTATGTCAACCAACATTTATTTGAATTGCTGTGTACTATTCCAGTGAATGGTTATACCACATTTGTTTGTTCACTCGAATGTTGGTGAATGTTTGGTTGATTCCAATCTTCAGTTATTACAAAGTTTCAGTTATATAAGAGCTGTTGGAGCAATCATAAACATGCCTTTGTGTGGTCATTTATTTTCATTTATCAGGATAATGCTTAGGAGTAAAATGGCTGTCTTACTTCAATGGGGAGTCTACATAAACCAAGTAAGTATTAACTTACTCAATATAAGAAGCTATTCTAGTCATTTAAAATCTAAAAGGAAATTGCCTCCTCTCAGACCAAAAAAGAAAAAATAACCTACTGGTTATCTCTCACATGAAAGTGACGTCCATATGTGTCCTGTTACATATCCCTTTGACCTCTCCTCTGGGGTGTGCATTATTTCCCCGCTTTAAAGATTAGGAAATTAAGGTCCGCCTCAGGCCAAAGGCTGTTTTCTTCACAGTATAGTTTCTCTCATCACATGCTGGACTTTAAGTAGCCCCAAGGATGACTTAGTTGCCTCTTGCTAAAAATCAAGATTCAGGCAGAGTTCATGGCAGAACTATGAAAAGGAGTATAGTCAGCAAAACAACTGTCTTCTTGTGGGTTGTGGGTAATTGAGAGGCTTTCTTCAGGTCTGGGTTTCAGTACTGTGGCTACAGCAGTACCAAAAAAAAAAAAAAAAAAAAAAACAAGCAAAGACATTTCTTGGGATGAGGCAGGAGGATAGCAGGTGTAGGACAGACATGTGAAAATGCACAGAAGGCCTTCTGTTGGTGTCTGACTGTCTCACTGACTTCATGTGCATAACCCATCATAAAGATGTGTGTGGGTTTTCCAGTTTCTGTGCCTAAAATACCCAATCCTTCATCTCCACCTGACAAAACTTTTGCTGTAACAAAGCCTTATGGGAAGAATTGATGTGGTTTAGACACAGAACTGGGTATAAATTCTTAAGTCTGCCACTTCTTAGCTGTGTATCCATAATAGTGAGCATACTGTTTTGCTTAAGTTCAACCATTTATTTTCAAGATCAGTCTGGACTTTCTCGGTGTCATGGAAGTGTTGCACCCAGCATCTCTGCCACTTCCTGAAGAGTTCCATAAAGGTCTCAAGTCCTCTAAGGCTCCCTTTCCTCCTTTACCATGTCCCTTGCAAAGTTGATTAAAGATTTGAGGCAGCATCCCATATGTATTCTTATCTATCCCTGTGCTTGGCTAGACCATTGCTCCCACTGAGTCAAACTCAAAACGCCCTGTATATATCTTCTAGCCTGTACACACAGACCCTCCAAAATCAGACCTTTAATCTCTTCATCTCCACAGGCCCATCAAGTGCTCTATATCCCCAACAACTAGCACTTATCAGTCAGTATACATCCCCCTACCCCCCTCTCCCCACCCCCGCCTCAGGATCTCCAGCTCTAAAAATATTCCATTTTCTTCATCCAGAGCTGCTAGCAATGCAAAGCGGCCACCTCCACACGTCCTCTGCCTCTCTTACTCACAGTGCTCTCTTTGATTACTTGTCTTAACTGTTAAGCTTACTTGCCCACTGTGTTTGCATGAGCTTTTTGAAGGCAGGGATTACAAACAGCATTTGTTGACTAGCATTTCCTATTTTCTTTTGTGTGCACCATTTTTTAAATATATATTTTTATTTTTTAATGTGTGTGAGCGTTTTGCTTACATGTATGTATATGCACCACGTGTGTGCCTGGTTCCTACAGAGGCCAGAAGAGGAACTTTGGTTATAGATGGTCGTGAGCCACCATGTGAGTGCTGGGACACACACACACCGCACAATAAATAGAATTAATGAATCCCACCTATGCGGCTTATTAGATACATGTACATGAACATGTTAGTAGAACAAGCGTTTGAAAGCGCTTGGCACAAAGCCCGTGGCAGAGGCCAAAAGGCAGCTGTCTTTCTGCAGCCCGGGAGTGGACAGGCAGACGAATGGTTCCTTACCTCCTGTTTACGTATGACCCGACATATTTGCTCCCGGTGTACTGCATGTCAGCGGCTAGTGTCTAGCAGTTAGACACCAACTTCAGCGGCCTCAGTGTCACTATGACAACCAGGAGGTATGGGCGGAGCTCAAAAGAAGCCACGCCCCGCGAGCGCGCTTGACTTCCTGGAATGGCGTACTCTGGTCTCCTCCAGCGGTCGCAGAGCATTGCGCCTGCGCGCCGCTAGAGACGCATGCGCAAATGGTACAGGGCAGCCTGGGCGACCCAGAGGGGAATTGAAGGAGACCAGCCGAGGACGCCAGGGGCAGGGTCGCGTCTGCCGCGGTCATGCCGGGAATAGTGGAGTTGCCCACTCTGGAAGAGCTGAAAGTGGAGGAGGTGAGGCTCGCCCTGAGGGCAGGCGGGAGGCCCGGGGCTGCAGCTGCCAGGCGGGCCGGAGTTCGGGCCCGGCCTCTGCGACCTGCGCGATCCCATCCCGCCATGGCTTCAAGCACCCAGGCCCCCACCGTGACCGGCTCCTCCTGTGAATCCGGGTGACACTAACAGCATCACCTAGCCCTTTGCTGTACCTCCCCGCGAGGCGAGTATGCCTTCCCAGGTGCTCACCTCCCGCCGAGTCTGTCAAAATCTCGGTACAAAGCAGGCCCTGGGTCGCGCGGCAGCAAACAGTGCGTGTTGGACATTGAGGCATGAGGCAGGCATGGGCCAGGGAGTTTGGTAACAGGATACATTTAAAGCATTTACTTCTTCGAGAGACATTTAAATATTTGTTATGTTCACATGCAACGAAAATTAAGGGACAATGTTCTGCTTTCGTGGTTTTCAGTTGAATAAGGAGATAGGTAAAGAGGCTGTACAGCACAGTGCAGCTAGTGGTGTGAGAAGTGAAGTACGAGTGATGTTATTGTAATGATTGCAAACATGATCAAGCCGCTGCTAAGTACTTGGGACACACAGTAAGGTGGTCTTCCCCTGTAGACCAGAAGTAGGACCCTGAGAGTAGAAGTGATTTGCCCAAGGTCAGATACAGTGTGTGGAAGAGTTGGAATGGGGAACCCAGATCTGTTCTGAAGCCTAGGCTGTTAAAAGCTATGAGCTGAGGTGCAGTAGAGTCAGAAAGGAAGCGTAGACAATGTGCGTAGAGAAAGCCAGAGCTGTTTGATGTCAGTCTCGTGTTAGTGGTGGTGAAGTCACCGACGAGGCCAGAGCCGTTTGGACTTGATTCTGTGAGATGGTGGGGGAAGGTAGATGTCGTAAGGCAGAAGACTGTCAGGGCAGGACTGGATATAAATAAAACAGACAGGCAAGACTGAAAATTGTATGCTGGCAGGTACCCACCAGGTGCTGTTAAAGTGTTTTTCCCACATTACTTCCTGTAGTCTCTTACAAACCTGTGCAGGTGGCAACTGTTATTTTCCTCAGATAAAGAAATTATTAGCTGTATTCATGGTATGAGGACATTTACTAAGAGGTGACAAGGGATGTTCCCATGAGCCAGCTTTTTATTTTTATCCCATCATAAAGCTAGTTAAACATGAGTTGACATGTTTTTTTGTTAGATTTTTAATTAGCTCAGCAAACATTTCATGCAAGAGTGTTCTAATATATTTTTCTTTAAAGTATGAACGATGTCTATAATTATGCAAATAACTAAAGTGGAAAAAAAAGACACGATTAAATTTATGAGAAACAGGCAGGCACGGGTTAAGGAGAAAGTACAATTTGATGTTGGATCCGAATTCTAGGCCTAACTACTGTGTCACTTTGAGTAACTTTTAGCACTTGTAGACAAGGGTGTTTTGCTTGCAAGAGGAGGCGCCTCTAACTGTCCTCTATGAAGACATAAAAAGGATGGAGAGACCAAGAGTTAGCTTAATGTGAAATACAGTATTTGAAGGCTGATGTTTTACGGGTAGGGATGCAGAGAAAAACTGAGTGGTGGGAGAAGGAAGTTAATAAAGATTAGGTAATGGGGAAGCGGAGACTAACAGTGGATCCTGGGGGCATGGAGTGGAGCACAGCAGAGCGCAGCAGCAGAGCCCCTTGTGAGGTCTGCTGAGAAGGCTGGAAAGATAGGTTGTGCCTAGGAAGCCTTAAACAGCAAACAGGAAGTTCACGTTTTACTCTGCTGCTAAGCATGACTCCTTTGGGGAGTTGGATTCTGATTTGTTGTGGCAGTAGAGTGAAATAAGAATTCCTTTAGGAAGGTCACTGAGGCAACTTTATGGAGACTAGATTGAAGAGTAAGAAACTCAGGAAGACTTCAATGGATGTTAAAATAACTAAGAAACTGTGTGGGTGAGTTGGGCTAGCCAGTGGCAGCACTGCAGTAGGCGGCTGCAGCTCCATGCTGAGAGGACAGGAGTTTAGACCTGTCTCAGGTAGAATATTTAGTCATTTAACCAGAAGTGGTATTTTTTACATGCAATGCATGCAGTGAATCAGTGAGGAAACACAGGTGGAAAAGCTCGCATTTGCTTGCCGAAACTGTGAGTGTCGTTCTCTCGTATTGACTGGGGGAAAGATTTCTGGGGTGATGGCTGTAAAAGCCATGTGAAGTCCATCAGTGAAGGTCAGAAGTGTGGAGGCAAAGACTGTGAAGCCAAGACCCTCAAAGTTGATGAAAGCAGTAGGTGTGGATTCAGAAAATTAATGAATTAATAAAGAAACCCAACTTCTGCAGCAAATCGGTGCTTTTGACAATGTTCCCAGAAAAAAAGGCAAAGTTTCAGAATTGGAGGAGCAGCCTGAAAGTGCACAGTAACTTTGTTGTGGAAAAGGTGTGAAACATCTCTGAAGCCTTCAACAGTGAGCAAGATCAGCAACCAGCTTTGAAAACAAATGGCACCAGGGAAGAATAAAAGAGAAAGGAAGGAGGGACAACAGAAGAATAGGAAGAAAGAGCTGAAAGTTAGGAAAACCTGAGGCCCAGAAGCCACACAAGTGCAAAACGGGCCAGGAGGTTGGACATGAGGCTGCTGGGGAGGAGACCACCGAGGCCAATGGCCCACCAGAAAAGAAGAGGGCCTGGGATGGGCAGGCCTCAGAAACGGGCCCAGCGATGATGGTGATGAGGGACTGACCAAGAGAGGGGCAAGAAAACAGAAGCAGCGAAAACACTCAGAAGAAAAAAGATGATGTTGCCAGGACAGCCTGAGGAGGGAGAGTCCAAGGACCTTGAGGTTCCAGTGAAAGGGAAATCCAAGTGGAAGGAACCATTAAAGCTGTTCTGAGTCAGGCTTCAGACGAGATGTCAATCAAAAAGTTGAAGAAAAAAGTTATAGCCCAGTCCCATGTAGTGATGAGCAACCATCACATGTCAGAGGAGGAGCTCCTGGCCACCTTCAACAAGAAAATTAGCAAGAACCCACCTTTAAGGCACTGAAGGACAGAGTGAAGAATCTGATGTGAGCACTTTGTTGCATCACACCCTTCTGTTGACTGCTTTCCTCTACTGTTTGTAAAGTGTGTAATGAGTTATAACAAATTAAATCTTGCCTTCTGGAACTGTATTCTAAGTTAGGGAAAACAGCTTCTGGGAGCAGATAGGACGCAGTCTGGGCTTTATGACTTAAGAGTCGAGTCACAGCCCTATGGGGACAAACATCAGAAGCTTTGGGTAAAAATGCCCATGGGGTGGCAGAGAGACAGCTCAGCAGTTAAGAGAACTGCCTGCTCTTCCAGAGACCCTGAGTTCAGTTCCCAGCAACCACATGGCAGCTCACACCTGTCCAGTTCTAGAGGGTCTGAAGCTTTCACACCAATGCACATAAAATAATAAAGTTAAATAAATTATATTTAAAAAGTACCAGCTGGGCAGAAGTGGCACACTCTTTAATCCCAGCACTTTGGAGGTAGAGGCAGACAGATCTCCAGGTTCGAGACCAGTCTGGTCTACAGAGTTTCCTGGACAACCAGGGCTACACAGAGAAACCTTGTCTCAAAAAAAAAACCCAAAACAACCAAACAAACTTTAAAAAATCCCAAAACAACAACAAAAATATTCCTCGGTATGTTGATAATTTTGAACAAAATTAAGCCGCAGCCAGTACTGATACAGTTGATGTGTCAGGTACATTCTTAGCATTTTTACAGGTTTGAGTTCATTAGATGCTCCCATGAAATAAGTGTATCATGCTCCATTTTACATAAACAAGCAATAGGCCTGCTCTGCCATAAGTGAAGTACTAAGAAGGGTGGGGGCGTGGTTTGTAGGAGCAGTACCAGCTCTGGGAGGTATGGAGGCTTTGCTGTGACTGTGTCTGTGGAAACCTGCAGCACAGAGTGACCGTGAGAGATGATGAGGAAAGGTGCTGAAATTCTGTGTTCTGGGGACAAAAGGGTGCTGGATGAACTTGGGAGGGGACTGTTGGACTTCTTCAGCTGTAAAGAAGCAGGTGAGGGCACACGGTTATATCTCAAGTTCTCCATGTTCTCTGTGATTGTACTGCCATGTCACAGGCCTAAGGAGAGGCCACAGTGTCTGGGTTCCAGTTCTGAGGATGGCTGGCATCTGTTTATTCACTGTTTAGGAATTGGCTCAGGAAATGTGTCTCACCTTTGTTTCCCTATGACAGCATGAATATACCTTCATTTTGATAAGACTGCCGCCTGTGTAGGGAAATTAAGCAACCAGTGTTGCTTTGGGCTGCTGTCGTGAGGATTCAGTAATCAAACTAGCCATTTAAGGATATTTTTGAGGTATTTGGCAAGCAAGTAAAATGGTGCTCAGTTTTTTATTTAAAAATTTTTTAAGATTTACTTATTTTATGTGTATGAGTGCTTTGCCTGAATGTATGTGTACCACATTTATGTTTGGTTATCTTGGGTGCCAGAAGATGGCATCAGATAGAAACCCCTGGAACTGTTTGTGAGCCAACATGTGAGTGCTAAGAATTAAACCCAGGTCTGCTGGAAAAGCAGTAAGTGCTCTAAAGCGCTGAAACTCAAGCTTTAGAATGTAGTGACCTTAAAACAAAACAAAACAAAACTGTGCAGCCAGAATAGTAGTACATGGTAGTAATCCAGCTCTAGGGAGACTGAGAGTAAGAGGCCAGCCTGGGCTACTTGATAGTGTCAACAAAAACTAGAAACAAAGCAAATAGGGTTGAGTACCTTTTATTCTCCCAGCTGGCTATAGGTAATAAAATTAGCAAATGTATACCAAACTTAAATACAAAACTTTACAGATTTGGGGTATAAATTTGTTAGAGTTGGCATGGTAAATTTCACTCATATGTAAGTTTACCTTTGTGTTGATAGTGTGCTGGTGGACAATCCTGGCTCTTTTGTCCTTCCTGTAGGATGTAGGTGAACCTCCCTCTTCTTTTCCCAACATTTGTCTTATTAATAAATTAGTATGTATAAAGTGCATAAAAATAAGATTTTTTCATGCTAAAGTCTTCAGGGTTTTTTTTGTTTGTTTGTTTGTTTGTTTTTTTAAATCCAATTCAGTGGTGTGTTAAAGTATGGTTTCCTGACAGGGAGTTTTCGGAAACCTGATAATGCTCTATGTTACTTTTCTCAGTTGATCAGGAATCTGAAAATTCCCAGGTTGGGAAACCAGCAACAGTAAAGCAAAAGCACGTTAGATCAGACAGACCAGCCCTGAACGGGACTGTCCACCGGCCTGTGCCCAGATGACAGCAGTAAATACCCCGCCCTGCTCTTTAAAGTTAAGGCTTGAGAAGTTGCCCATGGCAGAACTGGTGGTTAGTGTCTGGCCAGAAGGCTTTAGTAGGGCAGTAAGATTGAAATATTAGAAGAGAAACAGAGTAGCCAAAATGACTGAAAAGCAAGGATGAAGATGAGTTCTCCTAGACAGCAGAATGCTCTGTCAGGTTCCAGTAACTGAAGCATGGTGGTTTCCACCTAGGCTAAGGCTGTAGAGCAGGAAGCTGGGTCCTGTGCTCTGCCGATCCTTGTGAGCTACCTGCAGCTGCTCTGCAATGCTTCTCAAGAAGAGTGCTGGAAGACAAGCAGGGGAGTCTGGCATGGCCACAGTACTAGAGTTAGCATGAACGTGTGTAGGTTCCAGGGTTTATTCTTAGTAATTGCCAGACTTTGAGCTCTTCTTTTCCTTTTCCTTGATTCCTCTGATTTCCCAGCCCTCTGGGAGTCTCCGGTGTCCTTATATGATCCATTTCATTCCTGCAGAGGAACCTTAGCAACTTTGACAGTTACTTTAAGTAAGATTCTGTTAGGGTCACCATCTTCACCTAGTGAGGCCTGGGGAGAGCCTAAAGCACTCAGTTGTACCTGGCTTAGTGTGTGACTTCCGCCTACATCACTTTTCCAGGTGAAGGTCAGCTCAGCCGTCCTTAAAGCTGCTGCCCATCACTATGGGGCTCAGTGTGATAAGGCCAATAAGGAGTTTATGCTCTGCCGCTGGGAAGAGAAGGACCCCAGGCGCTGTCTTCAGGAGGGCAAGCTGGTCAACAGCTGTGCGCTGGACTTCTTCAGGTAAGACTCACCTGAAGGCAGTGCCTATGTGAGTTGTAACATGAAGGTATTCTGAAATACTCTTCAGTGAGGAAGTGACTTCCACCTAATTCAATAGAGTTGCAAGTGTGCAGGTTTTGAAATCAGATAGACCAAAATTAGTTATTTTATTTGTTTGTTTCAGACTTGTTTTTATAAGGCAAGTTCCTTCATGAATCTCTGTTTTCATCTGTGAAACAGTGTCTGCCCTCTGCAGTATGGGAGTAGGTGTTTGAAAAGGTGTGCTTGACCGTCTCAGCCCAGTTCTTGTTGACAGACAACCGACAGTTGTGATGGCTAGGAAAGCATTGTGTTGGCTTTTAGGTGGGCCACTGTGCTCAATACTCATACAAGCCCAGGTATGTAATTAACTGAAAAATGTTAACTGGGCCTGGTGTTATGGTCTTGTAATCCTAGCATTCAGAGGGTGGAGGCAAGATGATCAGCAAGAGTAGCCATGGCTACATAGGGAGCTGGAAGCCAGTTTGGCCTATATGAGATGCTATCAAAAAAAAAAAAAAATGGTTTGATTCAGTCAGCCTAGAACTCACCATATAGTCCTGGAACACCCATTCTTGATTCAGTGTTAGGCCTCCAATGGGTACTACCCCCACCCAGCCTTGGAAAAAGTGTGTAAGAATTCAGTTGTAATAAAAGGACAGATACTCAACTTAGAGCAAGTTGACTGTAAAGTCCAAAAATAGTCCTGGTGTTGGGCAGGGCTGGATTCGGGGGTCTAAATGACAGAATAGCTATGTGGTATCTTTTCCCTCTCTTTTCTGCATAATCTCTCAGCTCAGCATTTCTCTGTTGACCTTATTTTCAAATAGACTTTGCCTTTGCTATTACCTAGATAGCCAGCACCCACTCTAAGCTGGCCTCGTCATCAGTAAGCCCTTAGCCAAATTATACTGTCTGTGGACTTCATGTGCTTTTGAACCTTGGAGCTAAATACTCTGATTGGTCAGGCCTAAAGTGAGATGTAGTCTTAACTTCATCCAACACCATCGCTGAGAGACAGGCAGGAATTGTTTTCCAAAGGGAAAGCTCAGGGATGTTACAGAAGAATGGAGACTGACTGCTGGCTGTCAAAACCCACAGATGCCACTGCAGTGACCTTACAGGGAAGAATCAAACGTCACTGCCTTTCTTCTTTATTGTTTGTGCTGTCTCTGTCTACATGCAAAGATACTTTTGTGGTGATAGTTATAATGTGTATATTTTTTAAATTGATTTTCACTTGGCATAATTGGACACATTCTTTTGAACCTTATTTTTAATAACTGCATAGTCTCCTAGTAGAAGGACCAATTGTAATGTACCCACAACAGCTCTTATTAGTGAGCATCAGTCTGTATTGTTTAACCTTTCTTTGTTTTCTTTTTTCCTTTTCCTTTTTATTATTTTTGAGACATATTTTCCTGGATAGCCTGGCTGTCCTGGAACTCACTCTGTAGTCCAGGCTAGCCTTGAACTCACAGAGACCTGCCTGCTTCTGCCTCCCAAGTGCTGGGATTAAAGTCCTATGCACTACTTCTACACCCCCCCCCCATAATTCCTTAGTATACATTTTCCAACAGTAGAATTTTTTTAAGGTTTTGATAATTATATTTGGCTTATGAACTTTTATTGCTATATATTTTAAAAATGAATGACTTACTTTTTTTCAAATGTGTGTTTTGACCATTCATGTTCATAAATGCCTAGTGTGTCTTGGGGTAGGGAGTCAGACAAGGGCATCAGACCCCCTACACATGAGCTGCCGTGGGTACCGGGAAACCAAACCAGTTCCTTGGCAAGAGCAGCAAATGATCTTAACTGCTTGAGAAATCTCTCCAGTCCTGATGCAAAAACATTTTATTTATTGATGTGGGGGGCATGCCCACATGCCATGGTGCAAGTGTGGAGGGTTAGAGGTCAACTTTGTGGAGTCACTTTTTTTTTTTTTCCAGACAGTGTTTCTCTGTGTAACAGCCCTGGCTGTCTTGGCTCTGTAGACCAGGCTGGCCTGGAACTCACAGAGATCTGCCTGCCTCTGCCTCTCGAGTGCTGAGATGAAAGGAATGTGCCACCACCACTTGGCTGAAGTTGCTTTTCTTCTGCCACTTTTATGTCAGTTCCAGGTATTAAACTCAGGACACTAGGCTTTGTGGCAAACAGTTTTACCAGATGAACCACCAGCCTCTGCCTTACTGTTTTCTAGGTTGGGTCAACTTATTCTGCCCTCTGCACTGATGGTATGCACAGTGTTAAAATATTGAATAGATAGGAGATGGTGTTTTATGATGCTTGAATTTATGTTGATTTGATTGCTAGCAAGGCTAAATACGACTTTACTTATTTTAGGAAATACAAATGATTTTCTAAGAGAATATTGGCAAAGCATTGTTCCCTGAGAGGCAGAGATGGAATGTTGTAAGTGGAAAATGAAGACTCCCCTTGGCCCGGAGGTCCTCCCAGGGAGGAAATACTAAGAGCTAGAGGTGACTGCTGAGTGTTAGAATAGGGTCTGCAGGCGTGGTGAGCAGAGGTCAGGCAGGGTCTCCCACTGCAGTTCTGGGCTCAGTTCGTCTTCTGTTACAGACTGTGGAGAACACAGGAGGAGTGGGTGCAGGTTACACAGGGTGCTGGGTAACACTGGTGAGTCCTAGGAAGGAAACTGAGTGAGTGGCAGGGGGGCAGGCATGAAAAGTAGGCTTTTTGCTGCATGTGTAGACTCTCTCAAAGTCTTCTGAGACATTTTAAAGGAGGGCCATGTGTTGAGTGCCCTCAGGTTCTAGAATAGAGTAGGAAGCACTTTCACTGTTTATTCTACTGGCAGAAACATATTTTGAGTCCCCCCCCCCCCACTGCCTCAACTATGACTTTTACATAAAATGATGCTATTTTGCACTTGCCTAGCAAAGACAAGGCCCTGGGATTGTTCCTCAGCTCTGGGGAGGGGTGGGGGTTACATAAAATAGTGCTATTTTATTTTTCCTTGAATTTGTATTTAATTCATAACAGGTTTGAATGAAAAGGGAAGGGGAATTTTGCTCCAGCCATTTTTCCTTCTCTTATCTCCATCTTCCCTTTTGGGGAGAGGGCGTAGGGGGTGGAATAGGGTCTCATGTAAGCCAGGCTGACCTCTGTAGCGAAGGTTATTCTCCTGTCCCACCTCCCACATACTGGAATTATAGTCCTGTATGTAAAAGTGTATGTGCACATGTGCCCACATTCATATAGAGGCTGATATCAGGGATCTTTATTCTTTGAGGCAGGGTCTCTCACTCAGACATGAGGCTATGCTAATCTCACTGGTCAGCTTGCTTTGGGATCTCCTGTCTTTTCCTTCAGAGGATGGGAATTTATAGTGGGAATTTATAGCCACTTGGCACTTATGTGGGTTCTGGAATTCCTATTCCAGTCCTGTTACTGTGTGGCAAGAGCTTTAAGCACTGGCTGTCTACCCTGCTCTTCTTTACTGTGAGGAGTCTGTCCCTGGTCACACAGCACACTAGTGGGCTGACTCTGGGGCTCTGCCTGGGCCCAGTACCCTCTTCCAGTTAGTTGATGTGCTGGTATTTGAAGGGCTGTCACCTCCAGCCTCATACTGGGCTCTGACTGCTACCTTCCTTTTGCATTTGCTAGCTGAGATGTAAACTCACAAGCAGGTGAGTTCTCCTGACTAAAATGCCAGTATCTTAGGCTATAATTTCTGCTGGATAAAGAAAGCCTTGCTCCTCAGAAATCTTCCTGTGTTAACTGTTTCTTTTTGTTTGTTTTGTTTTTTGTTTTGTTTTGTTTTGTTTTGTTTTTCCCGAGACAGGGTTTCTTTGTGTAGCTTTGGAGCCTATCCTGGCACTTGCTCTGGAGACTGGGCTGGCCTGGAACTCACAGAGATCCGCCTGCCTCTGCCTCCCGAGTGCTGGGATTAAAGGCGTTTGCCACTAACACCCGACCTGTTAACTGTTTCTTAACTGGCTTTTGTTTATTTTTGTTTTTGTTTTTGTTTTTTTGTATTTTTTTCCCCCAAGGGTTTCTCTGTCATATAGAAAGCTAGGGTTCATTATGACATTTTTCAAGAAAAATTTGTTTTCGTTATTTATCTTGTCTCCTTTCTGACTCTGCCTCCCTTGTGTGCTTACCCCCTCCCCAGCAGCTGCCCTTCCATGGCACAGAAGTCTGAATCTACATGAGATATGAGATTGTGCTATCTCGCTTAAAATGACACTTCCCAGTTCCTAGAAGCTTAGTAAGCCAGGCGTGGTGGCATACACCTTTAATCCCAGCTCTCAGGAGGTGGAGGCAGGTAGATCTCTGAGTTTGTGGCCAGCCTAGTCTACAGGGTAAGTTCCAGAGCAGCCAGGGCTACACAGTGAGATTCTCCTGAAAAACTAAAAGTAAATAAATAAATAAATAAAAACGGAGTAAAAATTCCATTGTATACATACCTATGCCACATTTTCATTACCCAGTGTTCTGTGGGTGGACATCTAGGCTGGTTCCAGTCCCTTGCTTTTGTGAATGGAGCAACAGTAGACACAAAGCGTCTAGCATCTGGGGTAGGTTATAGTCCTTTGGGCACAGCTTAGGAATGGTGTAGATGGGTCATGGTGTTCTAATTTTTATTTTTGACGACCTTTCACACTGACTTCCACGGTGGTTGCACTAGTTTGCATTCCAGCAGTGGAAAGGACTCCTTCCTTGCAGTCTCAGCAGTTGTTGTTGTCAGTTTTTATTTGAAGGTGATGTGTGGTGTGGTGTGGCGTTATTGACTCCTACAGTTTCCATAATATAAGGCTGTCCATTTGCCTGTAGGTGCTCTGTCGTGGGAAGAGCTACCCTAACCTCCTCCTTCCTCTCCAGGCAGATAAAGCGTCACTGTGCAGAGCCTTTCACAGAGTACTGGACTTGCCTTGATTATTCCAACCTTCAGCTGTTTCGTTACTGCCGCAAACAGCAGGCCAAATTTGACCAGTGTGTGCTGGACAATCTGGGCTGGGTGCGGCCTGACCTTGGGGAGCTGTCCAAGGTAAGTTCCTCTGGGCTCACTTTGACCTAGAGGTGGGGTTGGGTAGAGGGGATGGGCTATGACAAAGGCAGAAGGGGTCCCTCTGAGGATGGAGAGGATGTGAGTGGTCCTTATTTATCAGGCAGATAACGGACTTGGCATCCAGAAGCAAGTGTGTCCAACAGGTGTTAGTTAGCTAACAGGGAATAGAGTGGTTTAGATACCATGCTAGTGAGGTACCATTGGGCAAATCCCCTGGGACAGTAGGACCAGCTTGTGCCAGATTCTTTTGGAACACCAGAAATTTAAAAGCCCCTGTTCATAGTTGAGGAGCTCGGTCTTCCCTTCCTCCTGCATTGGTGGTTTTAGTAATGACTCTGTGGATGAAGCCTCCACAGAAGCCCGATGTCTGCACCTTCTCTGTGTTCTGGTGACTGTACTTGGCACAGGAGCATTCTGAGTGTTGATCTCCTAAGCCTGTCCAACCCCCACCCCACTGCTGTAGCCTTCCTGGAGAGCTCTTCAAGAGCTGCTTCTGTAAGATAGTTCATCCTGTGAAATTGAAGAATCTTGGGCCAAAGCTCTGTCTCCACTGTAAGAGTGATCTATGTGGGCAAGAAAGATGCATCACTGAAATTAAGGACCTGTAGGGACTTCCACTGGCTCCTCAGTTGAATGCCCTCCCTCTGTGTGGTGTGCAGCTGAAGAAGCCCTACCCACAGTGGCCTACTGTTCCTGCTGCTCAGAGCTAGGGAGCATAGCTTGGAGGGAAGGACAAGGTTGGATGGACAGAGTAGGACTGAATCTTGTTTCCACAACCTCCTGTGGAATCTCAAACAGGCTTCCCAGCTCTCTGTCCTCCCAGTCTACTACTGAGGCTGAGGATCTCAGCTCTCCTGGATGAGTTGTACCCAAGAGCCTGTGTAGGCACACAGGCTATCCATTTTAGTTCCCTTCTCTCTGGGACCAGCATCCATGGATAGTTGTCACAAATAGATGGTTAGGCTAGCTCTTTTTTTTTTTTTCCTTTTGGTCTGGCATACATAGATTTACTTCATATACATTCTTTAGCTAAACTGAGAAGCTCATTCTAATAATGGCCAATTCAAAGTTGGAAAGTGATAGGTAGACTTTTACCTTTTCTTGTTTCTTCCTCACCACAGGGGAAGCAGCGAGGCAGGCTGTTAAAGTGGTATATTTATTCTTGAGTTTTTTTATTAACCTTTTTAACCCCCAAATAAAATTATCTAATTGCCTCAAGAATGTACTTCTTGACATGTATTATCAATTTTAGTTGTACTCCAATCCATTGTCCAGTCTCTAGAAAAACCATAGCCCACTGAGGGAAGCCTAAACTGCAGCTTCATTTTCTTTGGCCTTTAGCTGGCCCACTTGCCTGTTCTTCCAAAGACCAAGTTGGGCCCCAGTCTGGATGTCACATCCTTTCCTAGGCAGAATTATCTCCTACTCATAATCATAACCTGATCATAAAGAAAGCAAGTTAGGGGTGCTTCATATGCATCCTGGTTCCTCCCAGGAACCCCATTTTACACATGGCAGTTTCATTATCAAGAAGGCTGCCTCCAGCCTTCCTTTAGGGATGGGTCTGAGGTGCCCTGCTTCTTTCCTAGGGAGTGCTACTGAAGAGCAAGTGGCTTGTTGTTCTTCCCTTGATCAGTTGTTCTTTCCCTGGTTACTTTATGTTCAACATTTTCCAAGAACAAAGAATGACAGTTTTCTAGATTGTCATGAATATCTTGAATGAGCATTTGGAACTACTCTGTCAAAAGCAAGGAACCCTTTGTTAATGACCTGCAGTTAGAGCAGGGCATAGGGACCTGAACTCACGGCCTTGAGTTCCAGCTTCAGCTCTCATCTTAGGTGATCCAGTCACAGTCCTGTGAGCTGGAGGTACTGCATGCACATAGGGTGCTTATACAGTTGTGTGCCTGAGAGCTCTGGGCATAGAAATGGTATATCTAGGCAGATGGTCCTGGCCTCTATGCTGCACATGGCTTAGAGCGGGCACTATTAGAGTAAAAGCTGCCATGGTCCACTTGTAAGGATCCTGCTTCCTTAACTTTCAAAGGGGTAATCTCTGGACTATAGGTGTTGCCAAGCAGGACAGCATTTACCTAGCATGTACAAGGCCCCACCTGACTCTAGTCCCAGATCCACAGCAAAATTCAAAAATTTAAAAATCAATTTCTAGTTGCTTTTCAGCTGAGATTTTGGTGGCCGTCAGGGTGATAGTTGTAGATGCTCTGTCTCCCTCTTGGCTGCAGTTTAGAACCTACCATTTCATTTGGCTGTTGGCTCAGCTGTTTTTATTTATTTGTTTGTTTGCTTATTTTTAAGATTTTACTTATTACGTATAGTGTTCTGCCTGCATGTATGCCTGCAGGCCAGAAGAGGGCACCAGATCTCATTACATATGGTCGTGACCCACTATGTGGGTGCTGGGAATTGAACTCAGGACCTCTGGAAGAGCAGCTGGTGCTCTTAACCTCTGAACCATCTTCTAGCCCTGCCCCCCCCCCCTTTTTTAAGGACTCAGCTCTTAATTCTGGTCCCACCACCAGGCCCAGCTTCCCTGCCTTCCATCCTGCAGATAGTGATTGTTTGCCCTCCTGAACAGTGGCACTGCTGTCCTCAGGTTACCCAAGCACCTTTGCATAGCTTTGCACACTGTATCACCCTGCCCTGTGCCTTAGCTGTGCATGCAATTTACAGGCACAAAGCAGACAGGCCTGGCTTAGTGTCCTAGCAGGGTGGGCTTAGTGAACCTCAGAGAAGTCACCTGGTGGGAGCTGCTGGTAAGGGTGAGCTGAGCTAATATGCTCATTGTCAGCACTAAACACCAAAGCTTGTTTAGGTGTGTGGTTTGCTGCTCTGTGGGATTCTGTATATGTCGCCTTCATTGTCCCTGTTTTCCTTAATCTCCCTGGCTGACTTCTGATTGTCCTCAGCAGTAGCCTAGGCCCAGCATTCAGTGTGAGTGATTTGTGCAAGGTCCGCCCACTTCCCTCATCATTGGGCAGCATGGTAGAAGTGAGTGAACTCCAGAGGACAGCATGTATCTTCTCCAGGCAGAATAACAAAAAGTGGGTTTTCAAAAGTTTATGCAAGGATTAAATCATTCTAGATACACCTGCCTGAAGTTTGAAGCTGAGCAGTAGTAAGAGCAGAGGGGAACCCAGAGGGCTCAGGGTTACTACTGCTGTAGTCCCTTTGATCCCCACCTCCCTTCTTTGCCTTCCAGGTCACTAAAGTGAAAACTGAGCGTCCTTTACCAGTGAACCCTTATCACTCAAGAGCAAGGCCAGAGCCCAACCCTGTGATAGAAGGGGATCTGAAGCCTGCCAAGCATGGCAGCCGATTTTTTTTCTGGAACGTGTAAGGATGGGTCTATGGCCCACACGCGGCCAGATGACAGCTGATGAAAATACTCATGCCGCTCGCGTGTTCTTTCCTGGATCATGGACATTAACAAAAAAGTTAATTTATGTGACTTGGCAGTTATTCTATACATTTCCTGTCCATTAAAATTTTAAAGGAAACAGTTGTGTTTTATTATGCTTTATGTAACCTTTTAGCCTTTAGAGATGACTTCCCCTGTCCTTTCTTGTGCTACTGACTGTCCTACTTGCTTGCCCTAGGATGGCCTCACCAGTGTGGCAGGAGAGCTACACTCCAGCATGGAGGCTTTTCTACCTAAAGCAGCTTCCCAGAGGTGTTCAGCATACCGTGTGAAACCCCAGCTCTCTCTTCACAGCCAGCATTCCAAGCAGATAGCTCTCTGTAACCCATCCCAGGGACACATCCAGGACAGAGTAAAGGCTTGAGCCTGTGACTCAGGCATGGGAGGGGCTGCTGGCTGGGTCCAAGGCAGTGTTGCTTGAAGTTCCTTAAAGAACCTAACTTCCACCGTTTCCCCTCAGTAGCCTATCGTCCGTCCGGTGCATTATAACCCAGATGTTTTTCCTGATAGACAAGGGAGGTGGAGGCTGAACTCCCAGCTCCAAAGCCAGGAAGTTGGAGGTCTGCGTGTCAATTCCAACCTTGGGTGTGTTCCTTAACCTCTTGTGAGAGGTTGAGTTTGAGGACAAACCAAAGGGCACATGCTTATCTACCTCCTGGGCAGGTTAGAGCCCCAGTGTTTATAAAGCTCTGGTTCAAAGCGCTGTTCCCCCAAGTCCCTTCACCCCATCCAGTTCCCTTTCACTTACTCAGCCATTTCCTTTACAGCTGACTGTGTCGCATGTTGTGGCATTACATTGCCATGTAAGACTGAGTAAGTCATCCAGGCTCAATAATGGCTTTGGGCTTCTTTGCAAAGCTGTGACAATAAAACTTTGGGACATGTGTCTCCTTCAAGTTTATCCAGCGCTCAGCGGGGAGAGTGAGGCATTAAACAGATGAGGCCCGAAAGGCCGGCTAAAGGGAAAGCACTGCTGTTTGGCTATGCCTCCCATCCCCTGCTCACCCCACCACTGGGGGCATTTGCAAAGAAGCTCCTACTTCGTCCATACCAGTGCTGCCTCTGACTTCCCAACTCTTGAATAAACTCTTTTTTTAAAATAGCTGAGGCAAAGTCTATTAACATCTTGGTGGCCAAATAATTGGGAGTCAGCTATAATACCTACAATTGGGCTGGTCACAGATTGACAGGTATATGGTATACTGCCTGCCACAGTTTACTTCCTCCGTTCCTTCTCAGGGAAGCTGGGTCTTACCTGAACAGCACATGTTGAACACTTGCAATGTGCAGAGTGATACATGGAAGTTAGCTCCTGTGTGTTCAGAGTTGTTTGTAAGTGATACTGTTGTTTGGAGAGAGAATGTATGGCTCTATCAAAGGACTCAGATTCAGTTTCCAGCACTCACGATCAGGTTCCTCACAACCATCTGTAATGCTCAGGGGATCCAGCACCTCTGGACTGTGGGCACTCACACATATGTAGCATATGCATGATTTAAAATAAAGTTTCTAGCCAGGCATGGTGGAACACATCTTTAATCCCAGTACTCGGAAAGCAGAGGCAGGCAGATCTCTGAGTTCAAGGCCAGCAGGTGTACAGAGTGAATTCCAGATCAGCCAGGACAACACAGAGGAAGCCTGTCTTGAAGAAAAATATGTCAACTAGCCAGTTTCATAGACGAAAGAACTAATGTTGAGGGAGCAGTGAAGAGGACCCACCCCACTTGAGAAGGCATACAGGGTTACAGGTTTTTCTGGTTCTGATGGCCATATCGTGCAAGAAGCTGACTTGATCTAGCTTGCTTCAAGTGGCCTGTGGAGTGCCAATCACTCCCCAAATGCTAATCCACCTCTGTAGAATTACAACAATGCAGCCTGAACTGTTAATGTCTTCAAATTCAATTCTAGGATGTTTTAACTTTTACCCAAGTTGGACAGCAACTGTGTCTTCCACCCTCCCCACCTTGCTTTGAATTCCTTGAACAAAGGAACCAGCTTTTGGCTTTCCTGTGCTCTTCTTGATGGGATCACACATCATAGCCTTCTAGGACAGAAAGTCTAGGTAGTTAAAGATAATAATTTCTTACAACAAATGCATGTCTCGATGTCAGTAGGTAAAAGGTCATGGTCACAGAACAATTTGAAAGCAGTTAGTGTGAAGGTCCCTGAACAGAGCTTCAATTGACAGAAACTCTGGCTTGGCTTGAGAGTGAGAATAATTCCTTGCATTCTCAAAGGACACATATCTGCCCCCTTTCCCTGCCAAGCCCGTTCCTGTCTTCCCTATCAGAGTCCACACTGTCTCCATCCTCCCAGTGTCAAAACTCAAGATGCATCTTTGGCTCCTTCCTCTCCTTCCTCACTCACAACCCAACACTAAGCCCTGATGAGTCTCTTCTGTGGCCTCACATTGGCTGCTTCCTCTCTTATCTCACTGTCCTTGCCCTAGGCCGATTCGTTTCCCTGGCCTGGATTATTAAAACAGTTTCCTAATTGTGGTCCAGTCCACCTCCCACATTGCTGTTTGTGCCTCTAGTGGCTCTCAAATGCCTGCTAAAGAAAGCCCAAGCTTTTGCTGACGTCTGACACTCCATAATCTGACCATGAACCCTGCATTCAATAGAAGGCCAATCCCAGATTGTTTGCCACCTCCCACCTCCCCCTCAGTGCAGGAGTTCCTGCATGCTAATTAAACCCTCCCACCAAGTTACATTCCCAGTCCAATTTTTACTTTTCATGTTTGAGACATAATCTTAACTAACTTGCTCAGGCTGGCATTGAATTCACTGTAGCCCAAGCCTGCCTTGAACTTGGTGATCTTCCTGAATAATTGAGATTACAGGATTGTGCCCTCAGACCTAAGAGTCTAGACACTTTCTAAAGTTTAAGTCAATATGGCTGCTATCTCACCAGGAAACCATCCTTCCCCGTCTCTGCCTCTTGGACATCTAGCCATCTCTCAAGGCAGACACCAGTCCTGTCTTCCCCAGGAAGCATCATCTTCCTACATCCAGAAGTGGTCTTTCCTGCCCCATTGTTTCTGTGACACGGTATACAGCATGATAGCTGAGCATAAGAGCTCTGGAATTTTGTGGTATGCATTGGATAAGGGCTGTACCACTGTGTAGCTGTGACCCTACATAAGGCTCTTAATTGCATTATACCTTGTTTCTCCACCTGTAAAAGAATGAGGAGCACAGAAATGGTACCTACTGTCTGGTTTGGCCATGAGTATTTAGTGAATTACACACAAATGCGCCCTGCAGTGTTGACAGATGGTAGCAGCATCCTAATACATGTGGCATGAGTGTCACGGCACTCCCCTGGTTCCGAACTTAAGGGCTAAATGTCTATCTTATTTTACCTTCTATGTCGTGATTCCCCACTGCATGACGGACATCTAGGAAATGACTAACTGACCACTACATTTACCTTTCCAAAGCCCACTCTCCCAACAACAAATTCCTTCTTTGTAGAAGTGTGCCTAATTCATTCACATTGCCTCCTTATAGGTACCAAATCCCAGGTGAAAGGCTTTGAGTGTAATGAAGGTTGTACTCTTACGTCATGAAATAGGCCATGAAATCCTTGGGCTTTAAAAAGTTACCCGTAATAGCTGAGTCTGGTGGCTCATGCCTGTAATCCCAGTGTTGGGAAGGCTGAGGCAGTAGGATCACTGCAGGCTTCAAGTGAAACCTGAGCTGCAGAGTGAGACCTTGTCTCAAAACATAATGTCCATTAAAAAAAACAAACAAAACCAACTAAACAACAAAAGTTGCTCCTACCAAATGGGAAAAATCTCAGTTTGGAGTTGTGATGTCCTTATGGTTCTTAAGCACTTGTAACATAAATCCCAAGTCACCCTTTTCTGTAATAATGAAAAGCCAAGTGTGTTGGCCTTGTTACTTTACTATTGCTGTGGTAAAACACCATGACCAAAGCAGCTCATAGGAGGAGAAGTTCATTTATACAACAGACTTGACGTTATACAATCTGGAAGCTTTCTCCTCCAAAGACATTCCATTGCTTTTTAATTTAACCTCAGGCAAGCTCTTAGGACAAGGTCAGAAGATTGCCAGATTCTTGGGCAAAATATTGCAAGAATGCACTCTAGCCCAGTTGCTGTTAAAATGCTTGCTTCCCCCTGAAGCCTCTTGAGCTGGACTTCTATACTCTGCCTTGTTCTCAGAGCTACTCTCTTCCAGGATCCTACTAGGGTGCCCTGTTAAGTTCTTCTTACTGTGTTCAACCACTTTTCTTGTCCAAAGTTTCAAAGTCTTTCATATTCCTTCAACAACATGATCAAGGCCTTCAGCAACAGCCCACTCTATATTAGTTATTTTCCCATTGCTGTGATAAAACACCACGGCCAAACAAGCTTATAGAAGAAAGGTTTTGTTTGACTTGTGGCTTCAGAGGGTAAGAGTCCATTGTGGTGGAGAGACATAGCATGCATCAGGCCTGGTGGCAGGAGAAGGAAGCTGATAAATCACATCCCCAGTCAAACTCAGGAAGCAGAGAATGAACTGGAAGTAGCATGAGCATTTACACTCTCAAAGTCCATCCCCAGTGACTCACTTCTCCCAGCAGTGCTGCACCTCCTCATGACCTCTGCAAACAGCACTGCCCACTAAGGATCAAGTGTTTGAAAGCTTGAGTTTGTGAGCAACTTTTCCCATTCAAACCCCTGTTTTAGTAGGGTTCTATTGCTGAGAAGAGACACCATGACCATGGAAACTCTTATGAAGGAAAGCATTTAGTTGGGGGCTGACTTAAAGTGTCAGAAGTTTTGTCCATATCATCATGGTGGGAAACATGGCGGCATGCAGGCGGACATAGTGCTGGAGAAGGAGCTAAGAACATTACATCTGGATCTGCAGACAACAGGAAGAAAACTGGCTTGCCTTTGTGAGAGCTCGAGGCCCTGAAGACATGCTTCCTCCAACAAGGCCACACTTCCTAGTAGTGCCACTCCCTATGGACCAAGCATTCAAACACATGAGTCTATGGGGGCCATTCCTATTCAAACTTCCGTACTACCACACACCTATAATCCCAGGAAGTATGATCATAGAAGATCAAGACCATCTTTAGTTGCATAACAAGTTCAAGGCCAGACTAGGCTACATGAAACTTTCTCAAAAAATGTTATTGAAATTTACAAACTTAAAATTTCCTTCACATATATGAAGGGGTAGATCTGGGAAGCAATGGTGAATGCCTGGTTCCACTGGCCATGCTCTTGTCCTTTGGGATCAGCAGACTGTAAGCCTGGGATGCACATTAAAAGCACCCTTTCCCCCTCCATTCCACCCTCTGCTATGCTACATGAGTCTATGCTGTTCCAAAACCTTCAGGGGTTCCTGAATGCATTCCCACACCCCATAATGGTCTGGCCCTTGTCCTTGCCCTTTTACCCCTCTCTAGCCTCTACTTGCTGTGTGTCTCTCTACCTTCTACAAGATACCCCTTTTGGAATACTGATATCTGTATCCACTCCATGAGATTCAGCTTTACTTGGTGTAGAGTGTGGCTTGGGCATACATGTTGTGATTAAATGATACCATGTTTGCTCATTTATATTCATATGTACTCTGTCCAATGGGAGGAAGGTGGTAGAGTTTCAGTAGAACTCTGGGAATACATTAATTATTTCACCAACTACTATTTTACAGTCTACTGGCTGCTGTGCAGTCATAAGTGGCAAACATGCTGTAGGCCGTACACAGGTAAACATAGAAACAAGGCAGTTTGAGGTTATGCTAACTCCTGAGAAGGAGTCGCACAGGGAAACCATAAGGCTAGAGTGGGCAGCTGGATGATGGGGGTAAGGGGCTATTTGAGGAAATGGTATTTGAGGAAGAGCTGGTAGAAAACCATCCCAGTCTGAGGAACTGGGATCAACAACCCTGAGGCAGGAATAAAACATTCCTCTGACAGAGCAGCTTGGTGTGTGAGATGCAGGTATACGAGCCCATGCAGCTTCTTGTGCCTTTATTCATGGCATTTCCTGTCATGGTGTCTCCATAGTTTGTTGCACAAAGTCCAGATGAAGTGTGTGTGGCTGCTCGTGTCACCAGAGTCGGATTTAGAAGTCTTCCACTTGTGCCCTCACCACTGCACCCCGATATCCACCTGTGCCTTTCCACTTACTGCAGCCTCTGCCTAAAATGTCTCTCCCTCTCTACTTGAGGGACCATCCCTTCAAGATTCTGCTCAGACCATGTCCCCTCTGTGAAGTCCATCTTCCTTCTGTTCAGGAACACCTTGCACATGCTGCCCTCCTCCTGCTCATGAGCCGGAAAGCCACCTTGTTTCCCATTGTTCTGCCCCTGCAGACCCTGTCAGCACTGGAGGAGAATCTGTTGAACACATGCTCCACCACCCAAACTTCCTCCAAGAAGAGCAGCCTGGATCATTCTGAAGCATGCACCATCTACAGAATACACAAGAAGTCCAGGCATTCTAACGTAATGATTGGCACCGCTGGACAGATGAGGGAACTCACCAGTTTTGTTTTGTTTTGTTTTGTTTTTATCGAAGCCCAGAAATCCCCATGGCAGTCTCAGGAGAAATGCCATCTGTGAACTGAAGGAAGGATACATAAAAGGTCAAATTAGGTTGTGGTAATAAGAAATATAATTGCATGCCAGTATTCCTTTAATTTGAGTCTTGAATGCAAATGAAGCAGGCATGCCCTTTCTGGAAGCTGCATTTTAATCAGTTCTGTTGATCTGGTGGAAGAGGTGATGTTTAAAAGAAAATGATAATAACACTCCTTTCTTCTGCCATCGGAATAAGGGCATTATATGATATGACAGCTTGATTTAAAGACATTGTTTAGACATGCAGCTTATGTTTCTATGGTGGCTTCCAAAGATCTGTGGGTCCCAGGGCTGAACTCAAGTAGAAGAACTCTCAGGAAAGTTCTTTAGCATCTAACCTACCACATCAGAGTGACAGGTAATAAGGCAAAGAGGATGCTGAGGCAGGGGAATTTTGCCTACTCCATCTCCAACTTTGTTACATGTCTGATTCTTTAACTATATAGTGAAGGATTGGAGGAAGTGAGCATCTGGGCTCTTTTCCCTATCAAGAACTACATGTCACAAGTGATCTGAAACTGGGGAAGGGCACGTGGGCTTAAAAGGCTTAAGCAAGGATGGGATGGGAAGAGGCTGGGTAGAAGAAAGGTTAACCAAAACTAAGGATGTATGCAAAAGCCTACGGAATCCCACTATTGTATAAGCTAACTTAAATACCCACCTTAAAAAAAATAAACAGAATGGGAATGGAAGTGCTCAGCATGGATGACAGTGCTTCACCCAGAAAATACCGGCTATCAAATAAAAGTCTTAGTGCCAATGGGGGCTACCTCCACAGGAGTATTGGTCAGAGGGATCCCAGAGCCCCCCCCTCCCAAATAGGTCATTGATATTATTCTTGGTTGCCCACCAGAACACACTGGAGTTGCAGCATGTTGAGAAATCAAGTTGGAACTGACCTAGGAAGTTCCTCCTTGCTGACCAGCTTGCATATTCCCAAAAGGTGTTACGCAGGCTGCTGAGGGGGTCATCAATTGACTTCCACAGTTGTGGGCCATGCATGCCATCACACCAACTTGCCAGGCAAGATGTGCCTACTGATGTAAGAGTGGCATGATTGTTACAGAGGTAACCAACTATTTTCTGATTGTATTTGAAGTCTGCTCTACAGGAAAGAAGTCACATCTCATGCTGTAAACCTGGTCAAAAACCACAATTCAGAAGATCCTAGGTTCTAGGGAGGGAGCCAGACAAGTTTGTAAAACTGCCTTCTAAATATTAGTGTTGCTGTCAACCTTCATCAGAGAAGCTTCTTTTTGTAGTGAGCAGTAGTCAGTGCAAAGATTTATTAATGGTCAAAGTACACAGAATATGTAACTGTTGGGTGCTCAGCCCTAAATGAGACATCGATGCCAGCTTCTGCAAGCCTCAAGGGAATATTGTGGAAGAAGGGGTAAAAAGAATGTGAGAGCTGGGGGATGTGGGAGAGTGCTACCAAATGCTGTCTTGTGATTGCAGCAGGGCTACTGCACTCATGGACGCACAGTAGCTATGGTTACCTGCACAAGATCATCCCAGTCAATAGTTCCAGTGTTGGGGGTGGCTCATGAAGATCCACCCCTATCTGGGGTGGGGCAGGAACATGAAGGTAGAGGATCAGGGTATGTGGAGGTTTGCAGGGGTCCAAGAGGAGTGGAGGGAGGGTATGATCAAAATACATTGTGTACGGGTATGAAATTGTCAAAGAGTAAGTAAAAATATTTTCAAAAGGAATTTCATGTCATGTATTTTGTCTTTTGGCTAACCTTCTAGTGGTAACTATGGGATTTTGATGATTCTCTCAGATCAGATCTATTCACCTGGGTGATTCATTTTGAACATTTAAATAAGATGAGAAAGACCTTTGGTCTCTTTTATTTTTATGTATGTGTGCATGTGTGCATTTTGTGTGTGTGTGTGTGTGTGTGTGTGTGTGTGTGTGTGTGTGTGTATGCAGGTGCATACATGTGTGTGTATATGGAGGCCAGAAGACAGCCTCATCCTCAGGAAACCATCTACTTCCTTTAGATAAGGTCTCTCATTGGCCTGGAGCTCACCAATTAGACTAGCCAGCAAGACTCAAGCATCATCTTGTCTAGCTCCCCAGTGTTGGGATTTTAAGCACACGTCACCAGGCCTGGTATGGTGGCACACACCTTTAATTCCAGCACTCTGAAGGCAGGAGCAAGTGGGTCTCTGTGAGTTCAAGGTCAGCCTGGTCTACAGAGTGAGTTCCAGGACAGCCAGAGCTACACACTAGAGAGGCCCAGTTTTATAAAACCAAAAGCCAAAAACTAAAACAAACAAACAAAAACCCCCCAAAATACAAAACAAGTGCTTGCCACCATGCCTGGCACTTTTACATGGGTTCTGGGGACTGAACTCAGTCCTCCAGCCTGCATAGCCAGCCCTGGGCCCCATTTGAATAGATCACCCACACTGGAAGCTATGGAAGAATTTTTGAGATTTCAATTTCCATTTTCCTCATTGAAATTTCATGTAATTTTATTATTGCTTGAGGTTGAGTTGGTTTAGAATGTTACTAGGAAGCTTTTTTAAAAAGATTTTTTATTTATGCGTGTGTTTATATAAATGTATGTGAGTGGCCTAAAATGTGGAAGCTGGGGACTGAGCTCAGGTCCTTTGTAACAGCATCAAATGCTCTTAACTGCTGAGTCATCTCCCCAGTTCCTACTAGTGTTGTCAGACTTTCTTTTTGGGGACCACCAGGCCCCAAATAAGAACACACAGACTTCTTTCTAATTATGAAAGCTTGGCCATATACTTAGGTTTGTCCTGATAGCTCTTAAAACTTAAATTAACCTGCTTTTATTAATTTACATTTTGCCACATGATTCAGTTACCTCTACTCTGTGCTATATGTGGGACCTCTTCAATGTCTCCCTGGTGTCTGTCCACCTCGGAGAGTTCTCTCTGTCTCCCGAAATCCCGCCTATTCTCTTCTGCCTTGGTATTGGCCATTCAGCTCATTAAACCAATCACAATGACACATCTTCACACAGTGTAAACAAATATTCAACAACATACTAGGAAGTGTTTGGTTTAAAAAAAAAAAAACAAAACAGAGAAACCTTTTGGAAATCATGCCCTGCTTGAGCAAAGTTGAGTCAGAGAAATCCTTTGGCCTCTTGTGTTCTATGCAGTGAGCCTGGAGGCTGACACTCTGTGGCTTCTCAGTCCATAGAGTGAGGCACAGCAGGTAGTATTGCTAGAGGAGGTCTAGGTCTAAGGAGCCAGAAAGGCAGGTGTAGAATCTAGAACTTGGGAGAGAGGATGTATAGGGGATAAAAATGTTTTAGAGACATCCACAAAGGCTACAGGGCACAAGTTTGCAGGAGAGACAGCCAATGAGCATGTGAGATATCTAGCCAGTGATCAGAATAATGCACATTAAAACCACAAGATGCCCGCTATTTTATTTGTTCAGCAAAAACGTAAAAACCTGATAATATCATGTATTGACTCAGATATGGCAATTATAATGGATATGTTGATACATTATGTCCAGAAGGTACAGCATACTAGTCACCTGCAAAGTGATAGTGTAGAAATGCGGACTGAGGTGTGTGGAGAGGTGCTCCAAGGGTTTCAGTGAAATGTTGTAAGAAATAGAGAGGGGAAACCATGGCAGCCCCCTGACCTGTGGTGGCTCTGTCCCACACAAGCCTTCATGAGCAGCTCAGGAGTGACTGTATTGACACGTAGCTCTTGTCTGTGTTAATGATGTGGTGGTTATCTGTATTGTTTGCCTCCTTTTCTTCACTAGAGCTTCTCCCATCAGTGTGTATACACTATCTCTGACTTCATGCTCCATTCTGACTTGTGGGCTGGGAGTTGGTGAAAGGGGGATGAGGAGGATCTGGGTGGACTGGGGACAAATAGAGGGATGTGACTCACCTAAGGCCAAACAACTCTAAGCTTATTTAACAAACACAGTCCAATTGGCAGTGCTGGTGACTAATGAGATGGTTTTGTGTCCTCTGTGAGCCTTGAGAAACATTTCTCCGAGGTTTCATTGCCTCCTCTGCAAAACGATGATGACAACAGTGCTTGCTGTCCTCCTGGGTGGCTTTGTTAATTCAGTAACAAGACTAGACGATGGTATACTGTTGGTATACTGTCAGTGTGCAGCAAATGTGCCCTCGTTGAGGTGACAGGTGCACCCCGCAGCAGGGTGAAGAAAACACCTAGAAGAGTAGCAGAATGGAGACTCTCCAGGGGACAGGACATAGGGCTCACAGAACACAATGCTGCAGCCACAGGCTGCCTTAGCAGTGGGCCCCCAGCACTGTGCTCCCTGTGAGTCAGTGCTGGGCTAATTGGCAGACAATGGCATTAATGAAAAGGCCATGTTTCTTGACAAAAGCACCCTCCCAGCTCCCAAGCCTGGAGACAGCTTGAACCACTTGTGCAGCTCTCTTCTTTTGGGGAGGGGTCCAGTCTGTTGGGGAGCTGGAGCCTATGCTGGATATAGGCTTCAACTCACTGGCAAGTTCAATGTCAAGAGGACGGGAATGGCTCTTGAAACAGCAGCATGGGAAAATAGAGAGAGGCCAATAATTTCCTTTGTTCTACAATGGGGCAGCTGAGCCCCAAAGATGGGAAAGGGCCTGTTTGTAGTGAAATCAGGATTAAGCCTAGATTCCGCCTCCCTCACCTTGGACAACCTGTGGGCGGTGACTAGACAATCTTGTGCATGGATGCATGAGCAGCAGAGAAGGAAGGCTTGGAGGCAGGGGAACCCTGGGAGCAGGCTGGGGAGGGGAATCGTGAAGGCACCATAGAAATAAGAACAGCAATGTTCTGGTGATGATCACAATTGCTAGCATTTACTGTGTACCTACTTTTTGGCCAGGCACTGAGCCAAGTGGCTTACACATATTGTCTATTTCTCACAGAGACACCTAACATAGGTATTATTATTATTGCCCTATGTTACAAATGGAGAAATGGAAACTCTGACAGGTCATATCATTGTCCCCGATTACATGCTATCATAAGTGTTGGATTTCACTTGATCTGTTTTCATTTCTGTTGTTGTGATGAAACAACCTGACAAAAACAAATCGGGAAAGAAAGGGTTTATTTCAGTTTATAACCACATTACAGTCTATCATAGCCCAGGCAGCACAGTGGCAGGAGCTCACATGACACTCACAGTCAAGAGCAAAGAGAAGAGAATGCTTGCTTACTTATACTCAGCTCAGTTTTCCCATTCTTACATAGTTGAGGGAATGATGCTACCCACAGTGGGCTGAGTTGTCCACAGGACAAGCCAGTGTAGACAATCCTCATTAAGACTGTTTTCCCAGGTGATTCTGGGTTGTATGGGGTTGACGATTAAAGCTAACCATCAATTTTGTTTGACCTTTAAGCTCTAAGTCTGAATCAGTCTTAACAAGTAACATATATAGGTGATCACATGAACATGGTTGGTGATTAGTAACCTTGAAAAATGAGTTGACAATTCCCGTCATTTAGAGCTGACTGGAATTTTCTGAATGACTAGAAAAAGGCAAGTTTCCAGAACATCTGTTGCCTGAGCCTAGTGTGTTAGCTGCTCTTGCTATTCCTGTTTCTGTCCTCTGATGGCCACACCAGTTCTGCTTGGTGAGGATGTGTCCCTGGATCTTCAAATGGGAAGCAAAGCAAGGCCCATCCACAGGAATGCAGCCCGGCTGGTGGCAGAGTGGGACATCAGACTCTAAGAGATAAGCATAAAGGATGGCCTGGCCAGGTCTCAGGAGGTAGGGAGGGATGGGGCAGGACCAAGCACAGGGCAGCAGCCCCTTCCTGGCTTCCTGACAGCACCATTGTTTGAAGCCGGGTTCTTGAACATCCAGGAAATGGGCGACATCACTCTCAACAAAGGAGAGGAAACTGCTTGAATGCTTCAGCTCCACCTCACAAGCTGGCCCTGGGACTGGAGACGGGAGCTGGGCCAAGGCAGTGTGACCCTCCACTTGGCCAGGCCATTCAGCCCCCACCCTGTGTCTGCGTTCTCTCCTCTCTACCAGCCAATTCCAAACACTTCCAGCACTCATCAGCAGGCCTCCTACTCTAGAAGCATCCACAAGCCTGTCAATTCCCTTTTCTCTGAGAGCTCTGACCCTGGGGTCTTGCTGGGTGGACAGTACCTTCTTTCCCCACACCCGATGGATGAATAGCACTGCAGTGTTTTTCTGGATGCCAAGCTTGGCCCCTGACAGGCTCCCCATCTGTGCAGAGGCAGAATGCTTCAGGCAGGGCTGTTCAGGGTCTCTTCAAAGGGCTCCCGTTAGCTCTGCACTGTGAGCATCTTTCCCGAGGGAATAAAAAAGAGAGGCAATGTCAGAGTCCCCAAAGAAGGGGCCTCGGCTACAGCTGAGGGTGAGACAAATAACTATGTAAAGCAGACCTCAGGGATGACTTCTCTACTGAGCTCTAGAGTCAGAGAGACTTGGGTTCAAATCCAGGCTCTCTTTCTGATTAGCTATATAACATTGAGTAAGTCACTGTACCTCTCTGAGCTTTTGCTTCCTTTCCTATGAAATGCAGGCTGTTACAGCTACTTGGTAGAGTTGTAGAGATTAAATGAAGTCATGGGGCACAAGATGTGTAGCAACACATAGTTTCTTTTTCCACATCTGAGCAAGAATTGGAGGGAGATGGAGAACCAGACACTGTGGGATCCTGATTCAGAAACCCAAGGCTCTGGGTAGAGAATGGAGATATACGTTGTTTACTGAACTTTCATGAGCAGTATGAAGCAGGACCCATCACAGAGCAGCAGAGGTCTGGGCTTGGCTCTGTCACTTGCAGGTTCCCGTTGCCCATGGTTACAGCCACTGAGAGCTTGGCTAGATCTAGAATAGGAGCTTTAACCCAGGCTGTGAGGCCTAGAGATCCTGACAAGACAGGCTTCTTCTGACTAGGGATCTTCCCACTGAGAGTCCTGGGATATGGAAGACCCTCTCCACTCCCTTGATCTAACCTAAAGTGAGAGATACAGGAAATAGAAGGGAGACTGGGCCACCTGTTGGCTCTCCTGGTCAACCTCTCCTGGCCATATCAGCATCTGTATTCATGCAGGTGACCTTGGTCTCCCCCCTCCCTTTGACCCCTAAGTTCTTCTTCTGCCACACTGATATTAAACCACCTGTTGTAAACAAGGGAGGAAAATCTTGAAGACCTGTGAACGTGAGAATTTGTCCCACATCATCCAATCCACAAAGCATTAACCAAGCATGTGATACATGGAATGTCACTGTAAGGAAACATCTCGGGCATGAGAAAATGGAGGTGCAGAGAGAGGAAGGAATCATCTCTACCCAAGGCCTCAGGAGGTGTGGGTGACTTATAGGGAACCAGAACTTCTGTCCCTGCTTAAAATCCAGAGCAGTTGTCTCTCAAGTACCAGTGTCCCAGCCCTGCCATGAGGAGTAGGGAGAGGGAAGATAGGCAGGAAGGAGGGGGAGGGCTAGGAGGCTTCCCCATACCCCCTCCCCTCTGCCTCCACCGAAGGCAACGAATCTCCAGGAAGCCCAGCGGGTGTCCGGGTCCCAGCGCTGATTGCAGGAGATGGCACGAGGGCCCGGCGGTTGCCATGGCAACTTCCTGAATCACAGAGCCTGGTCCCGCTGAGGCTCTGGAAAGTCAGACATACCTGGGCAGCCCCTGAGGCCAGCTTGGTCTCTCCGAGAGGAAAAGATTCGTGGAAACGTGGCTTGCCTGATCGCCCACGCATGTGTGAACCACGGTGGCTGCCGGTGTACAGCCGGGGCGCACTTTTCGAGACACAAGTGACAGGGCGCAGAGCTCCCCGAGCCGCACAGGAACCCTTTAGGATGAGAACAAGTAAACGCAGGGGGGTGCTAGAGAGCTGTCCAGGGAAGTGCTGAACGGCGGGGGTGGGGATGGGGGATCATGCCCGGTTTTACAGGGTGCGAAAAAGAACTTGTCCCTTAGAGAGCAAGGGAGGAATTTGATCAGAGAGATGGCCTGGCTGGGCATGAAATCCCTCCAGCTGCCCACAAAAACTGGTCAAAGGGACAAGCCTGAAGGCTGAGGGACCAGTGTAAATTATTGTCTTCCAGCCCGGTTCAGTCTTGTTCCTATTAGTGTTTTCCCTTCTAATAAAGGTCATTTGTTGCTCCAAACGCTAGTGTGGTCTTCTTCCCCTTTAGGATATGAGCTCACAAGAGGAGAGGAATTGATGGCTTTTCTTCCCATTGAGGTACTTAAGCTCCAACAAGAGACTTGGATATTAGTGCCTGATATGTGTGTGAATGAATGAGACCTGGGTGAGGGGAGTGGAGAGCACTGGGAGGAGATGCAGAGAAGGGCATGTAGAAAATGGTTGGCAGGACTAAGGTTGAGGCCTCAGTCGGATGGGAGATGGGTGCCCCAGGCCTCCACGGACTCCTGAGCTGGTTGGTGGTTTTGACCCCATAAAGATGAGGTCAGGTGATTCCTGGCAGGACAGAAGTGGGGGGCTAGAGAGGGAGACTGAGGCAGAGACCATAGGTTTCCTGCACAGAGGGTGACTTTAGATGAACATGGAACTTCCAATAGAAATACAGTGCAGAACTCAAGGGCAAGCATACACACCAGGATATAGCTTGTCAGTGGAGAGTTAATAGCACTAGAAAGAGAAAGGGATAAAGAATCAGATGATGCAAGGTTAGTAATGTATTTTACTTACTTCATCCCACACAGCCACCTGATCACTTCAATAGGCTATCAACAGGAAGCATCTAGGAGCTAGTTCACCTTCCTCTTTTTGGGTTACAAAGTCTTGGCAAAGCTATGTGTGTGCTGTGCAGCACAACTCAGTTTGGAGTAGTCACCTGCCAGGTGCTGGTGGCCACGTGGTCAGCACTACCTTGTCAGACAACACAAGCTAGCCACTGGAGCCCACCCACCAGCAATGAATCTGTGGGTGGGGCTGAGTCTTCCGAGGGCCCCCAGGACCCCAGCCTGACTGAGGATAGGGAGGTGGAGAAAAGATGACAACAGGGCCTATGGGCCCCTCACCCCTGCCTTGTTGTTTTCTTTGGTTCAGCCTCATAGGTTAGGCTTCTATTTCACCTTTACTGAGTACAAGGCACAGTACTAAGTGCGAGGGCTATAATAATGAACACAGGATTTGTTTGTTGTTGTTGTTGTTGTGCACAGGTATGCATACCCATATGTGGGTGTTGAGGTAGACATCAGCTCCTCTGTTGCTCTCTGCTTTATTATTGACAGTTACACATATGTACAGAATTGGATTCTGGTTACTCTTCCCTCCACTCACTCTCTTATCTCCCTGCACTGCGACCCCACCTTCCTACCTGTCCCTTCCTCAGATTTATGACTTTTGATTTTGCTTTATGACTCATTTAGTTTAATCAGGGCTGTCTGTGTAACCGTTAGATTAAGACCACCCTCCGAAGCTTGGTGGGGTCATTAGTGGGCACACAGCTGAAAGCAGTGACTGCTTCCTTCCTTGAACCTACCAGAAGGTAATAGTTTATCAGTGAGGGCGCTAACCTTCTCCTCCATCCTTACCTGGGGATTGATGGAGCCATTCTGTGGAGACCCAGGGCAGGCAGTCCAAGGCTGCTGAAAGTCCATGACTGCAGTGGCAGTGTACACTCAGAAGGTGGTTTTTCACAGCCTCTCTCCCTTTCTGCCAGCTCTTCCTTTCTGCCCCCCTTCCATGGTGTTCCCAGAGCCCTAGAAGGAATGTTATAAAAGTCTTGTGTAGGGATAGGCACTCATCTACTTTATTTTTGAGACTGGATCCTCTCTCTGAATCTGGAGCTTACGAATTCAACTAGACTAACTGTGGAGCAGCCCCAAGGGATCCTCCTGTCTCTACCCACCACACTGCTGGGGGTACAATTAAGTACTGGGGTTAGAACTGGCCCTAAGAGCAGTCATTCCTAGGACCTGACATCTCTGGAGGCTGGGTTAGGAGCAACCATGTATGTGTCTCTAACATGAAAACAGATCCCTCAGCAAGCCAGCAAAAGGGTGGAAGCAGGGCCAGGGATCACTGCTCTGTGTGAAGCCATGTGTTCAAGTCCTGACTCCTTTTCTTGCTAACCGGCAGCCTTGGGGAAGGTGACTTGACCTTTTAGGTTTCAAATTGTACCTTGATAAAATGGGCAGAGTAGCCTATGTCCCCAGTGGGGCCACACGACAGCCACAAGGCATGTGGTACATTAGAAAGGGTGGCACAAGGCTTTGGGAAAAGATCCATTTTCTAAAAAGTACAAACTCATGTTTAACATTGAGACCCTGACTGACTGGGTTGCGTCATGAGTGAAACTATGGGCCATGTCTGAGTTCTCTGGTTGGTGGGGAGGAGGCACTTCCTTTAGGCTCCCCTTTATCTTACCGTGCCAGGTGGATTGAATAGCTCTTGTTCACAGCCAAGGAAATCAAGTCACAGAGAAATTTGATGACACGCTCCAGCCAGGAAGTAGCCATATAGCTTTTAACCTTGGCATCCCTGTCCAGGGCCATTGCTTCTGTCTTATGCCTAGCACGTAAAGGTGGTGATTTGAACCCAGAGGTCACAGTACAAATAGCCTGTCCCTCATGGGCTGGGGTCAGCATGCATCGTGCGTCCAGGGACTTTGGCAGGGGCTGGGAGGCTGCAGGCCAGGCGTGGCCGGATTCACAGGTTGAAGAATGTCCCTCTGGGCTTCCGGACTCCGTGCCTCCCACTGCAGCCCCTTCCCTGGGCCGCCTCCCTTCCTGGTCTGGTGTTGGGGGTGACCATGGGGTGGAGTGACATCCGGGCTGGGCTAGAACTGTGAAGAGAGTGTCTGGGCAGAGACTGATGGCCTGTCATTTGGCTGCCTGCACATCCTCAAATTCTTTGTCTCTTCAAGTGGGGACTGTTGACAGTGGTGAAGAGAGACAGAGCAGAAGAAATAGCAAGTAGAGGGACAGTATATGGTGCTATGGGTACTTCCATAGCCCGCTGGCCCCCTATTGGGTAGCCTGAAGGCATGGTCTAGGGTCTCATGTGTGTGTGTGTGTGTGTGTGTGTGTGTGTGTGTGTGTGTGTGTGTGTGTTTGGGAGAATCAGGCCTTGATCCCCAGGGCCAGACAGAAGGTCAGATATGATTTCAAACCCTGCCTCTGCTCCTCACTTGGAGGAGCACCTCTATCTAGCTAGTCTCTTTCTGGTTTCCTGTCCCAGGCAATGGGCCTGAAACTTTGACAGGTGATCCATGCAAAACTGGGCTGATCAGAATATGTGGCCCTGGCATTCCAGAGTGACCATGGATGGGCACTCTCAATAGCCAGGGTAGTGGGGGTCGAATCACTAACCTCCAAGGGAACATGTAAAAGGCTGGAAGAGTGAGCTCTTCCCACTGAGGAACCCTCCAGGAGGGCAAAGCCAGGCTGGCATCACTGGGAAGAGGTCGGCCGGGAGGCAAAGAAAACACAGCCGTCATCTGTCTTGAAAGAAACAGCATGCCAATACTGGGGTCTCCTCCACATATGGTTCCTGTTGGATCTCCTGGACCCCAAACTTTCTCTCCCTCGAGCCCCACAGCCTCGATTCTCATCACTGAGCCACAGCTTGGCAGCTAAGGCCACCACCATAGCCTTCCCACAAGCAGTCTGCACCTGGGCTTGTGTGGCCAGACTTAGTCCCATGCACACAAATACAGTCACCCACAGGCACAGAGCCCTGCCAGCCGATGTCACACACCAACTTGTAGAATTACAGGTGCCCTGGGCCAGGCTGAACTGCCAGCAAGCACGGGGGTGGGGACACATGCAAGGAGCCCCGAATAGGGCTCAACTTTCCCAGAATCCCTTGAGCTGTCAGAGGCATACACTAATCCAGAAGGCTGTCTTGAGTGGCATTGCTGGGATGAAGGGCCCTCAGTAGGTCCCTGACACCCTTTTTGATTAAAAACAAAAACAAAAAAACTAGATGGCTGGGCAGCATTCCCCAGCTCCTGGAGCTTCAGCAACAAAAGCTGTAGTCATTTTTATTCTCTCTGAAGCTGCTCTAGTCCAGCTGACTTATGGGGAAACTGAGGTTTGGAAGGAGGAGCCAGGATGGCCCTAGGACAAGGCTAGGGGTCAGAGGCAGATGCAATGGAGTGTCTGTGCTTTTTCCAAACGCGTGCTGACAGGGGACCCTGCAGCAAGCCCCCTTCCCCCTCCATCCCAGCACCCAAGGGCTCCCGGGCACAAAGCCACTTGGCGGCGCTCGAGGAGGCGCGCATAGGAGCGCGCGCGACGGCCCGCGCCTTCGGCCAAGATGTTCCCTCTCGGCATGATTGACAGGCTCGAGTGCCGAGAAACAAAATTGTTTATGCGCTAATGAATAAGGCCCTGATTGCAAGATCCTGTTTGGAAAATTATAGTGCTGCTGCGGCGGCGGCGGCGGCAGCGGCGGCCCAATTACAGCCCGCGCTGCATATTCATTTCGTCTCTCCTTTGCATGGAGATGAACGGGCGGCCCCGAGCCCTGCAAAGGCAAAGCCAAATTTAGTCCCAGGTTCCGCACTCCTCCGCGCCATTGTCTGCCAGGACCACCTGCCTCCTGCCGGCCTGATTGCCGGCAAGGGCGAGGAGAGGGAGGCCAAGAAAGTTCTCCCTGCCCCCTCCTCGGGGCACCCCCCCCCCCGCCCTTCCCCTGACTCTCCTGGTGTCTCTTCTTCTCCCTCTCCTCTTTGCTTTTTCGGTTCACTACACACTTTCTGACTGTTTCCAGCTCTCCTACTCCGTGTGTGCTTCCCCAGGTATAGAACTTGAACCCAGGCAGGGATGTAGCCCAGTGCTTCGAATGCACCAGACCCCTAGGGCTGTCCCTAGCACCAGAAGAACGATTAAATAGAATGTGGAGCACGCAAAGGAATGTCAGTCATTTCTCACTGTTGCAGCTGCAGAAATTCCCTGGTTCTGGATTTCTGGGACGTAGGAGAAAGCAGGAGCAGTAAGGGGATGTTTCACTGCCCTCCCGATGAGGTGCATCGCAAGACTTCAGAGGTACCTCCCTGCCCCATGCTGACCTTGTAGTCACTCCTACCCTTCCAGCGAGTAGGCACCCTTCCCAACACAGCTAACCCACCCTTCTCTTCCAGGCAACAGACAGCTCCCTCCAAGGAGCACCCTCCTTCCAAGCATGTCCTGATACAGCTACTGACAAAGCACACTCAACTCCGTTCTCCAGGTCTGACCTGAGAGGCTCCCAGGGCTGCTGAGTCACCAAGAGGCCTGGTGCTCAGGGCTGAGGAAAAAAAACAAAACAAAACAAAAAAACACCAAGAATCCTGGCCGGGCAGTGGTGGCGCCTGCCTTTAGTCCCAGCACTCAGGAGGCAGAGACAGGCGGATCTCTGTGAGTTCGAGACCAGACTGGTCTGCAACAGCTAGTTCCAGGACAGCCTCTAAAACCACAGAGAAACCCTGTCTGGAAAAAACAAAACAAAAAAACAAACAAACCAAAAACCAAAACAAAACAACAACAACAAAAACAAGAATCCTCTGCCATGTGGGCATAAGCCCACCTATCATCTGCATTGTTGGGGGTTAGCTGACCCCAGCGGATGTGAGACTGGGAGAGAATATATGGGTCCCCTCAGTCAGGTCAGCCTGGATTCTAGCCAGTGACAAGAACAACTGGTCCTTCTCAAGATCATTGCTCTGATTGACAGGTGCTGAGGCCTGGATGTAGTCAGTAAGGCTCAATTGGATGTGTCCAACTTTTCTTTTGGGGCTACTCGTTTGTCCAGGCTAGCTCAAACTCCTTATTGTAGCTAAGGATGACCTTGAATTTCAGATCCTCCTATCTCTACTTTCTGAGAGCTGGGGTTAGAAGTATGTGCCACTATGCTCAAACTATACCGGTAAGCACTCTGGCAACTAAGCTACAGTCTCAGGCTCCACCCCTGTAAAATATTATTTTATTTATGTGTGTTTGTGTGTACTTTCATGAGTTTATGTACACTGAGTGTGTGCAGTTGTTCAACAAAGCCATAGGGTACATAATCTCTTGGGACTTGTGCCCCAGGCAGTCCTTTGAGCCACCTGGTGTGGGTGTTGAGAATGGAAGCTAAGCCCTGGTCCTTTGAGAGAGCAGTGAGCACTTCCAGCTGCTGAGCCATCTCTCCAGCTGTTCATCCATTTGACATTGCCATGTAACATTGTGATCAACAAAGTTCATGAGCAAAATCATAGAACTGAGCTATAGAGTAAAAACAATTGTAGCAACCACATCCCAAACCACTTCACCATGCTTTAAAGACATTTATAATTTTGTATTGAGAAGAATTCATAGCTCTCCTAGCTCTCCTGGACATGTGTGGCCTGTGGAACAGAGGTGGACACACAGAAAGTGATTGTGGTCCAGGCGTTCCATCCTGCCATCCTGCCCACAAAATGACTAGATTGGGAGGCACTGATGTGAACAAAAATGGACATCCCAATCTACCAGGAGATGCACAGAGTCACACACACACACACACACACACACACACACACACACACACACACACACACACACACACACACACACAGATTCTCCTCAGAAGACCTCAAAGACAGAACGTCCCAGGCAGTGAGTGGGGCAGCACTGCCCCCTGGTGGTTTCAGTGGCGTTCTGCTGTGTTCATACTTGCTTCCTTAGAAACTACAGAGCTCCCGGGTGTCCATATCCAGAGACCTAGGACTTCCATAGGTAGGGCTCAGAAGAGATCAGATATTTAAGTGTCCCTGAAGGCAACACAATCCTCTCATTTCAATTCCCTATTGCTATACCCCAGGCACAGAACTTGCTCATAGCAAGACCCATTCAGAGATTGGGAGAGGAGGAGCTCCCAACCTGAGCAGAGAAGCTGGGCCTTCTGTGGTAGAATAGACAATATCAGGGGTCCCTTCTAATCCTCTTTTACCTCCACCCCAGCCCAGCCGCTTTCCAAGTGTGTTTTTTTCAGCAGCTATTGAGCTATCCCAGCACCTGGAGCATGGTGTTAAGACTCTGGATGCCAGGAAAGGAAGCTACCTTCTAGACATCTTGAAGGTCACTGTAGGGAGCATGTGATTATCCTGGGAGCAATAGGGACATGTGAACAAGCTAATATAGAGAGGGTTAAATGGATGAGGAGATGAGAGGCAGGACAACTGAAAGGGAAACAGTGGCTTGGACCTGGGGAGGGGTGAGAGATGGGTAGGTAGAAGTATCCCCGTTTCATAGTTGTGGAGAAGGTTGGCCCACCCAGCCTTGGGAAGAGATCTGCCTTGGAGGGCAGGAAACTGAAGGATTACAGGATGGTGGAAATAGTAGGTCTGATATGGTGCTGCCAAGCCTGGGAGCCAGGAGACATCCAGGGTGGTATGGTTTGGATATGAGGTGCCTCCTAGACGCTCTGTGGGTTGAAGACCTGGTACCCAGCTTTGTTGAGGGATGATTAGATCATTAGATGCTAATTGCATCAATGAATTAATATAAATGTGGCTGTATAGTTAAGGGGGATGTGCTAAGCAAGGCACAGTTGGATAGAGTTGGTCACTGGGGGTGTGCTTGTCCTTGCTCCCCTTCTGCCTCTCTGCTGCCCTCTCCATGAAGTAAGCAGCCTTCCTCCAAACCCTTCCATCATGATGTTTCAGCTCTGCCTCAGGCCTACAGACTGAAACCACTGCCAAAATAAATCCATCCTCCTCTAAGTGTTTTCTTTCTTTTCTTTTTGTTTTTCAGGTAATTTGGTACAGTGATAAATGGTGATTAATACAGGTTTTTTTCTGGAAGGTAGTGACATCAGGTCTGGAAAAAGCCATATGTGACTTGGAAATTTGCTGACAGGTGGCTGAAGACAGTGAGAAGTCACTGAGGTAAATCCTGAGCAGCCGGAAGAATTGAAGAGGGATGGTGTTCAACCCACCTGCACATCGAAGAGAAACCTTCTCGGCAAGATTGAGCACAAGCACCACACAAACTTGTGTCTCACCAAATGGACCAAATGGCAGACACCAACACCACTGGTGCTTCTGTCTGTAAGTCCCATGTGACACCCACCTGCTTGGTGACCCAGCTCCCAATATAGCAAGAACAGTAGGCCGTGGGCTAAGGAAACTCCCACAGGCAGGGACAAAGAGACCTGGAAGACCAGGGACAGCTGAGAAGGACCAGCCAGGGAGGACAGAAGACAATCCAGGAGGCCAAGGACAGGAAGTCTCAAGAAGGCCATGACAAGGATGAGAGGAGATGAGGGTTGTGGATCATGCCCAGCTGTGGCTGTGGAGCCCTGAAATTAATGCTCACTCAGCATTTCTAAGCTGGTCCATCTTGCCAGTTTGCCAGCCTAAGGGGGACAGCCTTGGGTGAGTACTTTTACACGACCTTTGTCTTTCAGGGCAGAACTGAGGTGAGTTTTTCCAGGAAGAGACAAAGGAAGCCAACACAAGGATGACAGGACATTACATAAGGGACAGCCTGGGCTGCCAGACTGCAGTTTACCCTAAGACCACCAGAGAATAGCAAAAGCAGGTCCTGCCTTGACCCAGGCTTCTTCGTCTAAGGACTGGGTGGATATCCAAATCTTGGCTTCAAGTGTCCTTGGGCTGCCTGGGCCTGTTTCTTTTCAGCAGGTGAAGCAGTTGGACACTGAGATCTTTGGAACTCTTCCCTCTGCAGCTTGTCTCTGCACTCAGCCCAGTGAGACAACCCCACTGTCAAAGGCACAAATAGTGTGGACAGGAACAGGGCATGCTAGCCTACAGCACAAGCAAGCTGGGAAGGGAAGACCACACAGCTCCACCTTAAAGCTGTCTCCGGTTAAAGCTGCCAGTGACCACAGTCTCTGAAGGCTCCTCTGGCTTCATTTAACAGGAGTGCTAACATGTTCTATGATGTGTTCATGCGCATACCTTCTGCAGATCTCTGGGCCCATCTGAACAGCCGAGTTTCCTTTTCCATACCTCACCATCCTCAGATGTCTGAGGTGCCCTGCTCCCCTCCCCCAGCTGCCTGTGTGTCCTCTGATGCCTGTTGAGGACAGTGGTAAGGTCAAGGGTCTGGGTAGGTGGTTCTGAACTGGTGTTGTGATCAGATCCTCACAGAAGCTGTTGTGCTGGGGGCTTCTAGTGGCCTCACTTAAGTCAAAGGGAAGGGTGAGCTCCCCTTCCTATGATAAAACACAGCCTCAGTGATCACTACTGATGAAATGGTGGGATAACTAGGGCCAGAGGCTGCGTGGAGAGACATTGCCTGCCTGAAGAACAGTGTTTCCCCACAGAAGCCACCCCAGGGCAGCCTGGACAGAAGGGCAGGACAGCACTCAGACTCACAGTTGGCTACTACAGGCTTCCGTGCTGTGAGACCTTGAAGCAATGGATAGCCCTCTCTAGCTTTTGCAGGAAAACATGTCCATGATTCTGGGCAGCATCTCACAGACTCTTGATAACCTTATCCAGAGGAGCAACCCTGGGCCACCCACAAGTCTGTGGGGCCCAATTCTTCTCTTAGAGCCCACTGTCAGCCAGGTGGTGGTGGCGCACACCTTTGATCCCAGCACTTGGGAGGCAAAGACAGATGGATCTCTGTGACTTCAAGGCCAGCCTTGTCTACAGAGCAAGTTCCAGGATAGCCAGGATAGAGAAACCCTGTCTTGAAAAAACAAAAACAAACAAACAAAAAGAACCCACTGGGGATTCAGATTTGGGAGTGATCTCAATTGGGTCTTGGTATCAATATGTTGAGTTGGATCATAACTCTCTCACTGAGAGTTGCTTTGAGCCCTGGCCGGTGAAGGGAACCGGCAGGTACTGGCCCTGTGAATCACTGAGCACTCACCAGGTTTTGTGAAGCACCCTGAGGGCCTAGCCAGCTGGTGAGTGCTCTTCCCCCACCAACAGCTCACCTGCCCACAAGATCTCACAGGAGCCTCTGCCTCCCTCCTGAGCCTTCTGCTCTGGTGCCTGAGCCTAAGGTACTAGAGCCAGGCTGAGCTGTGCCTCAGACAGGAGGGAGGCTGTGCAGCATTGGTCCTCCCCCAAGCTGTTGGTGATTCTTCAGACAGGAAGCTCCTCCTCCTGTCTATGCTGGCCCCTCCCACATCCTTGTATCTGGACCCATGCACCTGTGGGGCAGCCTTCTCTATCTGAGACTTTGCATTCCAGGAGTCCTAAGAGAACAGATATTGTAGGCTTGGAATGGGAGCAGTGGAGTATCCCCATGCTGACCCGTTCCCCAGGATCACTGGGTCAGCTTTAAGCAGTCCCCTCTCCCTCTGCATGTCCTTCAGGCTCTTCAGTCTCCAGAGCCTGTAGGCAGCAGCCTTGCTTTCTCTAGCACCCTTGTTTTCCATGCTGCTCACCAGTGCCACCTGCCACTTGCAGTGAGCACTGAATTTGTGCCCAGATATACCTCCAGGGCCTGGGCTGCCCCATGACCACTGTGATGTCTGGCTCTGCACCACAGAAAAGACATGTGTGCACTGACTTGAGTGCAGGAGAGCCCTTTGAGCACAGCCACACACACACAAGGATGAGCACCAGCAGACTCATGCACACAGCTGTACATCCAGGGTCTAAGTGTAGACAGGGACACAGTGTTTGAGAGCTGTTGTCTATTGAAGCAAGTAAATACAGTCAGGAGCATAGACACTGACAGTGTGTAAATTATGATTCATCAGACCCAGTATAAATGATAAGTGGAGTTTTATTAGGGAAAGAACTTACACAGAAAAAAGTAAGTGGCTGTCGTGGTGTTCCTGCTCCAATGATGTAGACCCTGCCTCCTTATCCTCTCCCTTTAACTGAAAAGGCATGGCCATTGTTACAGGTTCACAGGCAAATATATTGCTACAATTCCCCTTTTAGTCTAAATGAGAAGGTTTAGGCTTGATATAAAACTATATACAATGATAGCAAATACCAAGTATGCTCTAGGAGAAGGAAATGTAAAAACATACACGATTTAAGACTCACTGCCAGTGAAGCAACAGAGAGCAATGCGCACACAGCTGTACATCCAGGGTCTAAGTGTAGACAGGGACACAGTGTTTGAGAGCTGTTGTCTATTGAAGTAGGTACATGCAGTCAGGAGCATAGACACGATGGGGAAGCAGAATTCTACATGTATGCACTGATCCCCATGTGGTATGCACGTTTGTCTGTGCTTATACACAAGTGGAGGTGCCCAGGAACGCCGATGCTGAGGTGTGCTTACAAGAGCATTCAGGAACCAGGGAATCATAATTTATTAGCCCTGGGCACAAACTGCTTCTTCAGGTCAACCCTGCAGGCCTTAGCAGAGCTGCAGCAGGGAACTTTACCTTTCTTGATCCCATAACAAGAGGAGTCTTGGCCACCAGCTTGGGTAATGTATGCGTTTTCAGGGCCTGAGAGGTGTGTCATGCATAGAAGATTCTAGAGAAGGCAGAAGGGTGAAGTGTTGTTTCTTCCTCTTAGTAGCCAGTGGGAGTGAGTTGGGTACCCAGAGGCTGAGGCTAGCCAAGGAATCCCATACCACAGATGCAGTTGTGCAGCTTGTAGGCTGAGTCCACTCTATGCTGCTCTGACTTCTAAAGAAAAGATGGGGCAGGTGGGACAGAAACTGCAGGGTGGAGCTTACAGGTGCAGTCCCTGCCCAAAATGGCTTGCCCAGGGCTGAGCTCTCTGTGGGCCATCCAAGTCAGCTGTACCCTCAGGAAGCCATCCAGCCCTGCCCTGCCCTGCCCTGCCCTGCCCTGCAGAGTCCTTGAGTAGAGTCTGAGCAAGCAGTGTCCTCAGCCTTTGAAGGTAAGAGGGCTCCAGGCAGATCTTGGCCATAAATACAAGTGAGTGGGAGGGAACTCAGGCTACAGGCCAGGAAACTGCCCTGACCTACTTGGGCCAAGCTGGCTGTGCTGGAGAATGTCAGAGGGTGCCCATACTCTGCCAGCCAGCCAGCACACTCCTTCTCTGATCTCCCTCACACCTCTGACCAGAGAGGCCCATCCATGCCTGTGAAATTGAAAACATGGAGGTGTAATTGACCTATGTAACCCCATACTGATGTGCTAATTTCAGTGGGTTTTAGTGCATTCACAAGCTTGTATAACCATTACCACCATTTAGTTCCAGAATATTCTATCACTGCAAAGGAAGCCCCAGGCCCACTAGGAGTTCTGCCACCAGGTCTCCAGCCCCCCAGAAATCTACACTCTGCCATAAATTTGCCGATGGTGGACATTTTGATGAATGCAACCACACTGCATGGCTTCTTTCATGGAGGAGTGTGTTCACAGGGCTCTGCACCCCCACTGTAAATCGGAAACTGGTCCAGAGGGATGGAGTGAGGATCCAAGCCAAATGACAATTCCAGGCAGGCTTCTACATGGTGTTACTCCCTTTTTCTTTTTCTTTTCAACTGTTTAATTCTGAGATTTTGATTTTTAGTTATGTGTATGCATGGTATGTCTATGTGTAGGTATTTGCGTTGTAAGCTGCCTGAATGAGTACTGCAAACAAACTGGGGTCCTCTGCAAAAGTGCTGGGTGCTTTTCATTGTGGAGCCATCTCTTCAGCCCCAGAACTCTGTTAAGAGTGTTAGCCTGATGTCAGGTGTTGGTGGTGCACGTCTTTAATTCCAGCACTTGGGAAGCAGAGGCAGGCGGATCTCTGTGAGTTTAAGGTCTACAAAGGGAGTGCCAGGACAGGGTCCAAAGCTACACAGAGAAATCCTGTCTCAAAAAAAAAAAAAAGAGAAAGGAAGGAAGAAAAGAGAAGAGAAGAAAAGGAAAGGAAAAGAAATGAAAGAAAAGGAAAGGAAAGAAAAGAAAAGAAAAGAAAAGAAAAGAAAAGAAAAGAAAAGAAAACTAAAGAGTGTTAGCCTGGGCTTGTGGGGCTGGGATGTGGGGACCAAGAACAACTCTCAGTCCAGGTAAGGAGTGGCCATTTTTCAGTCCTATCATATTGGTGTGTGTGTGTGTGTGTGTGTGTGTGTGTGTGTGTGTGTGTGTGTGTTGTATATATGTGCACCTCCTATGTGTGTGTAAAGACCAGATGTTGACAGTGGTGTCCTCCTCTATCACCCTTCACCTTATTTTTTGAGACAGGGTCTCTCACTGAACCTGGAGCTCTCTGTTTTGGTTAGACTGGTCATCTGGCAAACCTCAAGGATCCACCTGTCTCCTTGTACACCCCTGGGGATCAAACTCCGATTATCAAGCTAGTGCATCAAGGCCCTGGCTCACTAAGCCCTAGCCCCACAGCTTTGCCTGGAGAGAGAATGTGAAGTAAGAGCTCTCATTTGATCCTAGAGAACGATGAGATAAAATCAGTGACTAGCATCCTGAATGCTTCTCTTGTACCCAGAGTGTTTTACATTATTTAATTTGTTATGCAGATGTATGTAGTGGATACCGTGTATGTGGAGTGTGCATGTCACAGTGCATGCATGGAGGTCAGAGATCAACTTTGTGGATTCAGTTTTCTCTTCCCACTTTTACCTGGGTTCCAGGGATTGAACTCAGATTTCCAGGCTTGTAGTGCAAGCACCTTTTCCTGCTGAGCCATCTTACCACACTTGCCCTAGAGTATCCTCAAGCTGTGTTCTCAGGCAATCTTCACGACAGTTCTGAAGCAAGGACTCTTATTATCTTCATTGTGCACCTGAAGGAACCAGAACACAGAGAGGTGAAGTTACTCAGCCAAGAACACACAGAGTGACACAGCTGGGATTGGACAGCGGCCCAGTCCTTGTTCTTATGCCTCACAGAGGCACACTCCCTCTTCCCAGCCCCCAGAGGCTTGCAGAGGACAGCTGGAATGCAGGTCTTAAGGGAAGTTCACAAATGTTGGCAACTCACCTCAGTTGTTATTGGCACTTGCAGTTTGTTTTAACACAAGTCCCCTCACCTCTCGCTTCCTCCTCAGCCTCACTGCCCTTCCATCTGCTTCCTCAAGGAATTATTTGCAGGGGCAAGAAGGTAAGCTTGTCACTGAGCACTGGGTCCAGCCGAGGGCCATATTGCAGCAGGCAGTCCTATGACCTGGGTGGCCCCAGACTCAGCAGATTGCTGCACCCTCCCCTTCATAACTCTCCAGTGCAGCCTGGGGAGGGACTGTCTCACGGGGTAAAACATGCTCATGTGACAGTGACACCCCTTTGAGATGTCCACACCATGTCCTCATGTGTGTCTTTTTTGTCAGAACAAAAATCAGATGTGTTCCCTAGAGCCCCAGGCTGTACTCACAACTGGCAGTACTCTGCAATGCCGGGACATAGTAACGGCTGACATTTGGGTTAGGACTGGTGGAGGTCAACAGCACCATAGAGCATAGAGACAGTCCCTCTCATATGGTGAGGGCCATGCACTGCCTCCCTCAATCCTGAAATCACCCTAGGCTCTAACACTATAATACAGTTCCTCATGTTGTGGTGACCCCTAACCGTACAATTATTTTGTCGCTACTTCATAACTGTAATTTTGCTACTGTTATAAATTGTAATGTAAATATCTGATATGCAGAATATATGATATGCCACCCCAAGGGGGTCACTACCCATAGGTTGAGAACCACTGCTATAGGGTGTTCAAGTCAGGTGGCCTTTCTTGAACCTGTGGATCTTAACCTTAACATTGGTGGTCACTCACAACATGAGAAGAACAACACCCACCTTTAGGGGCAGCAGTGATTCAGTAAATTACAAGGTAAAACACACAACACACCAAAAACAGTTTTTTTTTTGTGTGTGGTAAACATCACTGGACACAAGCTTTTCTATTGCTATTTTTCTTGGAGCTAGAGATGTATCCCAGGCCCAGTGCCTGCTAAACACACTCTCTCCAGAGCCATGCCCCAGCCCCTCCCTGTTGCTATGAATCCCCTTTCACTGATGAGGAGTTAGAATGACTGGCTAAGGCTAAGAATGACTGGTTCTCTTTGAGTGGTTTTCTTCTTGGGTGCCTTCACCATGTTTGGTGCCATTGTGCCCATGCTTCCCTCAGGGGTCTGTGGGGGAGTGGCCAAATGCCCTGGGATAACTAGAATGCTCTCCTAGCATCTTGCTCAAGATAATTACCTGATGAAACACAGTCAGGACCAGGCTGAGGTCAAAGTTAGTGGCTGTGAGTACATGGTTTTATACCATGTAGGTTCAGGCGATGAAACTTGTGTGGTCAGACTTGGCAACAAGTGCCTTTACCTGCGGAACTATCTTGCCATTTCTTCTGAACTCAGTTTCGAAGGTCCCTCTCTGCCTTCTCTTGGTCTCTGTATATTTAATTATTCCCTCAGGTTTGGTTGGGAGGAGGGCAAGCATAGAGGGGCTAAAGAGCTAGGTCTCTTGTTGAGGGGTCTCTCGCACCCCCTAGACTACATGTGGATCCTTCTAAGTAAACCTGTAGGCTCAGCCAGAATCCCCCCTCCGCCCCCCCACATATATTCACTTCTGCAATTCCAGGGCCTCTCCCCACACACTCACTCACCCCTGCAATCCCCAGGCCTCTCTCCCTCCACACACACTCCTGCAATCTCCTGGCTTCTCCCTCTACACACACCCCTACAATCTCCTGCCCCCCCCCATGCCCTTGCAATCCCTTGGGAGCGCTCTCTCTCTCTCTCTCTCTCTCTCTCTCTCTCTCTCTCTCTCACACACACACACACACACACACACACCCTGCAATTCCCTGCACCCTCCACCTGCCCCTGCAATCCCTTGGGAGCTCTCTCTCTCTCTCTCTCTCTCTCTCTCTCTCTCTCTCTCTCTCTCACACACACACACACACACACACACCCCTGCAATTCCCTGCACCCTCCACCTGCCCCTGCAATCCCTTGGCCTCTCCCCACACACACCCCTGCAATCTCCAGACCTCCCCAGAAGCTGGAGGAACAATTGCTAATCAGTTTGTGAGAGTTCTGGGCATGAATGAAGGCGATGACAACAAGCCTCAATTGCTAGCAGCTGGTCCACTGTGGCTGCCCAGCCTCAGACCCTCTCTTGGTACCCCTTCCCCTCTCCAGTTCTTCCTCTGCTTGTTCTTCATATCCTGCTGGGGCACCACCCCATCTCCTGGTCCAGCTCTTTGCTCCTCTCCTGGTGGTGAGGCCCCCAACCCTAGCAGGTCTCGGTCTCACCTAGGAGCTGCCATGCACATTACTTTCTTCTACTTGAGCATCTCCCAGAGTCCAGCTTCCTACTTCACCTTCTCCATGAAGCCCTCCGGGCCTTGATCTCTTCAAAGGCAGAGCCCCTGAAATAGGCTGGCACAGTGCATACAGGTGCACACACCACAGGTGTAGACATGAGGGCAGCTGCTGGGGCAGCTCAATGTTCCCAGAAGAGCTCTGGCTGTGGTCTGGAGAGTTCTGCTCATTTCTGACTCATCATTGGGTAAATGACTTTCTTGGCTATTCCTCTTCCTGTTTTTATTTAGATTATCTTCCTCACAGTCTAAACCCCAGTGCTCTGAGTCTTCCTTTCTTACTAAGAATGACTCACACTGGGTAGTGGTGGCACACACCTTTAATGCCAGCACTCAGGAGGCAGAGGCATGTGGATCCCTGTGATTCAATCAAGACCAGCCTGGTCTACGGAGCTAATTCCAGAACAGCCAGGGCTACTTAGAGAAACCCTGTCTCAAACAAACAAAGACTCACACTCCAGCCTCCAGGGACACTGTCCTTGCCAGGATGTGCATGGCCACTGCTGCAGGCTCAGCGTGTGAGAGAGATCAATGAATGAACATTCATTTTAAAATGGAACAGCTCCAAGGGCAGCTGTTCCAGCACCACGGAAGCCCTACCCTCCTTCTAGAACTTTCTTGCTTCAACAACTCTATCTTGAATTTCAGATCCTACTGGTCTACAGGCATACAGCCTCCTCACTTCCCACCTCAGCACCGCCTTCCCCCTCCCTCTACTGCTTCCTTAAAGACAACCCCACCTAGTGTTTTATTGGAGGAAAACACATCAGAACCCTCTTCGGTCTCTTCTATAAATAGAGTGTGAATTGACCAAAAACAGAACTAGGGCCTTAGTCACAGTTGCTGTTGTGTAACAGTTTTTGCCTGTATTGAAACATTCCATGCTGCACTGATGCTCCTTAAGCAGGAAGGTAACAACTCAAAATAGCTTCAGGAAGTCCCTGAAACTGAGCACATTCACTAGGCCCCTCCCTGCAAGAGAGAGCATTAAAAGCTGAGGATGGGGCAGTATAAGAGCACCCAGGGCCTGCCAGACACTATGTCTTAGTTAGGGGTTCTATTGCTGTGAAGAGACACCATGATCATGGCAACTCTTATAAAGGGAAACATTTTATTCAGGCTGGTTTACAGTTTCAGAGGTTTAGTCCATTATCTTCATGGTGGCATGCAGGCAGACATGGTGCTAGAGAAGGAGTAGAGAGTTCTATATCCTGATCTGCAGGAAGTGGACTGTCCACAAAACTAGGAGTAGCTTCAGCATAGGAGACCTCAAAGCCAGCCCCCACAGTGACACACTTCCTAACAAGGCCACACTTACTCCAACAAGGCCACACCTCCTAACAGTGCCACTCCCTAAAGGCCAAGCATTCACACACCTATTCAAACCACCACATCCTATTCCCTGGCCCCCACCACAGGCTTGCATCCATAACATAATGCAAAATTCATTTGATCCAAATTCAAAAGGCTACATAGTCTATCACATTCTCAATTATGTTTAAAAGTCCAAGCCAGTCGGTAGTGGTGCCCACCTTTAATCCCAGCACTCAGGAGCCAGAGGTAGGTGTATATCCATGAGTTCAAGGCCAATCTGGTCTACAGAGTGAATTCCAGGATAGCTAAAGCTACACAGAGAGATTCTGTCTTGAAAAACAAGAAAAAATGAGTTCAGAGTTTAAAATCTCTTCTAATTCAATCTCTTAAGTGTAATCCCCTGTAAAATAAAAATAAAAAGCATACTTCCAATATGTAATGGCACAGGATATATGTTGTTATTGCAAAGTGGAGGAAAGCAAGGACAGTAAGGAAATGCTGGACCAAAACAAGCCTGAAAACCATCTAGGTAAACTCCAAACTACATCTCTATGTCTCATGTCAAAATGCTCCTCAGATAACCAACTCCTTTAAGCTTTGTTGACTGCAACATATTTTTTTCTCTTGGGCTGGTTCCACTCCCTGTTAGCAGCTCTCCTTGACAGGTATTCCACAGCTCTGGCATCTCCAACATTTTGGGGTCTAAAGTCAATCAAGGCATCACCTTCACAGCTTCATACAATGGCCTCTCTAGGCCTCCATGCAAGGACACTCTGGACACATGCCTGAGCTCAGCAGTTTTCCTTAGTCACAGAGGAAGATTCCATAACCCATTTCTTCTATCCTTAACTCTAAACCTAGAACTATGTAGCCAAAGCTGCCAAGTTCTGCTGCTTGCTGGGGTTGGCACATGGCCCCCTCATTCAATTACATCTTCACCAGCTTTCTATTTTCAATGGTTTCATTCACTGCCTACTAGGTCTAATTTAAAAGCACACCTCCCCCCAGGAACCTGCTTCCTCCTGCTGGCCCCAGCATTTAAAGTTTCCTCCACTTCCCCAATACAGCTGGGGACCCAGGCTTCAATGTGTGAGACTGTGGGACATTTGTATCTAAACCATGAAGCCTCTAAACAGACTCAGCCTCCAGCTAGAGTCAGGAATGGGATGAGAACAGAAACATAGGGAGAGAGATAGGGGCTAGGATGGAGACACAGAGCCCTTTGTCACTGGTATCCCCCAAGCAGGAGCAGCCTCTTTAATACCACCCACACAGCCATGGTTTGAACACTTGGTACCCACATGTGGCGGGGCTATGGTGTCTTTAGGCAGTAGGAATTAGCTGTTAGAAGCCAATCACCAGAGGCAGGCCCTCCTCCTACTGTGGTCTCTGCTTCCTGCACCACTTGGATGTGAACAATTCCCACCACGTTCCCACCTTGAAGTGAGCTTTTCATCATGCCTTCCCCTCAAGGGTGGCCTGAAAGTGAGACCATGGGCCAAAATAAACTAACTAAAGAAAGTATCACCCAGAGATTAGCAGGAAGACAGTATTGAAGGGCTGATTGAAGTACCAGATTTCAAATGTCACATCTGAAGGATGTGGCCAATTCTAGCCCAGGAAGTTAGGGCCAATGTGTGGAAGATCAGCCCAAATTCCTGGTTTGGGTGGTTTCCTTTGGAATGCAGTTCTGAGGTGATGGTAGACTATTACTGACCTATCTATTTTCTCCCAGTTAGGTAGCCCTGTGGTACTGGAGGACTTGCTCTTTCTCCCTGTCTAGCTAGACTTACTGACAAAGAGTCAGGCAGGGGCAAGGCCAGATGAGGCCAGACTTGGCCTTTGTCCTAGTTCGTGTTTCTTCTATTGCTGTGATGGATAACCATGACCAGAAAGCAAGTTGAGTAGGAAAGGGTTATTTGGTTTATCCTTCCACACTGTAGTCCATCACTGAAGGAGGTCAGGACAGGACCTCAAATAGGGCAGGAGCCTGGAGGCAGGAGCTGATGCAGAGGACATGGAGGGGTGCTGCTTACTGGCTTGCTCCCCATGGCTTGCTCAACCTGCTTTCTTATAGAATCCAGGACCACCTGCCCAGGTATGGCACAGCCCACAATGGGATGGGCCCTCCACCATCAATCACTAATTCAGAAAATGCCAGCTGGGCGGTGGTGACTCACGCCTTTAATCCCAGCAGCACTTGGGAGGTAGAGGCAGGCTGATCTCTGTGAATTTGAGGCCTGGTGTACAGAGGGAGTTCCAGGACAGCCAGGGATACACAATGAAACCCTGTTTCGGAAACCATGAAAAAAGAGGGGGAAGGAGGGAGGGAGGGAGGGAAGGAAAGGAGAGAAGAAGGGAGGGAAGGAAGGAAGGAAGGAAGGAAAGAGGGAAGGAAAGAAGGAAGGAAGGAAGGAAGGAAATACCCCAGGCTTGCCTACAGCCCCGTCTTGTGGACACTTCCTCTTCTCAGATGTGTTTAGCTTGTGTCAAGTTCATATAGGACTTAACCAGCACAGCCTTCAAACAGATTTCTAAGTAGAGTTTTCTGCTTCGCCCAGAGAAAAGGTATTTGCCTGAAGAATCCTGACTGCAGGACAGGCACCAGGGGGCAGGTCGAAATGTTCTAGAGGGCTGCAGGCTTTTAGGCTGCCAAGCGTCCCTATGTCCTGACAGCACTCATACTGGCTCCCTCTTTCATTCTTCCTGGGGTACCCTTGCCCTCTAGCCAGTCATATTGCTGGTGACCAGTTGGTGTTCTCATACCTAATACCGCTTGGCCCTCTAACTCAGTTAGTGCCAGTTTTCTGAGGAAGGGAGCAGGACTAGCCAAAAGTATGGGAAGTATGGGCAGTGACAGCATCCAGTCCTGAGCTGGCAACAGGTGTCAGGGCTGGGGACAGTGGGCTTCAACCTGATGGAGATGGTTTGGGGGACCCACTGCCTATCCCTGGCAGTCTTTACCTCTCCTTCACCCCTTTGCTCTGGCCATCTCCTTTTCCTGGCTCCCTTCAGCCCAGCTCCTGCCAAGCTATCTGGCTCTATATAATTCTTCCTGACTGGCCTGGAGCTGAACAGGCTTCCCAAGCCCTCCATGACTGGGCCTTAGTTCTTCTTCCAGAGTCCAACACACTGGTAAAACCAAATACATCTCTGAGTGACGGGTTATAATTAGCATTCACTCTTGCTAAGAATTTAACTGGAATTGTCTAATTTAGTCTTCAACAACTTTAACAATTTTGAGACAGAAAACGTTCTTTGGTGTTTTGTTTGAGACAGGGTTTCTCTCTGTAGCCCTGACTGTCCTGGGACTCTCTCTGTAGAAGATCAGGCTGGCCTTGAACTCAGTCAGTGCCTGACTCTGCCTCCCCATCTCCCCCACGTCCCCCCTCCAGTGCTGACATTAAATGTTAATAGGGTCATTTGCCCCTCTTCTCTCCATCACTCTGCTACTGTGTCCAACACACAAAACAGTGCCTGGAGCATAGGCATCTGATGGAAGGGTCTGGTTAGTTCTAACTCTCGAAGCTGCCTGTAGACTCGGTGCCTGCAATCTAGCCACTATTAGCCCTGTACGAGCCTGTGGTGCCCTGCCAACCGCAGAGATGGTATTCATGCTCTCCTGCTTTGCAAAAGCCTAAATAGCCCACCCCACCCTATCTCCACACACTGCTACATATAAATATTCTAGCCATATCATAGGTCTTGTAAGCAGCCAACTGTGCCAAGCTGATGATTCAGAGTTCTGTTTGGCACATGCCTATTGTCCCCACCCTATGCCATCTGCCCAGTGAGTGATTCACACTTTAGAGGCATGTTTAAACATCACCCTCACCATGGCCTCGTGGACTTCTCTGTGTATCTGTTCTAGCAGGTAAGTTCTATACTTACTTATGGATGTTCTGTCCAATAAATGGACAGGACTGTCCTCAGGTCTGAAGACCTTTCTCACTCATCTCTGTCTGGAGTGCCCAGCACAGACCTGGAGTACAGAAGCAGACATCAAGGGTATCCCATGGTTGTGTAAGGCTGGCCGTGTGTGTCCAGGTCCTGTTCATGTACCATTCCCGTGCAACTGCACACATATCTTGTCCAAATGGGAATGACTGTGCCAGTCAGTCACTGACACTCAGCAGGTGGCCCTAACACAGAATCTGTTCTAGCAGTGGTCATTTGCTACTGACCCTGATCTGGGAAGCTGACTGGCCTCTCCAGGGATTGCCCTATGTGCTATATAGCTAAGGCTGCTCACTGTAGTGATACTCAGCTGGGACTGGCACATCTGATAGCCTTTTCATTACATGCATATATATGTATGTATGTGAATGCGTGTGTAACCTGAGTCTGTTTTTGTTGTGTGTATATGGTTTCAAGGCTGACCACTCTGTATTAGATATTTTATAATCAGTCAACCTCCATTTTGTAATCAGGAGCCATTTTGATTCTCTAGCTCAGTTAAATTCCTATTTACTGTAAAACTTGAGTTTCTGTTCCTCAGAGCTGAGCTGCGTCCCACCCCATAACCATAGAGTGTATGTAAAAAATGTTCCAGGAAGATTCCCTTAACTGCTTTATAATCTTAACTGCCTGGTCTTGCTTCTGTAACCATGCTTGTTCCCCACTCTATGGTTTTGCCCTATAAAAGGAGCCTGAGAAACAGGCTCAGGGCTAATCTCTTCAACTCTGCCTTAGGTAGAGTCAGCCACCAGCCAGAGCTCATGTATATGAATATAGCTTGCTTTAATTTGGCCAGAATTTGGGTCAGTGGGATTCTCTTTGAGTCTGTGGGATTTGCCAGTAAGGAAACTCATGCCTGAGAGAGGCTAAGTCTCCTTCTCCCACCAGTTGCTAGTTGCCTGTGTAGGGGTGGGACCCATACAGACTTCCCTCCTTCCATGTCAATATATCCACTGATACTGCCATGGCTCTGGGTTCTGATCTTCTTTATGAAGCCATTTCTAGGAAAGACTTTTCCACAGCAGGTTTCCTGGTATTCTGGCTCTTGCAATATTTTCATCTCTTCCTCCATGATGTTATCTGAGTGATGCAGATGCACACATTGGGCCTGGACTCCTCAGGAGCCATTGAGTCCTGCATTGTGTCCAGTTGTGGTTTTCTATGATGGTCTTCAAAAGCTGTGAAGAGAGGCTTGTTTGGTGAGGGGTGGTAGCCACACATACCTGTGTGTGTGAGGATAAGATTTAGAGTGTAGTGTGGAATTGTGTTAGTCCATAGAAGTCTGCCAAGTCTTTACAGCATGGGGTTGGACTTCCTCGGTAGCACATTCAAAGAGGATGTGTCCTGCTGCACAGAACTCCTCAGGTCTGTGGCTATGCCTTACTTACATTGTTCTCTTGTCCACAGCAAGCCACATGGTCACGAAGGGGTGTGTGTATGCTTTATGTGGGACTGTCAAGGAACCTGTCCACCACAGTCATGCTTCCTCCTTCAGAAGCAATCCTGAATACATCTGAGAATCCTTCCTTCCCACCAGGTTGAGGGCATGTTGGCCTACAAGTGTCAAGTGGGTTCTGCCCCCACTCTGGTCCAGACATGGTCTCATTCACAAAGGGTGAGTGTGAGAGGTAGCCACACAAGCTTTGACTTCTTGGTTGTATTTGCCTCTTTCCCTTTAGGAGGTGGGGCTCTGGGAACAGTCTGGGATATCCTTCATCACAGACAACAGAAGTGCCATGATGGTTTCCTCCTGAGATAGACTCACCCAACCTGCAAGCCTTTGTTGCTCAGAGAAGGCAGCCAAGAAGAATTGTCCCCATCTCCACCCCACACCTATGCTTTCTTCATTTCACATTCTCTCACCATTCTGATTCAAAGAATTGTGCTAGATGACTTTCAGATTCCTCCATGCCTCCTCCTCTTCATCTTCTTCCTTCTTCCCAATGTGCTGAGGGTGGAACCCAGGACTTCGTGCATGTTAACAATGAGCTGCATAAAAGCCTATAGGTGTGTTAACACAGAGATAACCTGCACTCTGTTTGCAGCCAAAGGGATCCAAAATCTGAAAGAAATTCTCTTTTTCAATCACCCTTCTGCCTACAAGGCAGATTTCTTCTCAAACTGGGCTACTTTGGAATACTTGGTGTTTTTCTTTTTTAACCTGATTTCTAATGTCAGGTTAACATTGAGCATGCAGTGATATGGTTTTTTCCCCTGAAGCACAGATCCATCATGTGTTCAGCATCCCTTGCTTCCATGCCTGGGTGAGGCATCTCTCTTGAGTGCCTACAGATGACTGCTCCCTAAGATATTTTCAAGCCTTGGCAGTTCTCCAAGGGAAGAACCACTTGTTAGGAGAGTGCACTGGCTTCCAATTTCCCTTGACCTTTTCAGAGAAGTGATTTGAAATCTGGTGTTTATTGTCTGCTTTCCCATAGTGTGGAGCCAGAAAGATCCTTGTGGCTTGCTGGCTAGCCAGCTTAAGCTAATTAGTGAGACCTGTATCCCAGTGAGAGATCCTGCCTCAAAAACCAAGGTGGATAGCTACTTAAGAGTGGTTCCCGAGTCTGAATTCCGGCCTCCACCTGTATGCACCTGCACACACATGTATATGCTCACCTCCCCTATTTATAGAGAAGGTCACTTCATACTGATTAAGGGAAGAAGCCACTGATAAGTCAGTACAATTTAAAGCATACATATGTTGACCCCGGGAGCACAAAGTATGAAAGGCAGAGTCATATTTTTCTCCCAACACAGTAATAGTGGATGAGTTTAATGCCAACTCACCAATAGGCAAATCATCTTGACCAAACAAATAGAGAAAAATACTTGAAGAAAAATAGAAGATTCACTCTCCTGAAGCCAATGATGGTCTGTATCCTCAAAAAACAGTATGAGCCAAAATGACCCCCTTCTTCTGTCTCTAAGTTTTTTGGTCAGGTCCTTTATCATAAGAATGAACAAAGTAACCAATGCACACATGTTTCACTAAGTTGTAAAATCTAAAGGAAAAGGATGGATTTCCGGGTATATATGACTTACCAAAGTTAAGCCAAAACAAATGATTTAAACAGATCTACAATCGGCAATAAGATTGAAACAGTAAAAGAATAGGCAGATCCTAAGGAATTTCCTGCCAAATTCTACCCAAGTTGAATCAATACTTCTTAAATTATTCCTCAAAGTAGGAAATGAAGAAATGCTTTCAACCTCTTTTAATAAGACCAGTCCCAAAGACCCCATACCAAAACTGGACAAAAACACATCAAAAAGAAAATGAAAGGTTAATCTTACTGATGAATACAGATACAAAAATTCTCAACAAAGTACTTCAAACTTAATCCAAGAACATATTAGAAAGGTCACTATTCCCTCTGCTCTAGTTGGCTTCATTCCAGAGACTTTGGGTATAGATCAACATATACAAATCAGTAAACAGATTCAAAGATAAAAATCATGTCATTATCTCAACAGATGAAGAAAAGGCCACAGACCAAAATCTAAGATCCCTCATGGTGAAAGCCTGAAAACTTCAGAATCAAAAGGAACATATCTCAACATAATGGAGATTATATATACTGAGCCTAGAGCCAACATCATACTAGACGGAGAAAAACAGGATAAATGGATCATGGTGGTGCATGTGTATAATGCCAGCTCTCAGGAAGGGAGGCAGACAGATCAGGGGGTTGAGGCCAGACTGAGACACAGTAGAACCTGTCTAAAACAATAACAGCAACAACATATCCCAAGCAGGTTGTTCTTCAGTTACTGCCAGTTGCTGTCTTTGAACTGTACTAAATAAACCTGTTTGTTTTTAGTGGAACACATGGATAGGTCATGTGTGGGTTGAGAATAGTTTTAGAAAACCTGTCTTTGGGGATGACAGATGAAGGACTCTTAAATTTTAGGGTGGCCAGAGAAAAGGAGATACTGCCAGCGAGTAGTTAATGGAGTAGTCTGCCTGGATGGGAGAGACTCCTTGATTGGGGAATTGCATGAAGGACTAAAGACAGGTTGGGCTGGGTGAGGAGGGAAAACTGTGATCAGGAGATGGCTGAAGAAGACTGGCTTCAAAGCAGGCAGGAATAAGAGGCAACTAAGAAGGGAAGCAGGGTGGAAATGAATTGATGTATCAGAACAGCGGCCTGCAGGAAGAGCTTGACGGGAGCTGAGATGGGTGGGCAGATGTTGGGATGGAGCAGGCAGGTGGAGCAGACATAGTCCGCAGAAATTGGGAGTCCCCACCCATCCACTCCCGGGCAAGTCCAGACTCTGTCCGGGGGAGAAACCCAACGGAAGGGCGGTTGGGGATCCGGCCACCAAGCGGGAGCTTCAGTGGGGAAGGTGGCTGGGCCACCTGAGATGTAAGGATGGAGCAAGGGCCTTCGAGGTCCGGGTTCTCATGTGGGAGGGGAATTGTGCAGAGACCCTGTGAGAGGAAGACTGGGCAGAGGCCAGAAGAGTCAGGAAAAGCCTGAGAAGGATCTCCGATGTCCTCGCCCACTTGCTGAGCCCTAGGTTCCGAGGTAAATAGAAATAAATGGCAATGGAGATTGTTCAAGCTGTTTGCACACCCAGGGTAGAGGACCTGCTCCATCCTGCGACAGCCTGCAGATGGTCTGGCAATCAGGGTTCACCAATCTTTTCCCACACTCAGCAGTGGGACCACGCCTTCTATCCTTGGCCTTGGATCCCCAGCCTCCCTTAGCTCACCTTGGAGCTGTAGTGTCTTTCCCCCTCTGCCTGGAGAAGTTGGGCGTAGCAAATTGGTTGCAGCCACGAAAATGTCCTCTTGATCCAGTCCGAGCGCCCCCGATGGCCAGACTTCAGCAGGAGTCTGAGGTACAGGGGACTTGGTGCCAGGGGACTCCTCAGCAACCCAGCCCTTGTCCTACACAGTCGCTGCTAGGTGACTAGCTAGTGACTCTTGGGACTTCCAGTTGCAGCCTTGATCCTCAGCTCCTGCCTCCCCAAACCGGATTTCCCTGGGTGTTTCCTTTGGTCCTGGCTGGGCGGGTGCTGCTCTCCCCTTGCACCCCTCCAGCCCCTCCCCAACACAATTCCCCATTCTCTGCTCTTGGGATATAATGATGTGAACGCTTAGTGAGTAGTGGTGTGTTACACTATCAGAAGTGTACAAAAGGACTCTGGAGGGGCTGGAGATGTATGTGTTGGCTGAGTTATTTGAAGACAGAAAGACCAAGAGTTCAAAGTCATCACTGTCTATCTGTCGGATTCAAGGTCAGTCCATTAGAATGAGATCATATCTTTAAAAAAGATAGTGGTAGGAGAGCTAAGGGGTTAAGAGCATTTACTGCATTGCAGAGGACTCAGGTTAAGTTACCAGCACCCATGTGGTGACTAACAACCATTTCTGACTCCAGTTCCAGAGGAACTGATGCCCTTTTCAGACCTTGGCAGACACCAGGCACCAAGGTCTTGCATGAAGGAAAACATTCATACAGATAAAACTAAAATAAATAAATCTTCTGAAAAGCAACAACAAAAGGCCCTGTTGTTTATATACTTTCTGTCTCTCCCTCCCACACAAGACAGGATACCCTTGTGTCCTACAGACGGGCTTACTCTGTATTCCTGTCCTACCCTGCACAGTGCTTGGGATTAGAAGGGTACCATGGCATCCAGCTAATTCCTGCCTATTTAATGTTTACTTTTTCATCTCTGTCTCTAGTTTTGCTTCTGAGAGTTTCGAACTCCAGAAGTGGGAATCAGAAGATTTAATTTAAAATTGGTGTGTGTGTATGTGTGTGTGCGCGCGCGTGTGTGTGTGTGTTGCTGGAGTATAGGAGCCGTGGCCTTAAACATGCTTGGCCCCATGACCCGGGCCGAATTGGAGGCACGTCTTGGCTCACCTTTGTAGCATGGGGCTAGACTGGGCAATCTGCATTGAAAAGAACATGAGTCCTACAGCCTAAGGCTGAGCCCCTGCCCCCCCCCCCCCCTGCCCCCGGTCCCCCCCCACCCCCACACTACCCCCACCCTCATCCATGCAGCAATCCCCACTCCTAAGAGGACCTGAGAGACTAAGCAACACACTTATGACTCCAACTTTCAGCTTTGCTGGCTTTCCATAGCAAACTCCTCCCTGCTCAAGACTGTTCTAAGTCACACCCATCACCCAGGTTGGAGTCCCAGGACCCAAGAGTACTGTCCCTCCTCTCCCCAGCTCTTGGCTCCAGTACTTGGGAACCATGTGGGCTGTCCCTGGTACCTTGTCTAGCTGGTGTGCTCTGCACCTGGTCATGCTAACTGTGGTCCTGTAGAGGTCTCGAATGATGCTGAGCCCCTGCACCAACGCATGGCACATGAGTAGCATCTCTGCACAGCTCCGAGCCTGCTCTGCAGGTTACTCTACCAATGTATTCTGGTCCCAGCAGAGTACAGGTTGGCCAACAGCTTCTACAAGATAAGGTCTTTGGTCATCGGAGGGGCAAAAAGTGGAAGAGGCTGGGACCTGCCCCCTGTGTTCCCTAGTTGCCAACCAGAGCCTGTTGGGACTGTGTGCAGAACTGAGAATCCAGCGAGGTTAAGTGTTTAAGATCCGCTGTCTCACAGATCTTGCTAAACCTCCTTTTATCAGGCGAGGTCACAGATCTAAAGAGGAAATCACCTGTATGCTGGAAGTGCTAAGCACATGTCACCTCCTTCTCTCACTCAGTTTTCTCTCTTCCAGCTTCTACAAATAGGCTCTGTCTTAGAGCAACTGTCAGGCCCTCTGCAGTTTTCTATTCTGCCTCTCCTGGCCTCTCAGTGTCCTCTCAGGGTCTCCAGGAGACTTCCCAGGACAGAGACCCTCCCAGGAGCCCCTGGTGACCTGTCATCAACCTGAGAAGGACAGAGACCTCACTCCAGGTTGATAACTCCAGGCTCATCCTCCTGAGAGGGCACCTGGAAAAAGCAGCACAGGAGAAGGGGTGCTGATGGCTGGGGATGGTTACTAAAGAAGGGGCAGGGTTCTCCGGGCTCCCAGAGACCTTCCAATAGAGAGGGTCCTGGGCCTCAGGACAGAGACCAGAGCTTTGGGATCCCAGACTGACTGCACGTTCCCAGGCATATTCCTTGGAAGAGTGAAACCTGAAAAGGCTGAGTTGTTTGGGGATGGTTAAGGAGGAGATGGAGCCCCTGTGTGGGGCTGGAAATCTGGAAGATTCCTGGAGAGCCACGGATCAGTCCAGATTGGAAGACTAAAGATGATGCTAAATTCTGACATCAGTGAAAGATGGGGATGGGGGTTGGCTGGGGGAAGCATGGGGAGGGGCAGCAGCAGCATTCACCAAGATAGGGAAGAAAGAAGGCAAAACACAAAAGCTTTTCTTTGGGATCTCCTTATATCCCATCTTCCTGGTAGAAAATGTGACCACATTCAGTGTGGTTCTTCCCACTTTAATTAAACTAATAAGATAATTCCTTACAGATGTTCCCAGAGGCATGCCTCACAACTCATCCTCAAACTTCCTCCATCCCCATTCAGTGTCCTGGGAGTTCTTGACCCTATTGTTTCTTCCAGAAACAATAGGGTCTAGCTTGTTTCTTCCAGAAACAAGGTTTTGTATCAGAACCTTAATGTGCTTAACTAAGTCTGAGACTTAAGGTAGACTTAAGGTTAAGTACAAAGAAACGGGAGGATGTACCAGGTAGAAGAATCAGCAGTTGCAAAAGTCTAGCGTGTGCCTTTGTGAGAGGCAGGTGGCAGTTGTTTAGTGTACAGAATACTGTGGCCACCTTCCCTGTCCATCAACAGCAAACCCTTCCAAAGTCGGGCCTTGAGCGCCACCTGGTGGTAGACCTTGACAGAATTTAAAAATTCTGGCTGATGTAAAAGTAGTCCATGCTCTTCTCTACCCTAGACTTCCTGTCTTTCCCCTCCAAAAGTGGGCCTGCTGTAAAAATGATATAGAAATATCTAATTTCACTTAAAGTTGATTCTCCAGTTAGAAAAGAAATTACATGCTAGTTTCAGAAAATTTGGAAAGCATAGAAAGGAAGGAAGAAGAAATATGACACATTTAATAGGCACAACCTAGATTAATAACAATTAATATTTGGAAATATTAACTTCCAGTGATTTTCTCGAATATGATCTTTTCATATTTTCATAGCTCCCTCTACACACACACACACACACACACACACACACACACACACACACACACTCTGAGGCGGGAGTGAGTGAGAGAGAGCTTCTCAGGTGCTGGGAGCTAACTCTGAGTTAGAATCTTGTCTTTGCAGTTACTGACTGTGTGACTTGGGCAAATGAGTGGCGATTTAAAAAATGACTCCTGGAGCTGTCCCAGTGAAATGACAGGAGATTTGCAAAATGGTCAGTCCAGGGTCTCTCATAGAGAGGTTACTCACCAACAATAGATTGGGATGCAAATGCTGTCTTCTGATTCCTTGAATCAAACTCCAGAAATAGAGTTGATTTAGAGACTCGGGGGCATGAAGAGCCTCAAGTCTGTTACAAAACTGAAAGGAAAAATTTCAACAAGATCTCGTGTCTCCAGCACCACAGATGTTCCTATTTGTCTCTAAATTTTTTCAGGCTCTCTTTGTGTTGGGCAGTTTTTAAACACAGTAATTACAGTGCTTGTACCAGTTCCCTTGATGTTACATCACTGACATTTTCCTCTAGGGCTAGGGCTGTCACAGACAGTTGCCGAATTAACTATTTCCTTAGTGTGGAATGTCTGAACCATGTGCATTCTCATTCATTCATTCATTCATTCGTAAGTTACTGAGTGCCTCCTTTTTGCTAGGCACTGGGTCACTGTGACCCACAGGAGCAGGGTCATTCCTCACTTCTGGCCCCTAGGTTGGCAATACAGTCATGGAAACAAAGTTCCCACCTTGGAGGTGAGAGGCAGTCCCTCGCACTGACCTGCTCTTGCTCCCAGCAGTGACAGTGGATGCCTCTCTTGGAGGCACCTCCACAGGGCTGGAATGCCCACTAACACATTCTAGGGGCTTCTGGAAGAGTTAGAGGTATCTCTTGCCATGTCCAAAGCCCCTGGCAGTGGAGCTGCTCTTGTGCCCTGCAGTTCCTTCTCTGAGACTTCGATTCCACTTGTTCAGTCAGCGCACCCCCCCACACCCCCAAGGTTGATGCTCTCTGCTTGCATCCATGGCACTTCATCTTTTCCTTATCTCTTCTCTCAGTGAGGGCCTCCACTGGCTCTGAAGCACCTGGAGCAGGGAGCAGGGATATCCTCCACTGGTGGATGGAGCCTCTGTGATGGTGGCCAAGTGAGCAGAGCCTGCACTTGTTTTTTTCTTCACTGACTCTGGCCATGGCCTCTGCAGTGGCTACCTCATCTAACTTTCTGCCTGCCCCATTCTCAAGATTCAGCTTATGGTCTATGTCTGGTGTAGAAACTGGCTTTTAATTCTCAGGACACTTCGCATTCTTGGAACTCCCAAGTAGTTTTTTGTTTTTTACTGTGGTTGGCCTCATGCAGCCTCTCTCTTCTGTAGTTATCGCACCTGGAGAGGTCTGCTTTAGATTGGGAGATCAGAGGCATCTCAGCAGGGCCATTGTTTACCCTGAAAGCTGAAGAAATGGGCAGAGTCTAGAGCCAGAGTGTTCTGGGCAGAAGGAAGTACATGTATAAAAGTCCTGAAGCAGAAAAGACCATGGATGTCCAATTAAAGCAGCTATCCCTACGTAGGCTGACCTTTCCAGATTTGGTAAGTTGTAAACAATTTGCTATTGCATTCACACAGCTTTTTGCAGACTACTATGTTCTGTCCTCGTCTAGAGAGGAGTAAGTACAAATTTGTCCTTGCCTGGACTGATGGAGGAGACTGAGATGATTTTTCTATGATGTGACTGGCTGTGGGGGAGAGTTATCATGGGTGCCATCAGTAAAGAGAGTAACTACTTCCTGAGGGCACTGAAAAAAGCTTCTCAAAAAGACAGCATCCAGGATGAGCCAGTTTCCCAGGCAGAGACATAAAGGAAGGGTCACCAGGCAGAGGGAACAGTGTGTACTAAGTCACAGAAGCAAAGAGAGGGCATGATTCTAGAAATCGGAAAGAGTCTTGAGACAATTAATATGCTTGAGGGGAGGTTTCTAAGCAAGGAGGGGGCAGTTCTGGCTGCAGTATGAACGGGTGGGAGTATTATAGACGAGAGACAGGGACACCATGAGGAGGTTGCTGCAACAGCTCAGACCTGAGGCAGAGGGTGACTGAAACAGTGATAACAGGCAAGAGGAAAAATACCTTATTGTAAAAGTCACAGGACTTTAGGGTTGCACTGGCTTTAAGAAAGGAGGGGGGCAGTCTGTTAAGCCTTGACAATTTTCTTTTTTTCCCAGATTTTTTTAAATTTTAATTAGAAACAAGATTGTTTTACATGACAATCCCAGTTCCCTTCTCCCTCCCATCCTCCTCTACCACCCCTCCCAACAAAAGCCCTACCTACCACATATCCTTTCTGCTCCCCCTGGAGGATGAGGCCTTCCACAAGGTGTTATCAGAGTCTATCATATCCTTTGGGATAGGGCCTAGGCCCACCCCCATGTGTCTTGGCTTAGGGACTATCCCTGTATGTGGAATGGGCTCCCAAAGTCCACACCTATGCTAGGGATAAGTACTGAACTACTACAGCAGGTCCCGTAGATTTCCGAGGTTTCCTCACTGAAACCCATGTTCCTGGGGTCTGATTCAGTCCCATGCTGGTATCCAAGCTATTAGTCTGGGGGGGGGCAAGAGCTCCCCGATGTTCAGGTCAGATGTTTCTGTGGGTTTTGCCAGCCTGGACTGGACCCCTTTGCTCTTCCCTTGTCCTTCTCTGCATCTGGATTCCAGTTCAGTTTAGTGATTACTTGTGGGTGTTTGCTTCTACTTCCACTAGCTGCTGGATGCAAGCCTTGACAATTTTCAGACATCAGTGAATGAGGATGGTGGCAACTACTGAAGCTAGAGACACGGGGCGGGGGGGGGGCAGGATTTGGGGTGCAGGAGAGAGTGGCTGAGCAGGGAAGGCCTCTTTTGGGTACCACGGACAGCTCCAGGAGACTCCAAAGGCCTCCAGCAAAAACCCACCACTGGCTCTTGACATTGGCTGCCTTCCAATCAGCAGAGGAGCAATTTTAACAATCACACCCACAGGCTCAACAAGTTGTTCTGTATCACAAACTCTGGAAGAGGGGCTTGGGATTCTGCTTCATAAATGAGTGGCCCAAGTTCCTCATAAAGGTACTTGAAGAAAGTGTCCATGGCTGCTACAAAGGAGGCCGGGTGCTCTTGAAGCTATGGGTGGGCTTGGAGGCAACTTATTTACCCACTAAAATTCCTGGACAAGGCAATGGGACTTCTGGGAAATGGGAAAAGGGGCCACCTTTCTCCAGAACCCTTAAAACTAAATGAGGCAGATTTCACCCAAGTGCGGTCATAGCCACTGGTCAGTGTAGGCTGCTCTTACAACTTTCTAACTCCGTTTCCTGGAACCGCAAGTCAACCCAAATGTGGCTCCCTTAGGCCAGAGAGGAGAGCCCTTCTAGATTGGCTTTACAATTTTACGACAACCTTAGTTGGGTATAGTGTCCCACACCTTTAATCTCAGTACTCAGGAGGCAGAGGTAGTCAGATCTCTGTGAGATTGAGACCAGTCTACATAACAAGTTCTGGGACAGCCAGAGCTACATAAAGAGACCATCTCCGTAACAACAACAACAAAATTACAGTCACCATGAAAAATTGAAAACAGGGGCTCAAATGAATCCTTGTACATGAATATAAAGACACCATTAGTCAGGAGTCAAGGTGTTAAAATAACCCTAAAGTCCACAGACAGGTGTACAGAAAATAACTGTGTAGGTACACCCAGTATTTGTAAGCTTTAAGATAGAATGAAATTCTGGCACTTTCAGAAACCAAATTAGACTAACACAAGAGGTACTCAGTAATTAGAAGTAGGGGAAAGTAGAACTGTGGTAGCCAGGGCTGGGGGCAGGGTGGGGAACCCAGGAGTTAGTTCATGGGTATGCTTTCAATATGGAAAGTTCTGGAGATCCGTGGTAGTGATGGTGTGCACAGTAATATGAATGTACCTGGTGTCACTGGACTGTGTATTAAAAATTAAAATCAGGGCTGGAGAGACAGCTCAGAGGTAAAGCATTGACTGCCGTTCCAAAAGACCTGGATTTGATTAGCACCACATGGCAACTCAAAACCACCTCTAACTTGGGTTTCAGGGAATCTGATGCTTTCTTCTGGCCTCCTGGGGCAGCAGGTGCACGCATGGTACACATACATACATGCAGGCAAACACTTATACACATAAAATAATAAATTTAAAAAGTTAAAACGGTAATTGTATGTATTTAAAAAACTGTCGATGTCCCCTACGCATCTGGGCTTCTGTAAGGTTTCTTAATTCCGTAGGAGATACCTGAAAACCGACAGAGGTGGCCTTCCACCTCAGTTTGAGGCTCACGGAAAAGGGATGGACGGACGGATGGATGTGGGCTTGGAGTTATTATCCCAGGGTGTGTAGGGCTAGGGAAACTGAGTCTCATGTTTGCCAAAGATGTCGCTCTTCACAGGCTCCGGGAGCAGGACAGGAGCTCAACACCTTTTATCTTCAACCTCACCATCAGTCATTCCCGGCCAGCGTCCGAAGGTGTTGGGACCTTGGCGGCTCGCTGTCCTCTCCCAAGATGGCCGCCGCCGCCTCTGTGACAGGCCTGGTCACGTGGGCGCGCGCTCTTGTGAGGTCGTGGCGTCCCAAAGGGCGATTGTCCCTTCCCGGGCCCCATCCCGACTATCCCTGTCAACAGGAGCCTGAGCGATCATGGCAACGGGCTCGGGCGGGGAGCGCGTGGCGACGGCGGCGGTGGCGGCGGCGGTTTGGTCGCGGGCCGGGGCGGCGGAGCGGCGGAGGCGGCGGTGGCTGTGGCGCCGGCACCGGCCCTGAGCGCCATGCAGCGCGGCAGCCCGGAGCGGGAGCTGGCGGCCAGCTGGGAGGTGGCGGCGGCGGCGGCGGCGGCGGCCATGGCCAAGTCGCAGGCCGCGGAGGCGGAGGCAGAGGCGGAGGCGGAGGCGAAGGCGGAGGCGGAGGCGCTGCTGAAAGTGGACGCGGGCGCGGCCGGGGAGCCGGAGTGCCCGGCGCGGGAGGAGCAGCCCAAGGCCGCGACCCGGCCCCTGCGCGACCCGCGCGGCCGAGGAAGGCGACGCTCGCGTCGCCCGGCGGCTGCCGCCCGCGCCGTCCCTGATCCCAACGAGGCCGGCGCGGGTCCTGTGCCAGCTCGTGAAGGCCCGGAGTCGCGGCCGCGGCTACCGGCGCGGCTCGAGCTCGCTGCGGCCGGTCACCGTGGACAGCTCCAAGGCCCGCACATCCCTGGAAGCGCTCAAGATCAGCCTTCGGCAGCTCAGGTGGAAGGAGGTGAGGCCCGGCCTGCCGTGGGGGCACAGGGGGGTCGTCCTTCCAGGCCTGGCCCCCGACAGCTGCTTCTGTCTGTAGCTCTAGCCTCCTCGTGGTATGTGTCTGTCTGCTCCGCTATTGACTTTCATTTTCTTCATCTAAGTTCTATTTAAAGTTTCGTAAACTTCAGTGCTTAGAGTTCCACTCTTGGGCCAGGTTTGTATTCGCTCGACAGCGCCTCACTACACCCTGCTGCTTACCTGTGCGACCTTGAGCGAGCTGCTTTGCTTCTTTGCCCGTTAACCTCTAGTAGTGAAGCCAACTGTTAGTTACTATCATGGGGCTTACTGCCTTAGTGATCGCACAAGTCTTCAGTAAGTGACAACCTACTTTTATCATTCTCCCTGCCACCACCACCACCACCACCTCCTCCTCCTCCTCCTCCTCCTCCTCCTCCTCCTCCTCCTCCTCTTCCTCTACCACCACCACCACCACCACCACCGCAGCCACTGTTGTATGATTCAGGGCATATAGCAGGTGTCAGTAAGTGGGGGGGGGGGATGAAAGCTGAGTGAGGAGATGAATCACTCACCCTTGAATTAATTTCTGTCCTTGTAAAGTGTGGGGCAAAGCACCAATGAATCTGAGAGGTTCTGTTGCCATCAGCTGAGTAAATAAAGCCGCTTGACTTTGTTTATGGCATGGAAGATATTCGCCAGCTTTTTGGGAGTGGTGCTCTACAGAGAGCATGAGGTCAGTGCTGAGCCTGTGCTGAGGCTTTGGTAGATGTGGTTTAATGAAGATGGAAACTGGAGAGAGAACCACAGGAAGGTCCACTGTGGTCAGAATGTTGATGTCCCAGTGGAAAACAGGTTGGTTGGAGGAAAACCAAGAAGGGGAGGCTAGCTACTGGAGAGCTCCCTCAGTGTTGACTTTCATACTCTGGAAACTGGGGGAGGATTGGAAAGACTCAGTTCTTCAGTGTCTAGGTTTGTAGATGAAGTCCCATATCCAGCCCAAAGAGAGGAGGGCCAGGAAGGCAAACCTGGACTTGTCAGTGTGCTGTCAGGGGAAAAGTCCAGGCATAGACACTGGCTAAGCACTCAGCCAACCCAGCTCAGGTTTATTCACTTGTTTTGTAAATATCCACTGTGGTGATACCAAGTTCAGTGCTGGGCTGGGGGAACCACACTTTAGATGTGTTAAGATGTGCCCTTGCCTTCAGGCATTCAGAGTTCAGTAGGGAATGAAATGCCATGAATAGTCCCAGCATCCATAGGACCGCCACTGCTGCCACTGCCGCTCCTGCTGCTGAATCCTTTCCCAGCTATTTGCATGGCTTACTCTGTGGCCTCTTGAGGCCTCTGATCAATACCTCACCCTAAGACAGGTCTCCTAGACAACTCCATCTCCAGCCCTTACTGCTGTTTCATAGCATAACCTCTTCCTGACTTTGAGTTTTGTTTGTTTATTGCTTGTTTTGTTCACCAGAATGTAAGCTCTTAAAGGGCAGGCATTTTGTTTTGTTATTGCTGTACTCAAAGGTGTCTTGCATATGGATGTTGCTCAATAAATATTTGTTGACTGCATGAACACATTATGTGATGAGTATTTCGATGTGCTGTGGGGGGCAGAGAAGGCCAGCTCCAGCACAGTTTCCTGGGGGAAGTGAAGCCCAAATGAGTCTTGAGTGTTGACAGTGGGTCAAAGTTGTTTAGTGGTGTGGACCAGGTCTTGGTACAGGGAGCCGTATGGGCCAGCAGAGGTGCACTCAGTGCTTTGTATGCAGTCAGATGGTGAGAGAAGGCAGTAGACAGGAGCTGGAGTTGGATCCTGTGATGGGACTTGGGCCTCTTGAAAAGAACCCTTGCAAGCCATTGTGGACGTCTGGGGCTTCTGTCCATCAGCTGTACTACTTTGGACAAACAAGTGAAATTCTTCAGGCCTTGGTTTGGTCATCTGCACAATGAGAATAGGTAGAGCTCCCAGTCCTCCACTGTAACCACAGGATGACAGTGTTAAACCCTTGCACTAGTGAACCCAGGAGAGTGGACACTTTCCAGGACCCTACCTTGACTGCCCCTCAATCCCAGGCCTGCCTTCTGACACTCATAAGACATGTTGGCATGTCGGTAAAGCTGCTTATTCTAGCATATTTGAACATAAATTCAGCTGCGCGCGCGCACACACACACACACACACACACACACACACACACACACACACAACTTCACTGTGACTTAGTGATTTACTTAGTACCATCCTTCCTAAGGGCAGGGTGGCATTTGACTTGTGTGCCTGGTGTTATGTTCAAGAGATACACAGCAAATGAATGGCAGGATGTTGTAGAACAACATGTATGTCATCGGATGCATTAGAATGTGGGTTTGAAAATACCAGACTACAGAACCCTTAAAGATCCTGAGGACTTCATTTTATAAATGTTGGATCCTTAGCATCTAAGACAAAAATGAATGCATAACGAGTAATATAGAGATGAACTTGGTACTAACAAAGCCCAGGTACACAACCTCTGTAGGCCTGGGTTTTTCATTCGTTATGGAGCAGTGTTGGGCAGGTCCTCCCTAACTTGAGGAGAGCCTCTTTGTGGCAGGCGGGGTGACTGGGCAGCAGTGTGCCTGCATGTTTAGCTGTGCTGCTGAATGAAGACTGGGAGTTCTGTTGGCTGGCTTTGGTGGAGGTGAGTGGCTAGCCCAGAAAAGAAACAAAGTCATGCCAGGAGTGGTGGCACCTGCTTCTCATACAGGGACGTGGGAGGCCAAGGCTGGAGGATTACAAGCTCAAGGCAAGCCTGGGCTATACAGCAAGACCTTGTTTCAAAAAGCAAAACGAATGAAGGAAGGCTATGACTGCCAATCAGTGTGAACACCCCCTCTTTCCTTGCAGGTGTGTAGTAAGAACCGTCCCACTGTGGTCCACTTCACAGGAGTCCTGAGTTAGCCTGTGAAGCCAGAAATGTGCTCAGCTACTGGGAACACTTTCCCTTCCCTTTTTGGCTTCTTTTTAATTCTGCACATATCTAAACACCATTATGATGCCCACAATAATGAACCCTTATGCAGCTGTTACTCTATATCAGACAAGTATTTAAACTTCCTAACCACTCACTACAGTAAGTGCATTATTGTACCCATTTTCTAGATGGGAAAACTGAAGTACATATATGCTACATTATGCAGGGTCCTATAATGAGTTGGGGGCAAAGCTAGCATTTGAGGTAAACAGGCTTTAGTTTTCTGCTCATCTGAAGACTGCAACAGTGAATGGGAATAGACTAGGCTCCTTGTTGTGTAAGAGCTCTCACTGAAGAGGTACTGAGCTGCAAACCAGATGGTCACAGTCTTGTTTGGGGTCTGAGTGGGCAAAGGAAAATCCCAAACAGTGGGCTCAGCAGCGGGGCAGGGCCAAGTTTGAGGTATGGCAGTGACATGCTGGTGGCTTAGGGAGCATGTGGACAGCAGTGAGATGCAGAAAGGACCAGGTCAGAGAGGCCATGCCAAGAAGCTGGCATTTCTATCTGCACTGCCCTGCAGCTTCCCTGCCCACTGTGCCTCATGCTGGCTCTGATGGCTCCGTTTTCAGTTCTGGGCAGGACTAATGCACTTGTGTCTACCTTCAATTTGTTTCTGTAAGAGCAAATTCACAGATGGTAGTTCTGTAAATCTGTAGATGTGAGTAAAGCTATTCTCAGCTAGCAAAGTCACATGTCCCAAAATCACCAACGATGAAGTGGGGTGCTTCCTGGCTCCCTAGAAAATTCTCTCCCCATCTCCTACATGTTTTTTTTTTTTTTTTTTTTTTTTTTTTTTTTTTTTTAACTTGCCACCTTCATTAACGGAGACCTTGGAGAAAAGACACCACAGAGAATAGATACCTTGAGTGTGTGAACTGCCTTCCATGGAGACATCAGTTGTGTACGGATGCCATGATGCAATGGACACCAAATAACATGAACTGGGGCCCTGTGAGATTTGATAGTAGGCCATTTGTTGGCAATGGTTAGCATAGTCCCTGTCCTAAGAGCTGTCACAAACACTCTAGTGTGTCTTCTGAAATTTTCTGCACATGCACACTACTGCATTGTCTTCCTATTTGTGTCATGTGAGTTATTATTTATTATGTGTATGTGCTAGGTGTGGTAACAAGTTCTTAGTGCTGGAGAGATGACTCAGCACTTTAGAGCACTGACTGTTCTTCCACAGGCCCCAGGTTCAGTTCCCAGCACCCATATAGAGGCTCACAACTGTAACTCCAGTTCCAGTAGATCTGATGCCTTCTTCTGGACCCTGTTAGCACTGCATGACCATGGTGTGCAGATATACATGCAGACAAAACAGCCACACACATAAAAATAAACAAGTATTTTTTTTAAAGAGTGGATTGAGAGGCTTGTATAATGACTTAGTGGGTAGAGGTGCTTGCCTCCAGGCCTGATGACCTGGAGTTTGATTCCTGGGACCCATATAGTAGAAGATGAGAACTTACTATTGACCCCCACCCCTGTAAGTTGTCCTCTGCACCTTGGCATGCCCACATGTACTGACATGTACACACACACACACACACACACACACACACACACACACACACTGAACAAATGAGGGTTGGAGAGATAGCTTAGCAGTTAAGAGAACTGGCTGCTTTTCCAGAGGACCTGGGTTTGGTTCCCAGCATTCTTGTAGTGGTTCACCACTGTTTACAACCTTAGGTCTAGGGATCTGGTGCTCTCTGCTGGCTTTCATGGGCACCAGGCACACAGTGCACAGACATATATGTGGATTCTCTTATTTTTTCCTCACACTAATCTCAGGCAGATGCTAACATCATTTCCTGTTTAGAGATGAGAAAACCAAGGTTTCAGAGAGATTGTACCAAGGCTACATAGGTGACAAATGGCAGAGCCATTCAGGAATAGAATTTGTCACCAGTATACAATCCTAAACCATCTTTATTGTTATCCTGTGTTAAAAGTCATCCTGCAAGGGGCTCGGCCATCACCACCATTATCCCCAGCTAATGGCTGGAAAAAGCGAGGCAAGAGCAGCACCTAAGCAAGATAGGCAGCTTTGAACAGCAGTGTTCCTAAGCTCCTTCTGTGTGTATTTCATAATTCTCCACTTCTAATCCCTCCCTTTTCCCTCCAACCTGTAACTCTCAAATGACAGCAGTGTCACTCAGAGCCAGGAAAGCAATATTACAAACGGCACTTAAAATAAAACATGCTGAACTACGTGCTCCCTGGCAGATGAACACCCAGCACCCACTCCTTCCAAGTCCTGTCTCGCTGGGGTTCAGAGGTGGTTCCAGGATATCTGATGGCTCCTCTGTGGAATGCTAGCCTTGATTTGCAACTCTCTCTGATCCCTTCTGGGAAAAGGCATAGTACAAAATGAAACCAGGGTGCTTTGCCCTCCCCCTCCTCTTTCCAGTTTCAATGATAGTGCTATTTACGTCGTATATTTGAAAAGAGCATTATACTTGAGAGCAGTTTATACCCCACTCCATCAAATGGTCTCCTTCAGTAGACATGTTATTTTAACGTCTAATCCACCAGAATTTCCCCTTTGCTAGTTAAACTTGTCATCACATAAAAATCACAATTCACTACTGCTGGTATTTGAACAATACATGTAATAGCTTCAGCATCCAGACTAACTTCTTAAACAGTCCCTTCAAGACAGTAAATTCCAGGGTTCATGTTCAGGGTCTGTAACTACTGCAGATTAATTTTTTTTAGCAGGTGTGGTATTATCTGGGGCTCTTTTCTAAGGTACGGAACACACACTGGGCATCATCCCTTCATTTTGCCGGTAGTTTTGGATATTGGTTTTGTCAGCTAATGCTGAATGCAAAAATCCACACATACATTTTGTTTTCCTTTGAAATCTATTCCTGAAGAACGGTATATTGTAAAAGTAATTGGCCACTTTCAACTTCCTGCTCTAAGGGAAAGAACCAGGTGTCTGAGGGTTAAAATCTTTGCCTTTAGCTGCTTGGAGAGTACACTCTGGATACTCTCCCTGAGCCTCAGCTCCTTCAGCTGCGATGACTCTTGTCCCATCAAGTGTCTGTGAGAGCTATCAAAGAAGCCTGGCCCAGTGTTGGACACACTGCTGGTTTTCAATTCTTTCCTTCTCCATTTAGTGGGCAATGAAGACTGTACTTGTGGTGGTTGTTTGATCTATTTCATTAAGTAGAAGTAGATATTTATAGATGGCAGTCTGCCGATTAAGCTTATCCCAAGCACATTATTGGCCATTCATTATTTCCTGATATTTGTGACCCATGTATACCTGATCTATTTGGGCTCTATTGATATGACAGATAGCAGACCTGGGGTGTGGGTGCTGGTGGCTGCTTGTAATGCTAGGGATGGAGCCCAGGGACTTAAAGTAGCATCTGTGCAGCATGTGTCCTTGTCTTTGGCTTCATAAACAAGCAGGTGGTTTCACTAGGGAGAGTGAAGGGTGTGCTAAATGAACTGGAAGAAGCAAGCCTTTTCTGGGTTGCTTCCTTTGCTCCCTCCTTTAGACCTCACAAGAAGTCTGGAAAAAAAACATTGACATGGATTTTAATGTTGCCTCTGTCACGTGGCTCTGTGGCCTGGACAAGCTGCCTCACCTCTCTGACAAAGTTCCTCATCTCTAAAGATGAACATAGTCATGAGGATTGTCATACAGTCTCAAGCAAGTAGGTGGGTTTAGCTTTCTCTCTAATGAATTTCTGACATCTTAATTACATTTTATAACAAACATTGATGATGTAGACAGATGTATAAGCTTGCTGTCCCTCCCTTTTCCTTGTGACTTCTCTGAGACCCTGCCCCAAAGGCCATTTGGGGGGCTGGAGAGAACATTGGCTATGTTTCTGTCACTTGAAGCCAAAGGAGCATCTCTTTGTTGGCCTCGTCTCTGTGTTGGCGCTGTGCCTTGTGTTCTCAGCTGCCTGTGTTCTTCCCTGGTCATTTGTGAGCCACCACCTAGTGATGTTTGGGACTGAGTCCCAGAAATCTCCACACTGCTTCTGTCATCTGAACAAAACCCCACCATCCTGGAGGAATATGTTTCTTTCCCCATCTGTCCTGGGGAGAGAGTTTTACATTTTAAAGCCAGTTCCTCAATAGTCACAGCAATAGAAAAGTAATGAAGACAATAACTTCTATATTCCATGAAAGCTTGAGAAAAATGTGTGTTCATCAGTTATTGAAGTAGTATTTCATAGATGACATTTGACTCCTTGGGAATTGCATTATATCAATATTATGGCTTTAGTTTGTGTCTGATTTATTCATTTATTGAAGTTATTCTAATATTACTCCCTGTAATTGAGGATTTCCTATCTTTTGTTATTTTTTTCCTTTCCCCATTTTCTTTCTTTACTAGCCATGTGAGCTAGTTACACTTTCTATTTTTATTTTTATAAAACTTTATGCTAGAATATTTAACATGCATGTAATTTCAAGTTAGAATCATGATGCTTCTTTAATTTTTAAAAAGATTTAGCTTACTTATTGTTTTAAATTTAAATACAATTACCCACTTACCTCCTTTCCTGCCTCCAACCCCTCCCATGTTCCCTCCCTCCAACCCCTCTCATGTCCCCTCCCTCCAACCCCTCCCAAGTCCCCTCCCTCCAGCCCCTCCCATGTCCCCTCTCCACCCCGTTCCTACTGAGTCCTTTCTTTCTTTCTTTCTTTCTTTCTTTCTTTCTTTCTTTCTTTCTTTTGTACTTGTGTGTATATGATTTCAGGACTGACCACTTTGTATTGATTGACCAATTAGGGGCTCATCCCTGGGAGAGACCAGTTCTCTGTCTCTCAGCAACCATTAGTTGCACATGATGCTTTGTCTCACAGGTGGGTCCCTGTGAGATTTCCCTCTTCTGTGTTAGTTTGTCTATTGATATTGTCATTGTTTAGGTCATATTGTTGAGGTATGATGAATGTAGCTTCCTTGTCGTTTCTAGGAGGCACAGTTTCACATAGACTTCCTGGTCCTCTGTCCCTTACAATCAACCATTCTGCCCTCCTCTGCTGCTGTGTTCCCTAAGCCTTAGGGGCAGAAGTTGTGTTGTAGGCTGTACTCCCTCTGGTCCATTGATCTCTGCATTATGAACAATTGTGATTTTCTGCAATGGTCTCCATTTTCTGTAAAGAAGCACTACTTTGATGAGGGTTGACATTTATCTGTGGATGTAAGGGTAAGCTTTAGAATATAGTTGAGAATTATGCTAGTCTGCCAGGTGGCGGGGGCACATACCTTTAATCCCAACACTTAAGAGGCAGAGGCAGGCAGATCTCTGTGAGTTCGAGGCCAGCCTGGTTTACAAAGCTAGTTCCAGGGCAGCCAGGAATACACAGAGAAAACCTGTCTCAGAAAACAAAGCAAAAACAAACAAACAAACAAAGAATTACACTTATCTATTAGAGTGGTGGTAGTATTCTCTAAGATCCATCTCTAGCCTGGATAGTAGGCCAGGACACTTCTTGGACTGCTTTCAGAATGATGATTTTCTTTCAAGGGAGATGACATAGAGAGATCCCAGGCAGTGTGCTCAGCCTGTTTCTGGCATTGCGAAGTTCAGGCCAGAAATAAACAGCCCCTGAAAGCCTGGGGTCTGACAAGGTTCCTTCTCCATGATCACATAGTTTCCTTTAGCTCAGGAATTTGTCGCTTTGGTCAGGAGTCCCATGCTGTCTGAGAATGCTCACAAAAAGCCTTACCATCTTCCTGGATTTTTATAACATTTTCTCAGAAACAACTAAACTGTACAAGTCTCCTGGCACAATGCAAAGCTGTTCCTCTAATGGTTATTGCTCAGAAAACTCCCCACTCCTAAGGCGTTCTTGTTGGAAAAAGTGCCCTGTGTCTGGGGATCAAAGGGAGAAGCAAATGGTCCCTGGCTCATGACAGTTTAATAAGCCTCGGATGGCCACCGAGGACTGTGACTGTATGAGTTTATCCAACAGTGTTCCATCAGAGTGAGCAGAGAAGTTCTAGAAAGTGAAGTGAAATACAGTGTATAGAGGCAGCTTTTAAATCCCTCGGCCCAGGAGGTCTTCATTATTGCTCAACAAATACGTTCTCCAAGGCCGGAGTGAGACCCTGTTCTTAGAACCATGACCACAGTTGTCTTTTATTGTCTCTTGTTGGAACTAGGAAGGGGGCTTCCTCTTCTAGAAAAAAAATAGTGGTCAATATATGACTTATCCTATTATTGACACATTTGTTAGAGTAATAGATTATTAATTAGTTAATGCTGGTTATTAAATAATATTCTGTTGTATCATAATGGAATATTTGTTGATTTAAACTTGGATTAAGAAATAACATAAGGTGACTGAGTGCAATTTTCAAATTTAACCATTGCATTGATTCTAAAGAGGGATTTCGAACAGTTTTCAGGGTAGTCCTGAGCCATCTCTCACCTGTAAAAGCAACCTCTGTTTGGAAACACAGGCTGCTCTTAGATCAATAGTGTCTTCCACTTATCATCTTGTCACATTGGCTTGTTAAAATAAGATACTTGATTGCCATCTGCCAGAAAAGCCTCATTATAAATGTCGAGTCACCCAAATAGAAAATAATGTTTGTTTAATAAGATGAAATGTTTCTTGGTGTTAGTTTAAACCAACAAATCATTTTATTATGACAACATGCCAATACTACATAATAGCTATCGCTCATAAGCCACACTCTGTAGAGTAAAAATATAATTAAAATATTCTAAGCTGGCCTTGTGGGCCAGAGCCTATAGTCCCATCTATTTTGGATGTCAAAGCAGAAGGATCAACTGAGCCTGGGGTTTAAGATCAGCCTAGGCAACTTAGGGAGAGCCCTTATCCTAAATAAAACAAGAGAATTCCAAATGCTAACAAAAACCCTGCACAGAACATGATGGAAGAGCCATGAGGCGGTGAGCCCAGTGCTTGGCACTGAGTTCTATCTGAAGAATGAAATATGGCGGGAGACAGGATGGCGGCGCAGGTCAGCCTGGAGGTGTCCAGAAAGAATTGTGCGAAAATGGGAGGCTTCGGCCTCTTTCCACGTTCCCACTGTTGTTTTCAGGTCCAGCTCAGTGGTGTGTTGCTGTTCATAGGGCTTTCTGTTCTTTGCTCCTGCACCCACACCTTCTTCCATCTTGGGGTATCAGCTAAAGTTCCCCCTTTCCAAAGAAGAGTGACTTGACTGGGCTAGATGCTCATTCTCTGGGCTCCTCTTCCACAACATGCATCAGTTTTATTGTTATTGCTTGCTGAATTTTCTCTTTCCCAGCAGGCTTTAAATTCAACTAGTGCAAGGACCGGTCTGTCTTGCTCACTCTTGTTTATTACCGGATCCTCACACCCCAGTGCACAATGCCTGCAATAGTCTAGAATCAGATTTTGATAAATGCTGGCTGGAATAATTTTTCCATTCTTTTCTCAAACATTTCCTCAGGCTTGACTTTGTGCCACAAACCTTGTTGAGCCCTGGGTAAACAAAGCAGTGGCACCCTGTGGGTGCTCTCCTTCTGGGAGTCATGGTCCATTGTGAGACAAGTAGGAAGGGTAGAGGCCAAGGCAAGGGTGCCTTTGAACTGAGTCTTGGGTGTGGGTGAACCAGCTGTGGAGAGAGGGGCAGGGCTGAGGAGCTAGTTGTGCTTCAAAGACTTGGTAGCAGTGGGGTGAAGGGGAAGGGGCACTGCAGGCAATTACCTCCATCTGAAGCACAGGGTGAGAGAACCAAGGGAGACTTCAGACTGAGAGTTGAGGGAGCTGCTGAATAGGTGTGTGTGTGTGTGTGTGTGTGTGTGTGTGTGTGTGAGTGTATGGGTGTGGGTGTGGGTGTGTGTCTGTCTGTCTGTCTGGGGGGGGGATATGTGTATGTGTGTGTGCCTGCCTGAGGGGTGTGTGTGTGTGTGTGTGTGTGTGTGTGTGTGTGTGTGTGTGCCTGAGGGTGTGTGTGTGTGTGTGTGCCTGAGGGTGTGTGTGTAAATGTGTATTCCTGTCTGAGGTGTGTGTGTATGTGTCCCTGCCGGGGGGGGGGGGGGGGTTCGTGCTTGAGGAGCATGTGTGTGCGTGTGCCTGAGAAAACAGATTCACGGATTTGCAGATGAGAAAGCCCCTCTGGCTGTGCTGTGGAGGTATATTTAGGGGGTGGGATGGTGAAATGGTGAACAGAAAGGGTAAATCCTCCCCAGGAACAGAGAGTGGCCCCCTCCATTATAACATCCTAACAGTGGAACATGTAGAGGAGACACTAAGGTGACATCTGGTGACCCAGCCAATCTGTGGAGATTGTGACAAAGCAGGATTTATGAGCCCTCAGAATGGAGTAGGGACAGTCTTACCAGCTGCCTAACTCCATGCACATTGCCAGCATCCCTAATATGCTGGGATGAGGATGAGGAAAAGCCAGAGCGCACACCCAGGTATTTGCTTGGTGCCAAGTCAAGCACTCTGTCCTGCCCAGGCTGTGCCTCCTAGGTGTAGGCAGCCATTTCTTTCAAAAATCCCTGTCCTCCTTTCTGGTGAGTGGGGGTCCAAAAGAGGCTTCTCCGGACATGCAGCCACAGAAGGCTGTTCCCCTGTTCCTTCCAGGCCATGATGCCCTCTTTCCACACAGAGAGGAGGCCCAGGGGGTAGCTGAGTACTGTCTTCCCCTGCCCAGTGGGGAGAGATTTGTGCCCTACTCCCAGCCTCGGGGCTGAGTATCTGGCTGCTATTTAATAAAGGCCTCATTGCAGGAAGGGCCATTAAGCAGCCAATGATGTTTTTCATTTTCTTTGGGGAAGAAGCTGCAGAGTTAAGTAAAATTCAGACCATGTGGAGATAAAACAATAAAATGCTATTCACATGCATGGGCCCTTTTCCTGAGGCCAGTGGGATGAGAACCAACCACCCAGAGTCCATACTGGTAGAAGTAGTGGTGCCACTTTCTTACTGAATACTTGTAGAAATGCTGACTCTGATGCAGTGATTTGTGTCCTCCAGTGTCCCCACACATGTACACTGTGCGAGTGTACACGTGTGTGTGTACATGAGTATATGTGTGTTTTGTACATATGTGTTTGTGCATGTGTGTGGAAGTCTTCCACCTTGGTTTTTTTTTTTTTTTTTTTTTTTTTTTTTTTTTTTTTTTTTTTTGAGATAGTGTCTCTCACCACCTGGAGCTAGCTCATCAATTGGAGTAAGCTGGTTAGCCAGGAAGCTCCACCCCACCCCAGTACCTTGGTTACAGATGCACACACCAACACCCTGTTTTTATGTGGGTGCTGGGGATCCAAAATGGGCCCTTGTGGCAAGCATTTTCTAGTCTGAGCCATCTCTCCATCCATTACTACCTCTCCCTATTGGGAAACTCCTTATGTCTTCCTCTCATGTGTAAAGGGCCATGAGAGGCATTTTGAATTCTGTGGCAATGTTATTCATGTGGTCTGCAGACCACCCACCCAGCTTCTCCAAAGTTCTCCAGCTTTTCAGCTGCTGCCACCAAAATCTGAGGTCTGCTCTCATTTCTGGAACTTGGGTTCAGTTTCTATAGCTTCCAGAAAAATCTATTATTTACCAATAAAGTTCAGTACATTAAGGGTCACCACCCCATCATTGTACCTCCAGGTAAAAACATGCCTGGGAGCCCAATTGTGATTCCATCCATGCTTTACTGAGAAACGCCTCATTTTCCACTTGCATCACTCTCTTAAAAAAAAATCTTTATTAACTGTTGATTTTGTAATGGTGCCATCTCTCTTTCATTTGCTTCATTATTTGTTGGTGAACATCTATTAAGGGCTCAACTGTCAAGCCACCACCTCCATTATTTTGTGTTCTTTGAGTGGTTCTGGAGAGCAGGGCTGATTAGTCCCTTTGTAGCTGGGAAAGATGAAGATCAGAGATGTCGTGTCCATGTTTCATCTGTAAATGTTAGGTTTGGGATTTGAACTTAGGTTGCCACGAGTTCAAATCCATGCCTCTCCCCAATGGAAGCTGGTGGCTTCTTATAATCTAACTGCTTTGGTTCCTCTGTCAACTCCTTAATTAGCAATGACTCCACTTTAGGAGTATGCTGCTGAGCCCTCTGCACAGGAGTGGGCTCTGTTCTGAGGAGACATTGCTCAAGCCAGAATGAAAGACCCAGGGAACAGGACCACAGGAAAGCAGCCTTTTGCTTGACTAATTGAGCTCCATGGGGCTCTTGTTTTATTATTTCCCATTTTTTTCTTCTTAGAAAGCTGAATGATTTTAACGATTCCACACTGTTGTGGAATATTATTTTAAGATGTGTTACATTTGTTTATGCTGTAGAACATTTGTTTCATGATGCAAAGATGTGTTGCATTCTTTTATGTTGCATTTGTTTAACTCTGTGAAGCTGTGTTACTCTGTCTGTTTAAACACCTGATTGGTCTAATAAAGAGCTCAACAACCAATAGCTAGGCAGGAGAAAGGATAGGCCGGGCTGGCAGACAGAACAAAGAGAAGGAGAAATTTAGGAAAGAGAAGACCAAGGATTGAGAAAAGGAGAAGATTGGGCGGGGGGGGGGGGGTTAGGATTAGGGTTAATTTATTTAGGAGCTGCATGGTAGGTCCCCCAAAGAGTTAAAAATAAACAAATAAACAGCAACAACAATAACAAAAAACTACACCACTCCATTCTTAAAAATGGCCCGGAGGCTGCTGTTTCGTAAACTAAGATGCTGGGTTGTAGGTTTTCTGAAATCAGAACTTAACATACCCTAACTTGTCTGATGTAAGAATCACCTGGAGGCTTGTTAACTCTAGTTCCCCAGCAGGGGTGAGTTCCAGGATTTTTATTCCCTATATTTAGCCCCATAAAGTGACTGCTAGGATCAGATTAGGTTGGGAACTGAATGCCACTTGAGGTGTGTACTCTGGATTCGAGACAGAATTGGTCATGCTGGATTCTAGGGAACATGAGCCCTACGGTCAACATTCAGAGCCCGTCCCACAGTTATACAGTGTCAACTGTCACATAACTGAACATCTTCTCTCAAGGCATCTGTGCTAAATATTCTCTGTAGAAAGGTTCTGGAGTCCCTCTTCATCTCTTTTCCCCTCTGTTTTCTGAATCCCGACTTCCCCCCCCACCCCCCCGCTTAGCTGAGTCTTTCATTCATCCACATTTCTGTAAGAGTTTAGACTCCAAGCTCCATTCATTATTCTGTGCCCAGCTCCTTACACAGTGGAATGTGAGTGAACTGTGTGTCCTCATTTTTTTTCTTTTTGAATTTATAAAATGGACAAATGCCAATCAGTGAGGGTGACGGGAGGTGAAAGCAGTGATGGGAAAAGCAAGAGGTCCTGCCAAGTGCATGGCAATGGCCTTCTGCTGCTGGCCCTCTGCGGTGATGGTCTGTGTCATCATGTTGAGCAGACTAGAGTGTAAACAATGCCTCACAGCCATCTGCTTAACCCAGCATCTTACAAACTTTGCAGCTTTCTCAAAGTTTTAGAATGTGCCCCGCCCCCATTCCTCAAAAGGCTACCTACCCTCAAGGGGTCTCTCCACTCTGTTCTGGTGTGATCCACTTTAAGGTCACCAGTAATTCCTCTTGACCTTGAGGCTAGTGTGTGCTGAAGATTTCCTCATTCAGTTGGTGCCGAGAACAAAACAATGGGGTTGTATGCTGGACTTCATGGTTTAAAATGTTTACGGATGGTGGTGAGGCTTTCTAGGCAGCTTCGGGAAATCTGTGGCTGGAATTCTTTAGAAAGAGAGGAAGAACACTGACTGCTGAAGATGTCCTCTGAACCTTGGTGAAACCTAGGCGGTGCTGTTAGGCGATCCCAATTAAAATTGTATTTCCTTCCCCAGCTGGGAATTACCCAGAGGAATGACAACCAGTCAGAATTCAGGCTTACAAGAGAGGCACTTGGACAAGTGGACACTGCCCTGGCCTGAGGGTGACCAACAGTTCCTGCTGGCTTGGCACTTGGGGGCTCTGAGGTGCAAGACCCGGAGAGCCCTGGGCAAACTGGGGCCAATTAACTGGCAGTCCTGCCAGGTGCACATGGTGGCTTGTTCAAGAAAGAAAGGTGACAGCGAAGCCAACATTAGCATTAGCAGGGTTCACACGCCATGTGTGCTGTGGTGCTTGTGTGCGTGAGTGATTCTGTGTGTGTGTGTGTGTGTGTGTGTGTGTGTGTGTGTGTGTGTGTGTGAGAGAGAGAGAGAGAGAGAGAGAGAGAGGAGAGAGAGAGAGAGAGAGAGAGAGAAGAGAGCATGAATGTGTGTGTGTGTGTGTGTGTGTGTGTGTGTGTGTGTGTGTGTCAGGAAATGGTTTGCAGGTGCTGGCTCTCTCCTTTTACTAAGTGGGTCCAGGCTTGGTGGCAAGCACTTTTACCTTTTGAGTTACCTCTCCAACCCATGAAGGGTATGTGTGAGTTTTTTGTTTGTTTGTTTGTTTTTAATGTGTGTGTTTTGCCTGCATGTATATGTGTGCCCATGCATGTGTGAGTCTCAGTGCTTACAACAGCATGGGTGAGGGCTATTTACAGAAGCATGGATGCTTTTCCAGGGACCACATCACTGAGGAAAATGTCTCTCCCTTCACCAGCAACCATTCGCTGCCTTTAAGTCCTCAGGGGGGGGGGCTTCTCTCACTGCCCCAAGATTGTGGACCCAGTCTTGTGGAGGTATTGTGCAGACAGTCTTAGCTGTTGTGGTTATCTGGAACCTTCCCCAACACTCCACTCCTTGAGTGGGCCCTTACATTCTTTCTGCCCCTACTCTGTAATGTCCCTTGAGCCTGGTGGTTGGGGTTTTGTGTTATATCCCACTATTTAGCCCAGAAGCTCACACATGATAGGTTTTTGATTAATGCTGTTCGAAAGGATAAGTTAATTAGGACTGGAGTCTTGGTCTGATTCTTAGTCCTTGCGTGTTTCTACTGGTCATTATTTGCAACACGATGCAGGTTTTTCCTGAAGTGACTTTATTGGCCTGGTTTCTGAGGCTGCTCCAGGAACACCCTAGCTCTATGCAGTGTGCAAACAATGGTGTGTGCACTGTACAAGGCTGTTTACAGAACTGCATGCCAGGAAGGCTGACTGAAAGCCCTCCTGGTCCAGCTTTTTCTTAGTGGCTCCTTTCACTGACTGAGGTCAGACACACACACACAGTCATCAGGGAAATGCCAGCTGTCATTGCTGACTGAGCGGGGCCATCGGTTAGGCTGTCCCAAGTTCATCAAGTGAAGTGGAGGGTATCACTTGCATGCTTTGCCCTGAAAGGAGCAGCTCGTCCTAAGGAGCCAGCAGGTGCTGCTCTGGACACAGTTGTGAGCTCAGCTGCACTGTAGAAGGTGAGAAGGTTGGATATAGTCAGGTAGTCATCATCAGGGACAAAGTATGACTCATGCACTGACACTGATAGCCACAGATTCTGTACGTCTGGCTGTTCTACTGAGAATCCCACTTAAAGTCCTCAACAGAAGAGTGGGCTGGGGACCAGTCCAGCACTAGTACTGGCCCAAGTATGGCAAAATAGGTCCTTTTCCACAGTGGTAGATGGACTTGTTAGTTCTTATCGACAGCAACCTGCCTGGAGTGATCAGACCTGCCCATGACTTCCATATTTCATCCTAAGCTTTCTTTAAAAAGTATGTGAGTGTCTTACCCGCATGCATGTAAATCCAACATGTGTACACAGTGCCCTCAGAGGCCAGAAGAGGGCATCACATCCCCTGGAACTTGAGTTATAGACAGTTGTGAGCCACCATGTGGGTGTTGTGTGCATTCATCATGAAGGCTTGCTTGATCCTGAATTTATGCATGCTGACACATGGTTCAAAGAAGTGAAAGTGGCTAACTATTTTGTAGGGTGTGTGGGAGGCTAGAAAGTGAGGTGGGGATTTAACTAGAGAACAAAAGTGCTATTCGAATATCTCTCTCACTGCCAGAGGGGGAGAGGTGGCTCATTAATTTCCAGTTCTGTAGGCCTTTAGGCTCCTGGTCTAAATGGCTGGATGGAGGTCCAGGGCCTGCCTGAGTGACTTCTCAGTTCATGGGAAGGTAATTTCACTTCAGCCAAGATTGTGACCTGGAGTAACTTGAATTTAGTAACCCTATAGATGAAGAATTTCAATTTTCCCATTGTCGTGATTCTCCAGAGGACAAATTCAGCTGCCCTGAGTCTCTGCATGTTGTTGGTAGAGGCATGAATTTGTGCATCCATGACAGAAAAAAGCATGGTGGCTCCCCCAAAATTGAAAGAAGGGTTGGTGAGATGCAGGCTCCTCGAGTAAACATGCCCGGCACCAAACATGGCAACTTGAGTTTTGTCTGCATGTCCACAATGGCGGAATGGACAAATAAAGTATGGTGGTGCATACATGATGGAATACTAAAAAAAGGGAGGTGGGTGTTAAAATCCCATCATTCACAGCTCCACAGGTGGAACTGGGGACAACTCTGCTAAGAGGAACTTGCACAGCAAAACTGCAAGATCTCATGTATCATAAACAGAAAGTGTTTTGGGTGAGAGCTATGTTTAGCCTGATTTTAATAATATACAGACAATACATGGCTCCCCATTAGTCTGTATGACTTTGATGTTTTTATCTCTCAGTTGAAAATACACAAAAACACGGTCCTTTCAGAGCATCTTTGAATGCAACACTAGGCTGAGAATTTAGTTATTTGTTCCCAGAACCCACTGCCCTGGGTGGCTCAGGAGGAATGTATTTACTTCTATGTCTCTGGGTTCTTCTTTCTCCATGGCCACTCCAAGAAGGCCCCCACCCACTCTTCAGTCTCTCCTCTATGGCTGCTGCTTGCTTGGCTTCCTTCGCCTCCCATTCCCATGTCCCAATCCCCTGAAGGATGGCTCTGCCAGCTTCAGGAAGCCATGCAGAGCCAGATGCAGTCCTGTCCCTAGCATTCCGTTGTCAGGGCTCTGTTGGGCTCTGAAGCCAGTGTGGTGAGGACTAGGCCAGGCAGAGATTCCTTTCTCCTTGTCCCTCTTCTGCCTTCCTTCCCCTTTAGCCTAGGCACTTAGGATAAGGTCACCATCACTAGAATTCTATGGTGGTTGAAGGAACCCCATCTCTTCTCCTGGCCTTGGTTATGTGGGGACTAAAGATGTAAAGGGGCTGGATCTCATCCTTATTCTATCCCTTATGGTTCATTGCCAGACCCTCCATTGTCTTAACTGCTTTGCATTCTGGTTTCTTCATCTGTCAACAGAAATAAAATTTCTGCCTGTTTCACATTGTTGCCATGAAGGTGAGTTGAAGTAGCATGTGTAATCCACACAGCATATACTACGAACCCAGTGCTCAATAGCCACTAATTTTAGTATAAGAATTACTGGCATAAGATTAATTATTAATTATTATTATTATTAATTTATTATTATTAATTACTATTAATTATTCTTAACATGTGACCCATGATATCACAGTGGGATGTCTCTGTGAGATTCAGGCTAATTTTGGGGGTCAGGAGGAGGACATCAAAGTAGGGGAGGCCTGAGCCTTTATCTAATGAGTCCTTGGCAAAACCTCTTCCTCCGGGACATTATTTTGACAGTACTGGGTGCTTCAGAATGAGCCCAAAATATCCTCAAATATTGGAAAAGGAAGAAAGAGCAGGCCTTCACAGATTCTGTAGGATGGTAAGAACCTGTAGATTCTGTAGGATGGCAAAGGGGGAGCAGGCCTGCTGAGGTCTAGGGAATGCTTCCAGGTCACTCAGCAAGCAAGCTAAGAAGCAGCAGGTATGATGTTTGATGAAGCTGTTTCCTGGCAGGGAGGAAAGGCCTCCTTGACTTTGCCTCTATTGTCGTTAATAAACACGTTTCAAGTTCCGATGAGGAAGAGACTCCGTAATTTGGGACTTAGAAGTGAAATGACAATTTACCACTGTGAGGTACTCAGGAGCAGAGAGGTGGCTCTTGATGGTTTCTGGAGTGTAATTGAGTTACTTTATGGTTTATCACTGGTATTGGACCTCTTTTCCATAGGCAGAGTTACGATTTCACAGACTTGGGTACTTTTAACATAACTATCTTACTGTTTGTGTCACCCATATAAATTGGAAGGTGGAGAAAGAACATTGTGCTTAAATTGGGATCTAATCTTTCCAGAGCTATTTGCTAAATAAACTGGAATTTTAATTAAAATTGCATGCTGAGGGGCAAATCACTTTGGAAGTTTGTGGGTCCTTCCTTCCTTCCCTCCTTCCTTTCTTTTTCTCTCTCTTTCTTTCTCTCTCTTTCTTCCTTTCTTTCTTTCTTTCTTTCTTTCTTTCTTTCTTTCTTTCTTTCTTTCTTTCTTTCTTTCTTTCTCCTGCCTAATATAATCACTACTGTTAAGATTCTTCATGGGTTGGAAAGTCAATAGCAGAGTGGATATCCAGAAGGGAAGGCTGATGTCATGAGAGGTAAAAGATCACCTCCCCCTCCAACTGACATGGCTCCTCCCAACATTTACACTATTTGGCAATAATACTGACCTCATTGAAGACTTAGGACCAGACATGGAGGTAGACGACACACCCTTCCTCAGCTTCTGCCACCTGTAACTCCTAGGAGCAGATAAAAAAAAATGGCTTAATCTAAAATACACCATGCTTTAGCAATAACTTGGTGAGCGATGAATGGCACACTTGTCCAGAGTGTCATACTGTATCTGCGATAATGAAGGGGTGAGCAGGAACAGGAAGCTTCGTAGATCACAAGAATTGCCACTTCCCAGCAGAACATTGTTAATTACCCATCCTCGTGCTGTATTTATTGGCTCTATTAGAGGGTGAGTAATTGCTGTGTTCCTGGGAAGCACTCTGGCGTGCACATGGGCACCGTTATTAAATTGGAATGCTCCTCTGAGCACTAGTTATCTCCGAGAGAGCCTCTCCTTGGGAATGGCAGCTCATGGGCACATGAGAAGGAGTTCAGAAGGGTTCTTGGGCGCTGACCTGGGACTGTCCTGTGCCCTAAGTCCTCGGTGATTTGTCTTCCCCTCATCCCAGTCCATGACTGTTCCTTGGTCCAGGCACCACCCCAGCTTCCTCCTCCTGAGTGCTGGTTGACTTCCTCATGGAGTCTGCTCCGTCCACTTTCTTTCTGGCTGGCATCTTGCTCTCCCAGCTTCTCCTTTCCCCCAGCTTTCCTGTGCCTGCAGAGCCAAGTTCAATCTTTAGCCTGTCTAGGAGTTTTTCAGCATTGTGGGCCACATGGGGCCCAGTGGGGCTCTCCAGCCTTCTCTTCGTGAGCCTGAGCTTCAGGCATTGCAGACTCCCCACCATCCATCCAGTTTCTCTGACTCTTACAGTGTCACTTCATACCCACTCCACACTCATCTCTGGGTATTTCCTTCCTTCCTTCCTTCCTTCCTTCCTTCCTTCCTTCCTTCCTTCCTCTCCCTCCTTTCCTTCCTTCCTTCCTCCCTTCCTCCCTTCTATTCTTCCTCTTTTTCCTATTCTTTTTTGTTATTGTGGTTGGTTTTTGAGACAGAGTTTCTCTGTGTAACAGTCCTGGCTGTCCTGGAACTCACTTTGCAGACCAGGCTAGCCTCGAACTCACAGAGATTTGCCTGCCTCTACCTCCTTCTGCTGGGATTAAAGGCATGTTGCCACCACCGCCACTAGGGTCAAATTAAAGTTTCTTAGCCACAGCTGCATACCTGTCATCAAGTGGCTCTGCCTCAGGGTTTCCTTGAGGACTATTGCTGGGGTGTCTTCTGTTTGTCTTCTTTCTGTCACTAGGCGTGGCTGGGGAGGCTCCCTCTCTGCCTTTCTCACCAGGGGACTTCATTAGTGGAAGAACAGTCATGGAGCCTTGTTCATCAGAGTCTCTAACTGAGCTCATTTAGCTCCTACTATGTGCCAGGGTGTCTTCTCCCCTGAGTGGTTGTTTTCATCTCTGCAGCACCCCACTCCAGGGACACTGTGCTGTTCATCTTTCTCAGATGATGAAACCATGGCCCATCACAGTTGGCAGGGCTGAGATTTGAAGCCGGATTCTCAAATAGCAGGCAAGGGACTTGTCCGAGAGTGCAGGCTCCCCAGAGGCTGGGCAGTAGAATCTCCCACCCACCCAGATGTTTCGTCCCATCAACCCCATTCTCACAAGGGGAAGGGAGCCTAGAGTCTTGCCATGGTCCTCAGCTGGTGGCTGGCATTTCTCAGCTGTCTGGGAGGACTATAGTGCCATTAGATGGGATATAAGTGACAGAGAAGTGGGATGAGCTGGTCTTCTGCTTCCAGGGTTTGCTTTGATCTGCTCATATTTGGCCACTAGAACTGTGTTCAGGATCTGATAGTGATGTGGGTTGGATCTTTACCAAGGCCATGTGGTAAAGGCTTGGTCCCCAACCCTTGGCTGTATTGCAGTGGTGGAACCCTTAGGGCATGTGCCCTTGGAGAGGATGTAGGAAGGTACCTTGTCTCTTTTGCATCTTTGCTAAGAGATGAGTGGATTTGCTTCACCATATGTTCCCTGTCATAAAGAGCTTGTCTCACCTTAGGAGCAAAAGCAAGAGTATCAGCCAGCCATGTCCTGAAAGCTCCATAGTTGTGAGGGAAGCAAACGCTGCTCCTTAATGTTCGGCAATTTAGGTATTTGTTACACAATGGGAAGTAGACTCAGATTCCTCCAGAGCTCGGTCGGCTTCATTCTGGAAGGTCAGTGGTGAATTTTTAGACTGTTCCCTGAATGTTTCTATGCTATGTTCTTTTGCTATGATTTTCACGGTTTCTTTCTAACTGAGTCTTAAGCACTCTCATTGAGAGTGGTCACAAGTTGAAATTACTACTGTCTAGGAAAGCAGTGGCCAGATGACAGTTGGGTTCAGATGTGTGAATGGGATAAATCCAGTGAGGGGGTGAAACCACGCACAAACAAAAGACCCTTGTTGCCAAGAGGCCAGGGGGCCACAAGCGGGGGGCGGGGGCAATGAGCATCCTAAAAGCATCCTAAAAGCTGCAAACAACTGTTGGTGGAAGAAATCAAGAAAGAGAGGGAGAAAGGGGAAGAAGAATAGAAGGAAGAGACAGGGGACCGTGCCCTTCCTAAGGTCCATGGGATTCATCCTTTAGACTTTTTGCCTCAGGCTGTAGTTTGGCTTGTTTCTAGAGAACAGGTGAGAAGGAATTTTAATAACTTATATTACCTTACCATAATGTTGAGCTCTATAATAGCAGTTGAAGATTGGCTGGGTTTGGGTCAATAGGATGAACAATATGCAGGTTATGTCACAAGCAACCACCTGGGAAAGGCAAGTTTTAGTTATGCCAGAGGCAACTAGGTACCCTTCATTAGGTTCCACATTGTCCCGACCGCCTCCACCAGCCAGGAAGACGCAACACTGAGACTCTTCCTTAAGCAGTTTACTCAGGAAACTGAAACAATCTTCTGACTCCGGGGAAAGATCCCCCACAGCTTAAAAGCACTTTTGCCAGCCAGCCCCAGAACTCTACGTGGCTAAGGCGGATAGGCTCGCATTTGCTGATGCAAGTTTGAATCTTAGACCAAGCCAAATAAGGAGTTGTTTATTCCAGAGAGCGCTCATCCTCGGGATGGTGGAAGGCGGAAACCGGCGCCATCTTCTGGCGTGGCGCATCACAGCTCTCCATACACATGACTTATATCAGACCCCAGAGTTGGTACAGGGCTCTAACTGTATTAAGCACATTTACGACATTTTCTTTGAGATGTCAGCCACTGCTGGGTGTTCACTTTTGACTCAGGTTAGCTGTCAAGCCATCTAGCTTAGTAGAATTAAACAGCACAACTTTTGCAGAGAGATCGTGTGGCTTCTGGTTCTGGGTTTGCCACCACTGGGATTATATTTATTTTGCAGAATGTGGGCAGATATACAAGAGATCTGCCATAAATAGTAATTGTTATGTTCACTATAAGTTTAAAGACTTAATTTGTTTTTTATTTATGTATGTATTTGCCTGTTTGTATGTGTGTTCACCATGTGTGTGCAGTGCCTGTGGAGGCCAGAAGAGGGCATTTGATCCCTTAGAACTGGAGTTAGAGAGTTGTGAGCAACAATGTGAGCGCTGGGAAATCAAACAAAGTCTACAAAAGCAGTGCTCTTAACCTCTGGGCCACCCCTCTAGCCCCAGGCCATCTGGTGTTTGTTCCTTCATTTGTTTGTTTAGTTTAGTTTTATTAAAGATTTATTTATTTATATAGTGTTCTGTCTGCATGTGTGCCTGCAGGCCAAAAGAGGGCACCAGATCTCATTATAGATGGTTGTGAGCCATCATGTGGGTGCTGGGAATTGAACTCAGGACCTCTGAAAGAGCAGCCAGTGCTCTTAACCTCTGAGCCGTTTCTGCAGCCCAGACCATCTGTTTTAAAGCACTGGTTTGTGTGGTTTTTCCTCTCTCTGTACTGGGCATATATTTGCCCATAAGTATTTCCCCCACTTTTATTTCCAGTCATTGAAAGAGTTTCTGTTTGCACAGCAGTTTTATGAATAAAACCATTCACAAAGTGCACAAATGTGAATTATACTTGCATCAGCAATGGCCGTGAAATTTCATTTTTCTAATCTCAGTGGGTGGAGTTTGAGCACACCTTTTGGGACATTAAAAGAGAGACCCTGGCATCAGTTCCTTAAGCACAAATATGTTCCAAGGACATTTAATGGCTCCAGCTCTTGTCTTGGCCTGTTTTTAAAGTGTGTTTTCAGTCCTGTGGACAAGAAGGGGAATGATTTTGCGTCCATCCAGGTGTGTCCCCTGACACAGGAACTTCTTTGTGCCAGATCTAGTAGTGTAGCCATGAGGGTAGGTTTGTTACAGTACTTCATATTGGACTGATACTTGACTATAGTGATTAGTTCAAAATGTGGCATGCAGTGGTTGATTGGTCAGTTTTATATTACTATATTATAGTAATAGAATGAAGCACTGGTGGCTCTTTGCTTATAAAAAGACTTTATTGAGCACAAGGGGCGGGGTATCTTTGCAGCCACCGTGGCCTGCAGGGTAACAGTCTGTGAAAGATAAAAAGATAGTGTGGTTCAGCACCACTAAGTTGCTGGCATTGGTTCAAACTTCAGGAGTCTGACTCTGGGTAGCTTATTTTAGGCATATTTAAGTACAGCATAACTAGGTGAAAACTTTCCTGGTGATAATAAAATCAATCCCACGTGTACATGACTGCTTCAAAGCTCTTAGTAAAGTACATGTGACATCATCCATAAAGATGGGACCTATAGATTGGCTTCATGTGACACTTCCTATCAAGGTAGGTTATACAGATTGACTGAGAAAAACGAGCTCATGTTAAGGGTCTAGGGAAGAATCCAGTATGGTCTCAGACACACAGATATGCACAGGTCACCAGGCTATTAACCTATCTGCTCCCAACCTTCTGGGCAGGTAACTGGTTATGCATCCCTTCCCTGGAAGGAACACCTCCACGTATTTAACATTCCTGGTTCCTTTGGTGCTCATCTGTGAGTACAAGGACCTCGTGCCTCCCACAGTTGAGCTCTTGGTCCTGGAGTTTCCAGTCTAAGACTACATAGACCCTGAGGATGCACATCCAGGCAACAGCAGGTATCTTTGGTCTCCGAGTCAGATATTTCTGAATTGTGTGCATGGGTGCAGGTGCCATGGAGCACATGTAGAGATCAGAGGACATCTTTCCACCTGTCTGTGGTTTCCAGTGATGGAATCCAGGTCACCAGGCTTGGGTGGCAAGGGCTTGTCCACCGAGCCATCTCAACAGTCATGTTAATCTTTTTTTTTTTTTTTTTTTTTTTTTTTTTTTTGAGACAGGGTCTCACTATGTATCCCTGGCTGCCTGGAACTTGCTATGTAGACCAGGATGGCCTTAAACTCATAAAGACCTTCCTACCTCTGCCTCCTGAGCTCTGGGTACTGCGATTACAGGTGCATGCCACCATGTGTGGCTTGGGTCTTGGAATCTGGGGGAATCAGGATTTGAACTCTGCCTTTACCAGCCCTGTGACAGGAGATTTGAACTCTGCCTTTACTAGCCCTGTGACCTGGGGGAAATTATTTACCTTTGCATGGTGTTGTGTCTTCAGTCTGTAAAGAGGGTTCATGGTACTGCCTTTCTCATAAGATTGCCATGAGTGCTGAGACACTACACACAGTGTGGGGCACACATTAGTAAGTCATTAAGAAACATGGTGTAGAAGCTGGAGAGATGGCTCAGCAGGTAAAAGCACTGACTACTCTTCCAGAGGACCTGGGTTCAAGTCCTAGTACCCACATGGCAACTCACAACTGACTGTAACTCCAAGACCTGACACCCTCACACAGACATACATTCAGGCAAAACACAAATGCACATAAATTTAAAAAATAATACAGTATTAAAAGAGAAAGAAACATGGTGTAAATACAAAATGGCAATGACGATGTGTATTTGAGTTCGATGCTTTTTGTAAATTCATTTGACCATGTGCACTCTTGGTGCTTTATGTGGGCTTTGGGAAATGCTGACCTGTGTTTATCATTATAGTGCCAACAAGCAGTTTCTCTATCTTGAAAATCCCCTGTGCTCTAGGATTCATCTCTGCTTCTCCAGCAAGCTCTGGCTTTCACTGATCCCTTTATTAGTTTTGCCTTTTCCATAATGTCTTATGGTAGGAATGATACATTATGTAGCCATTTCAGATTGGCTTCTTTTGTTTAGCAGTAAGCACAATGGTTCCTCTACATTTGTCTCACCTCCTGTCTGCACCACAGTCTACCCGCTCACCTGCTGAAGAGGCTGACACTGGTGATAGAGACTTGTGTTCAGGATTTTGTGTGGACATAGTTTCAACTCTCTTGAATAAACACCGGGAAGTATAATTACCAGACAATGTGGTAAGAGTATGTTTTCTCTCCTAAGTAACTGCCTGCCTGTCTTCGAAAGGTGGCTATGCTACTTCACATTCCCTCCAGAAAAGAACATGTGTTCGCCCTTCTCACACCCTTGCCAGCATTTGGCATTGTTAGTGTTTCCAGTTTGGGCCAGTCCAGCTGACATCTGTGTGGCTGTATTTTGTTTTACAAGCATATGGCTTTCTTTTCAGCTTTGACATCAGGAGTGTGAGGTCTCCCACTGTGTTTATCCTTTTTAAGATTGTTTTGGGCAATTAGAGAGTCTTGTAATTCCATTTACTTCTAAGATCCTCTTTTCTATTTCTTGCCAAAACCAAATCATGGGTGTCTTGTTAGAGACAGTGAATCTATAGCTCATTTTGGATAGTACTGACATCTTAATTAATACTGTTTTCCAATCTGTGAAATGGGATTTCTTTCCCTTTATTTGAACTCTCATTGATTTCCTTGAAGAACATTTTGTAGTTTTCACTATACAAGGCATTTATTCACTTCCCAAGTTAATTCTTAAATATTTCATGCTTTCGGTGTTACGGCGTGGTTCAAAGTTACAATGTGGTTCTATGATTTTCCAAAGGCTTTTCATGCAATTGTGAGGGCTTCCTACATACAGGATCCTATTACTACACCAGAGGCCATTTTTCTTCTCCATTCTAGTAGCAGTGTCCTTAATTTCTTCTGCCTGGTCCTCTGATATGGTTAACCCTGCATTGAACAGAAGTGAAATCAGATGCCCTCATCTTACTCTCAATCTGAGGCTAAGACTTCAGCTTTTTACTGTTGAATGTGTTCAAGCTCTGAACAGGGGCCTTTGAAATTGTGCTGTTCTGTAGTCCTAGCATCTATATAGAGTCTGGAACATAATGATTATTGAACAAACATAGTTTCTTTTCAAACTTAAAGAGCTAAAAGTATTTGGGCTTTTTCCTCCCCTCTTTCTTTCTTTCTTTTTTTCTTTCTTTCTTTCTTCCTTTCTTTCTTTTCAGGACAGGGTTTCTCTGTGTAGCTTTGGCTGTCCTGGAACTCACTCTATAGACCAGGCTGGCCTTGAACTTGAAGATCTGCCTGCCTCTGCCTCCCCAGTGCTGTGATTAAAGGTGGACACCACCTCTGCCTGGCAAGTATTTGTTTTTTATTCTTTTCTTTGTTTGTGCTTTTTTGTTTGTTTGCTTTTGTTTTTATAAGACCAGGTCTTACTCTGTAGCCCAAGCTAGTCCCAAGTTCATGGCAGCCCTCCCACCTCAAGTTCCTCAAATATGTGTGTGAGCCACCATACCTAGTTTTAGAGATTAGAGGAAAACAACACAGGTGAAAAGTGTTATCAGGCAGCACTCTAGCAAGGAGTTGGTGTTGGTCACTAATGATAGGCAATAAAGTCACTCCAATTATGGTTCAGTTGCTTGGGCAGTCTGCATTTTAGAGTCCCATCATGTTGTCTTTGCCTTTTCTATAGTAGACTTAACAGCTGGAAGGAGGATGCATATGTTCCAACTCTTCATATTTATGGCTGCTGAATAAATAACTTGCTACCCATTGGAAGCAAAGAAAATGAACAAAAAGCTATAAATTATACATAAAAGTTGTTCATGCCCATAGATGTAATAGCATATGCCTCACAGCTTTGAAGCCACGTAGCTGATTTAAAGGGCTAGAGTCTGTTGGCCTCAGTTTTAATTTGGGATGGCTGGAAGCATCCCTACCACCATTTCATTAGTCATGGCATGTGATTCCATCAGGATGTAACCCTTCAACTCACAGTAGATAAAAATTCTGATGAATGTAGTTTCAAAATGGGAAAATCAAATGGTTTTATTTAATGTACAGCCATCTCTCTTTATTTGGACTTTTAACAAGCAAGTTCTAAATATGAGCTAGCCTGTCTACACATTCCTGTTAACAAGGTCATCTAAGTCACATTTTAAAGATCACAGATGCAAAACTTGCTGATGACTTCAAGGTTGGCAGAATATAACAGAAAGAACATGCCTTTTGGTCTCAGTGAGGGTTTTTCTGGTTGAAAATAATTGAGATCCTAGAGCTTGTGCCAAAGAGGAACTTAGAACTCTGGGAAGATGTTCTCAGGACCCAAGACTATGTTACAGGACAAGGGCAGGCAGGCAGCCAGGCTGGGGAGAACAACAGGCCTGAGGAAGCAGGGTCATTCTGTCTCACTGTTTCTCTCCAGGGCTGGCCCTGCTCTCAGCAGACCACTGTCCCTTCTTCTACACTCAGTCATCTACAGCTGGTCAATTATGTCTTTTCATTGCTCCAGGTCCAGGGGCCAGCTGAGGCTGCCTGACATCTCTGACTTTCAAATTCCTAGAAGGCAGACTCTCATGAGCTCATTTTGAGTCAGGTGACCATACCTGGCTCATTCATTTATGAATTCAAAGCATCTGCACTAAGGCCCAGGAACAGTCTCAGCAGTCAAGGACACTTTCTGTTGTGTGGGGAGTTGTATGTGAGGCAGAGAGAGGGGGAGAGGGGAGGAGGGGGTGGAGAGGGAGGGGGGAAGAGGAGGGGAGGGGGAGAAGGAGGAGGAGGAGAGGGAAAGGGAGACTGACTGCCTGTTTTGGGGGTCTGGGTTGAGGATTGCCATTTTCAGACAAAGGGAAGGAAGTGTGGACTTAGGATTTAGTTCATTTTGTCCTAGGTTCAAATCAGAACACCCCTGTGCACATATACACCAGCTCTGCATAAACCAGAGCATATTAAATGACTCCTTTTAGCCTTAAGTTTTTAGTCAGTAAAATGGGAATAATCCTTTGTAGAGCAGTCATGAGGCTTACGAAGGCAAAAACGATGCTTGCCAAACTAGCAGGATGTCCACCACTGCCCTGAGCAATGCGACCTGTGTGAGTGTTTCTTCACTTTGTTGCTTGCCTTGAGGGTTAAAGCATGGGATGTTTACCTAGTGTCTGGCATTTGTAAACCCTGAGCCCCCAGAGTGTGTGCCATGCCTCTTATTCTTACTATGAATCACATGTTCCCCTCTTTTTCTAGTTCCCATTTGGCCGGCGCTTGCCTTGTGACATCTACTGGCATGGAGTTTCATTTCACGACAATGACATACTCTCCGGTCAAGTGAACAAATTTCCAGGTATCTGCTGTTACTGTTAACCTTTAGAAATATCCCTGGGTCCAGAATGTAGTCTTCCACAAGAACACAATGATGTTTTTAGATCAAAGATGAGGACTCTTTATTGAGAATCTCTGCCCATGGTGCCTGGATGCTGTTGTCATGGGGAAGGAATCCCCCCAGGAAATCATGAAAACTAACACTCCTGAGGGTCCGAAGATGGAGATTGGTCTTCAGTTAAAGGTGTGGTTTCTGTGGGTACAGTGCTTGCTGTGCAAACATGAGGCCTGGAGTTGGAATCCCCAGCATTTGGTGTATGGTAGTCCACCTGTAATCCCAGCTCCCTTCAGGTAGAGACAAAGGATCCTTAGGGAAAGCTGCGAACCAGGGGAGTTGAATGGTCCAGGTTCAGCAGCAGAAACTGCCCTAATGAATCGAGGTGGGGAGTGGTGGAGGAAGGTACCAGATAATAACCCATGGGCCTCCACACACATTTGTATGCATGTACATGTTCACCAGCACGCGCGCGCACACACACACACACACACACACACACACACACACACACACACACACTGCATACCATACACATATGTGAACACACACAAAATGAAAGCACATGTTTTGAACTTGTTGAGTTGGAGCTATAGCACAGGGAGTCCAATGATGGAACTTCAGTGTCTAAAGAAAGACTACAGCCTTCTTGAGCAGGAAACAGGCTTCTGGGAATAGGTCACAGAAATGAAGACCCCGTCTGTTTTCTCTTCAAGTATCATAGTTGAGGGTATCATTAGACTCTCCTGGTCTCTAGGTGCCATAAGCTGTGGACAGCCTCTACCTTTTACCTAATGACTGAATCTCATAACATGACTTACCCTGCAATTAGGACGTGGTGGTTAAGATCACCTCCATGTGTGGGGCTCAGCCTCCATGTCCGCTTCTTTTCTGTCTGTTAGCTCCTGACTCCATCTCCTCTACAATCACTATTCCTGACGGTTGTGTGATGACAGAGGCAAAGGGTAGTGGGACTCCTTAGGGAGGAGGGAGTGTTTGGTTGAGCTTCCAGATACAGGCTTCCCTCACATTAAGTTTGTTAATATATTGTAATATTATATTCTATTATAATACAATAATAATTTTAAAGGAAAGATCACTCTAGTTCTATCCCTCATGTAAGATTATATTTTCTCTCAAAGTTTGATTTCTTTATTTTTTATTTTATATACATGAGCCTTTTGCCTGTATGTGTGTGTACAATGTGTGTGCAGTGCCTGTGAAGGCCAGAAGAGGGCATCAAATACCCTAGAATTGGAGTTGGTAGCCACCACTTGGGTGCTCTGGAAAAGCAGCAGGTGCTCTTCGCCCCTGAGATGTCTCTCCAGCCCAGTTTTCTCAGACTTTAACCATGTCCATCATTTTTTATATTACAACCTTAGAGTGCCGTTGCCACAGCAGAGTGCCTTGTTAGTGTTGTATCTTTTGAACTTGTATTGAAGGGAGAGCAATTTGCCCTTTTATTTAGTATCCCATCCCATATCTTCAAGAAAAGGCCTCTCAGCTAGCCAGATATGGTGGCTCACACTTGTAACCCCAGCACTTGAGAGGCTGAGACAGGAGGATTGCCATTTATTTGAGGCCAGCCCAGGCAACATAATAAGTTGCAGGCTGGCCTAAGCCATGGAGTGAAACCCTGTCTCAAGACCAAAACAAACAAGAAAAACACCAATTCTCAGAAAATCCAGTATCCATATACATATCTATACACTGGCTAGTTTTGCCCTGTTCACCAGGGTTTTAACTCAGACATTCAAGGTTGTTACTGTAGACAGTACTTGGTTCACTTGAAAGGGTACAGGGTAGGAAGCACAACATGGCTGCCAATCCGTATGGAACATTTATCTTTAGTAGAGCATTTGCAAAACTTCCAGGGACTTGTTCCTGGCCCTCAGTAAAAGATGAGACACAAGGAGACAGGGTCCACATCTGTCTTGGCTTAGATGCCCGCAGGTGTCATCATCTCTCGTCATCTGAGGTCCTCTGCAAAGCTTATGTAGAGTCACAAAATCACCACTGAGAAAAGCTTGGGGCTCCAGCTTCCTGCCTGGTGTTCATGCAGCTCAACAACCCAAGTTCATGTTAGCCATGAGCCCTGTTCTTTGCCAGCATAGCAGATATCCCACCATATTGGTTTTGGGGAAGTTATCCCAAGGTCAAATTTATTTTCAGACAGGAGAAAGGTTTTTGTTAAAGAGCAAGAGCCTAGCAGCCAGGGTCATTGCATACCACTTTAATGAGCTTAAAAAAAAGGACTTTTTGAGGTCATGAAATAAAACAATTTCCATGACAACGGCACAGACTTATTGTATGTGACTCACAGTTTGTTGGTGAGGCTGCCTCTACATTTTCTTTTTGCTCCCATCTCCCCTGATGCTGAGATTGAGAAAGAAGTAGCTAAGCAGCTACATGAGGAAAGTAGAGGAAAAAGTACTCTTGAAGGACTAGCTTTATACAAGAACATTTGCTCCAAAGAGGCAAGCTTGCTCCATTCTATATTCAACATGCCAGTGACTGGAACTCGTAATTTTCCACTTTGCAAACAGCAGTTAATTAACTGTGATGACACAGCAGCCTTGGGAACCGAGGGAACAGTGCTGCCACACCCTCCGCCTTGGACAGACATTAACCTGCCAAGGCAGCGGGTAACTCCAGCCAGAACTGACTGACTTTTGGCTCCTGTTGTGGCCTCACACATACCCTATGACTCTAAATGCACATTTCCCATGCCTGGTGTATGCCCTAAGTACAATCCGGGGGATGCTCCAGGAGAGAATGTGCTAGAAATGCAGCATAAACTGAGAACTTCAGGACACTCATAATGGAATTTATCTGGTCTGTGTCACTGTATTAGATGTTATCTGCTTTTCTATGCATAATTTTTTGTCCAGAAATTCATTTCATGAATATTCTGATTTAGGTAGGTCTTTGCTTTGGTGTTTTTTTTTTTTGGTTTTGAGACAAGGTTTCTTTGTGTAACCCTGGATAGCCTGGAACTCACTGTGTCGGTCTGGCTGGCCTCAAACTTGCTGTGATCCTCCTGCCTCCACTACCTGAGTGCTGGGATTCCAGAGGCATGCCACAATACCTGGCCCTGTCTTTGCTTTAGGACAGTCCAAAATTGTCATTTCTTAGCTTGCAGGCAGCGATTTTCTTCTGAGATTCCAGGTGTGAGGTGTGAAGTGGCACAGGGCAGTCTGGGGCTTCCCTGTAGGTAGAAAGGGAGCTTCAGCGAGCAGGCTGTGAGGTGGCCAGCTGTCAAGCACTGGTCCAGGTAAGAGTGAGTCACAGTGTAAGTGCTGTGCTGGAGAAAGGACATGTATGTAGCCTGAAGCAGGCAGGCTGGGTGAGACCCTGGAGGAAACGGTGTGCCTCTCCCCGACACTACACAGAGAGCTGCAGCAGTACAGATAGCTTTAGCCTGCTGCTCATCCAGCTGAGAGCAGGTGATGTAGATAGCCCCAGAGGGTCCAGTGGGATGTGGGGGGGAGTGACAGCAGGGACCTAAGCACAGTGCTGCTGTAGCCTGGAAATCACTAGGAGCCGAAGACCCTTTTAAACCAAACTGTGACATAGGCTAGCTTTCATTTTAGAAAGGTCAGCCAGCAAGTCACTTTGGAGGCAGCTGAGAGAGGAAATGGGTTCAGGTGAGAATAAGGTGAGCTATGATGGTGAAGATGGAGGAGAAGGTGGGCGTGGAAAATTTGTTTGGCAGTTATCATGTGGTTCTTTGTTTAATGATGGGAATCATGGTTATGAATGGTGCTAGGATTGAATAGTGCCTCAAGTATGGCTCAGTTTGTGACGTGGGTGAGGCTGAGGACCAAGCTGTGTGCTCTTTGTTAACTCCAATGGGATAAGACCCATCAGGCCCTGTGACTTCAACAGAAGAATTCAGGGCTCAGAGTAGTTGCCCAAGGCAAGCACTTGCTATCAGTAGCTGTGACTTGAGTCAGGCGCTTTTGCCAATCAACAGGGAACCACTGCCATAGGAGATGTCTAAGGGTAGACCTCAGTGAGTTACCCAGGGACACAGTCAGCCTCAAGAGTATGGTGAGAGCTGGCAGGAGCCCAAGCACTGGCTATAGTCATAGACAGTAAGACCCTCCTAACCCTTTGGGTAGGCTAGGAGGAATGAAAACAAGGTTGTAGAGAGATGAGGCATGAGAGAGAATGAGGCCAAAGCCCCATTCAGTTCCTTGTGTGCCCCAGGTAATCCTAAAACACAAGGAGCAAAAGATAAGTTATTAACATAGAGGTCAGAAAAACACATAAAACCTCGGCTGTAGAATGGAGCCGAACTTTTTAGCAGAGGGAAACAGACGGATCAGCCACTGCAAGTCACAGTGGGTTCTAGAGCCCAGGGAAGCACTCAAGTGGGGAGAGCTTGTTTTAAGCACAGAGGGGGCCTGGAGCCTGAGGGGCCTGGAGACTTCAGGGCATAGAACCGACAGGGCCTTGGGTGTTTGTGCGCATGTGCACTGGAGTCTTCAGGGCATGGAGCCTGTGGGGCCTTGGTGATTGAAAAAAAATAAAATAAAAAGGAAAGAACATGACTGCTCCTAGGCTTGGAGAGGAGAAAGCTTATTATAGATGAAAGGGAGAACAAAGCCAGAGGCAGGAACATCTGGGAGAGTCCAGAGTGGACATGACCAGACAGATGGAGCTGGGCCATGTGGGAGAAGAGGAGGGGAAAAGAGAGGGGAGAGAGGGGAACCAGGTGTGGCAGCCAGGAGGCCACAGGTACAATAGGGTGAGTAACCAAAACGTCTGGATTATATAGGGGGAAGGGAAGCCCAACTCCTGGCTAGAGAGTAGGGTATGCCAGTCATACCCTGTAACAGGTAGGGATGCTGGGAGAAACTGGTGACCAGGTCCACTTTAATGTGTTAAATAGGCACCTCAGTCATTTGTCCCAGGGTTTGAGACCTAATATCAGCCATCACTGCCATTCTGAATTTATCCTGGGAGCATGGGCCTGGCTCTGCTAGAAACCCAGATAACTCTGAGCAGGGGTTGTAGTGGGAGAAGACACCACTTCCCACATCTACATGAGCCGCATGCAAGAGATGCCAGTGCCCTCCATGACAACAAAGATGCCACACAAGGATGAAGACCTGATCGTCAAAGAGCCAGATGTGGTAGTGGCTATTGTAGTCCTGGTGCTGGGAATCAGAGACAGGCAGATCCTTGGGGCTCATGGCCCACACAGTCTAACCTAGGTGTTGGGCTCCAGACCAATGAGAAACCCTGTCTCTATAACCAAGGCAGGACTGGGAGATGTCTCAGCAAGTAAAGCTCTTGTGTAAACAATAAGACTGGAGCTGGGGCCGGGCATTGGTGGTGCACGCCTTTAATCCCAGCACTCGGGAGGCAGAGGCAGGCGGATCTAAGTGAGTTCGAGGCCATCCTGGTCTCCAGAGCAAGTGCCAGGATAGGCACCAAAGCTACACAGAGAAACCCTGTCTCAAAAAAAAAAAAAAAAAAGACAGGAGCTGGGATCCCCAGAACCCATGTTAATGCCAGGTGGGCATGGTGGCCTGTGTGCCATTCCAGTGCTTGCAAGACAGAGGATCCGCAGAGCAAGCTGGCCAGACTTGATTACTCTGCCTCAATGAATAAAGTGGAGGCCACAGCCCCCCCCCCACCAACACAATGAGAAAAGTGGTGGACAGCTCCTGAGGAATGACACCCAAGGTTGCCCTCCAGATGTACAACCATATATACCCAGCTACCCACAAGAACACAAGCACACAGGCATACACACATACACAAACACACATAAAGAACAAAATGTCCACATGTTTTTAAGGGAAACATTTTGGTTCCCTCTGGGCAAATGAATGAGGGGGGAGGGGAGATGTCCAAACCAGTACTGACTAAGCACCGCATCTCCCCATAATTAATACTATCAGTTATGCTGTGGATGCATCACCTTCCTGTCCTTGATTCAAGGAGACAGGTTTTATGCTGAAAGGTGTGTGTTTTTCTATTTTATATCTTCAGTAGTCATAAAAGATTAAAACAAAGCAGCTTAATTAAGTTTCTCATAATGTCACCAGCATCCACTAGGTAATCTTCTCTGGGGAACAGGATGGGAAGGATCCCTGAAATAATGTGCCCTGGCCGTGTAATGAAAAGGGGCTCAGTTTTAAGTGTGAGATAGAAAGAACGTCATTACCCATAAAGATGACAAAGGATAGTCTTGGACTTGAGGCTCAAATGGATGCAAAAGCTGGTCCTCTCACGTTTATAGGGAAGGGAAATAATTGGACCGATTCTCCCTGCTTTAGTAGATCCTCCTAATCTGTGAGCCTATGTGGCCCAAGAAGGTGACCATGGTGGGTGGGAGGCTTTAAAAGTCTCTGGTGGTGTACCGGGCGTTGGTGGCACAAGCCTTTAATCCCAGCACTTGGGAGGCAGAGGCAGGCAGATCTAAGTGAGTTCAAGGCCAGCCTGGTCTACAAGAGCTAGTTCCAGGACAGCCTCCAAAAGCCACAGAGAAACCCTGTCTCAAAAAAAAAAAAAAAAAAAAAAAAAAAGTCTCTGGTGGCCTTCCCTGCTGAGCCTCACTGCTTCTCCTCTTCCCAGGCATGACAGAGATGGTTCGGAAAATCACTCTGAGCAGAGCGCTGAGAATCATGCAGAACCTGTTTCCAGACGAGTACAACTTCTACCCTCGCTCATGGATTCTGCCTGATGAGTTCCAGCTCTTTGTCACTCAGGTAGATGGCTCACTGGCCTGTGGCCCTTGAATGATAATTAATGCTTGTGACTGCAGCTGTGTCCCTGGTCCTGTGTGCTGTGACCTGGGCCAAGTGGACACCAGGAAGTTGAGCAACTTGCTTGTATACCGTGTGTGTTGGCAGCCATCGAGGCAGCTTTCCGAGTGGAACAGGCAGGGCGGCAGGTAGGTAAATTGAAGTGACAGGTGCTAGAGCTGGTTCATGGAGTCGGGGAATCAGCAAATTGGGAAGATGAAACAGGTGTGGAGCCCACAAGTAGAATGGGCCATCTCGGGGGAACCTGGAGGGTGGGCAGGACTAACAACCCGACATGGGAAGCCTTCTTCATGTCCTGCTTTAAACTTGGGCCAGAATCAACTTTCCAATCGTCTGTCCAATCGTCCGTCCCTTCCGCCTTGAAAGCAGTGTGTTTGCGCATAAGATACTCCAGAGCCTTGCTACTGGTTTGAAATACTAGTGGTGGGGAAGTCAGACTCAGAATCAATGTTTAGTTTAGTTTTTGTTTTTGACAAGTTCTGCAGAGCATGCCATAACAATGAACTAAGGGTAGCTGCAGCAAACCTTGGTCTCTCTGGGACAAGTCAGGTACTTTAGCACTTTTGACTGTAGTCTGGGCATTGTGCTAGCTGTTTAACATGATTTGTTTTAACCCTAGAATAATTTTATGTCATTAGTTTTATGAATAGCTCCATTTTATGAAAAAAAGACTAAGGCTTTGAGAAATCATGGAGTCTGATCAAGAAGTAAGATTTAAATCTAGAGCCAACACAGAGGCCTAGAGTCTGTTTGAATGGCTCAATGTTGTTTTAGGGTCTAATATGAAAATCTAGAATTCAAAATAAGATTGAGAGTTACCAAACACAAAAATAGCTTGCTTTCTGGTCAGTGGGGCACACTACTTTAAACCCAGCATTCAGGAGGCAGAGGCAAGTGGATCTCTGAGTTAAAGGCCAATCTGGTCTACAGAGCAAGTTCCAGGACAGCAATGGCTACACAGAGAAACCGTGTCCTGGGGGGAGGGGGAGCAAGAAAACAAAAACAAACAAACAAAAATCCCATCTTTCTCATTTTTAAAGAGAAGCATGGGGGCTAGAAGCTCAGTGGTAGAGCCCTTGCCCTATGTGTGTGAGACCCTGGGTTTGGTCTCCAGCATTAGAACAGATGGACGGACGGATGGATGGATGGATGGATGGATGGATGGATGGATGGTAAGCACGTGGATCTGTGGTGTTTATTGACTCAGGTGTATTTATTATGTGACTCTCATGTGGCCTGCCTGAGACAGTGACTCACATGTGTCCTGCCTGAGACAGTGACTCTCATGTGTCCTGCCTATGACAGTGACTCTCATGTGGTCTGCCTGAGACAGTGGCTCACATGTGGTCTGCCTGAGACAGTGACTCTCATGTGGTCTGCCTGTGACAGTGACTCTCATGTGGTCTGCCTGTGACAGTGACTCTCATGTGGTCTGCCTGTGACAGTGATTCTCATGTGGTCTGCCTGTGACAGTGACTCTCATGTGTCCTGCCTGAGACAGTGGCTCACATGTGGCCTGCCTGAGACAGTGCCTCTCATGTGGCCTGCCTGAGACAGTGGCTCACATGTGGCCTGCCTGTGACAGTGACTCTCATGTGGTCTGCCTGTGACAGTGACTCTCATGTGTCCTGCCTGAGACAGTGGCTCACATGTGGCCTGCCTGAGACAGTGGCTCACATGTGGGCTGCCTGAGACAGTGGCTCACATGTGGCCTGCCTGAGACAGTGGCTCACATGTGGCCTGCCTGAGACAGTGACTCTCATGTGGAGACAGTGACTCTCATGTGGTCTGCCTGAGACAGTGGCTCTCATGTGGTCTGCCTGAGACAGTGGCTCACATGTGGCCTGCCTGAGACAATGGCTCACATGTAGTGGGCAGAGGTGGTTCTTTCTCTCCACCATGTGTTGAGGCAGGGTCTCTATTGTAGGGTTCCTCCCAGCTGAAACCTTAATACAATAAATATCCCTGTATGTTCTGCTTTGGATACTGCTCAGATGGTTTTATATTTTGCATTTTTATTATTACTTATGGTCTTTCTATTTTTCTTTAGAATTCTCTTGCTTGTGGGCTATTTATAAATGTATTGTTTAGTTTTACAATTATTTGGATATTTTCTAAATATTTTCTGTTATTGATTTCAATTTTACTTTGTTAATGTTGGTATATTATATATAATTATTGTATATAATATATACTTAATATCTCAAGCTTTTTAATTTTTATAAGACACGATTATCTTACATCTTTTTTGTTGGTGTCACTGTTAGTGTGGATGTGTGGAGGGCAGAGGACAATGCTCTTTGGGAATAGGTTCTTTCCTCCTACCATGTGGGTCCTAGGAATTGAACTCAAGCTGCCAGGCCTAGCAGCAGGCGCCTTTTCCTGCTGCTCCCTCAGTCTTTTTAAAAATGTATTGAACATTTGCTTGAGACCCATATGTTATCTGTCTTGGTGAGCATCTCATGTACACTTGAAATGATTTGTATTCTGGCATGACTGATGTAGCATTCTATATACGTCAGGTCTAATTAGTTCTTTGTAGTGTTTTATCTTCTTTTACTGATTTACTGCCAGTTACTGAAATTTCCAACTATGGCTGTAATTGTGTTTCTTCTCTAAATTCTGTCCGTGATTCTTAAATTCTGTCTTTGCATGTGTTTCAAAATGTTCTTAGTTTAATGATTAGATTTCTTTAGAAGATGATTTCTTTGTCCTGAAGTCTGCTTTCTGTGATACTGACAGGCATGTTCTAGTTTTTATTGACTTAGTATTTCTACAACAGACTTTTCTATTCTTTTACTTTCAATCTATCCACATTTAAAAGAGTGATTTTTGTTGAGAGCATGCACATAAGTTATTGTATTTTAGCCTGCTTGGCACTCTGTGCCTTTTAATTATTGTATGTAATTATTGTATATGTGACACTTAGTGTGTTATATTGTCTTGGAATTTGGGCCTAGAATTTTGCTAATTATCTTCTATATATCTTGTTTAGAGTAATTGAATTAAAAATTTACTCTGTTTCTTGTTTAGGTTCATTAAATATATCTATTTAAAAATATTTTTACTTTTTTATCCCAATCCTATAGTTGATGGTTTGCAGAGCATCCTTGAGCTTATCATATTTACCATTAATTATTGTCATAGTCCTAAGAAAATCCAAACAGCTTAAAACTTCACAGGCCTGTCTCTATCCTAAAAACCTACATGCTTTTGCAATATATTTTACTGATAATTCTGTAGCATATCATTATTCTTTATGATTTCAAATGTTAAATGTTTTGTCTTGTTTGTCTGCCTCAAACTCATAGTACCCCTTACTGCTGAAATTGCAGGACTGTGCCTCCACATCCAATGAAAAGTTGTTTATTTTAAGGAACCTGGGAACCAAATACATTTAGCTTTGATACATACCACATACCTCTACTGTCCCCAGCACTCTGAATTCTTTCTTTAGGTCTGGGCTCTCTACTTTTATTTTTGGTTGACCATCAGGATTTCCATCAGCACACTTTTTTTTTTTTTTTTTTTTTTTGTAATGAATGTTGGTGGCAGATTCCCTCAGGTCTTATCAGTTTCCAAAGTATTTTGAAATGATTTTAGATTCATATTATAAAGTTAGTACAGTTTGTTCTTCTTCCCCCTCCCTGTAGTCTCCCCATGTACATGTACACAGCCACTGAAACTGGGAATGAACACTGATGTACTATTAAATAATATTCTAATGCCCTCCTGTAGTATGGGATCTCACTGGGACCCCTGATTTGATTTAGTTGTCACTTCCTGCTAGCCTCCTTGAAGCTGTCACAATCCTTCCATCTTTGGCATTCATGACCTTGATTTTCTGAGCAGTATTGCCAGTTTGTTGTTTCAGAAAGATCTTCAATTTGATTTTATCTGATTTCTGTCACAGTTCAGTTTAGATTTCACTATTTATTTTATCAAAAATAACACAAAAAAGATGCTGTGACCTCAAGTCAGCATACCAGGAGGTGTATGATGCCAATGTCATATTCCTGGTGGTGCTGGTTAAATTAGTTCTTACAATGTCTGTTGTATTTCTCTACTGCAGAGTGATTATTTTAGTGTTTGTAGTCACTATATGTCTTGCAGGGATATAGATCTTTTTGGACAGCATAGATAGCCTGTTTGCATGATATTCTACTCACATTTGAGACTATTGTCAATTTCCATATCAATCTGCCCCAAATCCCACGGGGACTTTGAGTGAGATTGTGTTCAATCTTTATACCATTTGAGCAGAACTAACTTCTTAACAACACTGGATCTTCTGATCCATGGACATGAGTTATGCCTCCCTAAGCCAAGGACATCCTTAACTTTCTTCTCATATCTTTGACCCCTGCACACTGTTGAACAGAAGTGATGCAAGCAGACATCCTCCTGGGTTTTGTTGTTGGTAGTTTTTGGCTTTTACTATTTCTGATGTGAAGTGTGTTGTCCCCTTTGTCTCTTATGTTCACTAAGGAATGACTTCTTTCTTTGTGTCTGTCTTAAGTACTTCCTCCTTATGATTAACTCTGAACACTTACCTCCCAAACACCAACAACAACTGGGCACCAACTGTTCAGGTGCAGGCGCCTATGGGGGTGGCTTGTCCAAATCACCACAAAACCTAAGAAGTGTGTACAGAAGCACAGATTCATGGAACAGAATGGCACACTGGAAACATGAGCAGAGGAAAACCGTGACCACAGGGATGCTGAGCTGTTTGATGTTTAGAAGATTTGACAGTAGACAAACTGTGAGTTGAATCCATTCAAGACCATAGACAATCTTGAATGTCAGATTAAACAACTTAATTAGGGAGGCCAGTTGAGAGGACTGGAGGCGTGGCCAGGCTATAGAACTGGAAATATATCCATTGGTGTGTAGAGTAGGTGGAGGAGGGTAAAGAAGTGAAACTTGATGTGTGTGTGTTTGGGGGGGGGCATGTGCTGACATTGATCTGGGAATAGTCATACACACTGTGATTCCTGTGCCCAGGAGGTAAAGACAGGAGAGCTGAGAGTTTAAGGCCAACCTAGGCTACATCGAAGTCTCAGAAAGCTCCCACCTTGAGATGAAAGTGCAGAACTTTGTACTGTGACATGGAGAACAGGGGTCTGGAGAAGAGGAGGCTTAGATTTGAGGAGGTTTCATCAGGTAGCACCAAGAGGACTCAGGGATGATGGAGTTGAAGAAAGTGGGACACTTCTGGAGTCTGGTGAGGGTACAAGATGGTGCCCAAGAAAGTGCAGCTGAATTAGTTAAGAAGGAAGATAACTTCCTCGGGGCTGAGCAGGTGCTGGCGGCTTTATTGTATCCATCCAGGGGACACTTTTCTCTGCAGTAAAAGTCAGAAGTTGGACTAAGTGATGGCTTCAGTAGCTTCCTGTATTAGCACTTTAAGGCCTGTAATATCAATGTCCATTTGATTGAAGCTGAAATATTTTGAACTGGATAGTTTCTGATCTAATTTGTGATCTTCTGACTCCCCTGACATCTAATCCTTCTGGAGTCTCTGTTCCCTTCTTCCTTCAGCCCTATTACTTCATCTCTGTGTGAATTAGTATCCTGTCACTATAACAAAATACAGAAAGCAATCAGCCTGCAGAGAGATAAGGTAGTTTTTGCTCAAAGTTTTGGAACTTCAAGTCCAAGCTAGTGACTGGGTGGCCCTGTTGCCTTGTTTTTGTTTGTTTGTTTGTTTGTTTTTCTTTTCAACACACTATGGCAGGGACATGTTGGGAGGGGCCTGCTCACCTCTTGGCAATGGGAACGGAAAGAGAAGAGACCAGCATTATACAAGCTCCTTTTGGGCAAAAGCAACAACCTAAGTAACTTCCTGGGAGGACTAACCTACCACCCCACAACAATACCACAGGCTATCAGTCAGTCCTGTAATACCTGGGCCTTCAAGATCCAACAGGGAAAATGCTCCTAGTGTTTAATAATGCCATTCATATTAGCTACAAACCTGATTTTTAAATGTGGCATTATTTTATTGGCTCCTCTGGTTTGCTAAAAAATAATGCCTTTACATTAAGGGTTCAACTAATATTTGATTATGTGAATTAAAAAGTCTAAAGAGTCTCCAGGTATGGTGGCACGTGCCTTTAATCCTAGGACTTGGGAGGCAGAGAAGTTTGAAGCCATCCTGGTCTACATAGTGAGTTTCAGGCTAGCCAGGGCTACATAGTGATGCCTTGTTTTCCAAAGCAAAGCACCCATTTCCTGGGGGAGATGAGGTGAGTTCAGGGTGGTATGGCCATAGAAGAAAGAGTTCCCACGAATTAGAGATGAACTGTTTAATGTGTATCCCTTCAGCCTTTCCCTATCTACAGACAAATAGGGCTGTAACAGAAACAGATTCTCCTTGAAAACATAGGGCTACAGTAACCACTGTTCTTCATTAGCTTGCCTCTACCCCACCGTGTACTTGCAACTTCTTTTCAGTTCAGTGGCACATCACAGTCCATTATATGAAGAGATCATAACTTGTGTTAGGTAGTTCTCCTATTTGTTGTTGTTTAACAAATAACATTATAAGGAACACCCTCATGGAGGTGCCGGCATTTTCTTCAAATAGATAGGTCATCCCTGTACCGAACCATGACATGTACTTTCTCAGGCAAAGACAAGTGCAAAGCTTTGTCAGACACAGGGGACTGGTGCCTCTGCAGTGTGTGTGTGTGTGTGTGTGTGTGTGTGTGTGTGTGTGTGTGTGTTTGCGCGCGTGCGTGCGTGCGTGCGTGCGTGCGTGTGTGTGTGTGTGTGTGTGTGTGTGTGTGTGTGTGTGTGTATTTGGATGTGTGTGTGTTGGTGAGTAGGTGTGTGTATTTGGATGTGTAGAGATGTGTGTGTGTGTGTGTGTGTGTGTGTGTGTGTGTGTTGGTGTTTTGTGTTGGTGTGTGTGTGTGTATTGATGTGTGTGTGTGTGTGTGTGTTGGGATGTGTGTGTTGGTACGAGTGCATTAGTGTGTGTGTGTGTGTGTGTGTGTGTGTGTGTGTGTGTGAGTGTGTGGTAGAGGAGGTGTGAGTCACTGTAAAACAACAAAGAAATCTGGAGCTTTGTGGTTTCTTGCATGGATTAGTAGTGAGTTCGTTTTATCCATGAAAGGGTAAACCCTGTTTACCTGCTGCCGGTGAACAAAGTCCTTACCCAAATGCCATCAGCAGGTGGCGCCAGGCGGAAGCGAGAGGCTCTTCAGTAGAGATTTTTGTGAAGGCTGGAGGAAAATGAAGGCTTGCAGTCCAATTTTAGCAGATGGCCAATCAAAAAACTCCTTGGAGTTCTTTTTCTTTTTCTTTTGCATATGGTCTTCCATCTGGGTATTTGAGAAAAGTACAGTTTTGTTATCAAAACAGCATTTATTATGGTGAAAGAGTTTGTATTTCTCAGCAAAGACTTTTTATTTTTAGTGAATAAAGCCAAAAAACCTGTTCAATAATGTCTTGCAGCTTCTCGAAGGGAACCATTGGGCATGAGTGCTCGGTTCCTCCTCAATTGCCTTCCTAAGTTAGCACTTATGATTCAGCGCCTCGGGGTGGAGCCAAGTGCATTGTTTCAGAAAACAGAGGGCAATGCTCTCCACTGGGCTTTCAATGGGAAAGTGAAGCTCTAAGTGGGTCAGAGTAAAGGCCCCTGCCTTTAAAAACAGTAAAAAAAAACAGTAAAAACAGAAAAAAAACAAAACAGTAAGCTTCTATCGAGTTAATTATTTGCATGGTTGTCTGTGATGGCTAGCTTTAATTGTCAGTGTGACACAAAACTTACCCCAAAAGAGAGTCCCAGTGAAAGATAGTCTACTTCAGGCTGACCTGTGGCAATCCACTAGGGAACTGTCTTGATTGTCTTCATTGATGTGGCAAGACCCAGCCCACTATGGGTATTGTCTTCATTGATGTAGCAAGACTTAGCCCACTATGGGCAACACCATTCCCTGGGCTTGAGGATCCTGAACTGTAGAAAAGAGGAGCACATGGACACACATTCATTTCTTTCCCTCTGCCCTTGACTATGGATGTGCTGTAACCAGTGCCTTCAGCTCTGCCACTGAGATGTCCCTGCAGCGGTGGAGTGTATAGCCTGGAACTGTAAGTCCAAAACCCTGCCTCCCTCCTCCATGTTGCTTTTGGTCAGGATGCTTTACCACAGGTGAGCAGTGAAACTGGACCATTCCCTTCATGGAGACAGAATGCTGATGTGTCTGGATTGCTCCAAATTGCAGCTCAAGCTCCTTAACTTGCCTTAGAGAGTCCTCCCCACCCCTGCAGCCTCACCTTGCACAGTCCCAATTTCTTCTACTTCCATCCTCTGTGACTTGTTGTTCTTGTGTGTGTGTGTGTGTGTGTGTGTGTGTGTGTGTGTGTGTGTGTGTGCAAATATGTACATGTGTGAACATGCGTGTATAGACCAGAGGACAACCTCAATGTCATTCCTCAGGTGCCTCCACTGTGGTATGTGGGGTGGAGTCTGTCACTGACCAGGCAGGCTAGGCTGCTCAGCAAGCTCCAGCAACTGCCTTGGCCTCCCTAGTGCTGAGATTGCATGCCATGTGGGCCTTCTGTGCCCATCTTTTTTTTTTGTGGATTCTAGGGGGTTGAATTCAAGTCCTCCTGTTTGCAAGTCAAGCCAGTTACCAACTGAGCTATTTTTTTCAGCACCATGCTTGGTTTTTAGGCATCAGTCTCTTGATCTCTCTTTGTGCCATGTATTTGCTGAGAGCTTGTGACTTCATCTTTTGTGTCTCCTCTAGCTCCCAATGCTGTCTTTATTAGGTAGCTGAAGATGGCTTTGAACTCCTGATCCTCCTACTTCCAGTAGTTGGGTGCTGGGTTGACAGGCATGTGCCTCTAGACCTGCCTCAGTTCTAATAATTCTTTAAACTCCTGCTAAGCTTTTACTTTCTCCACCAGGCCTTCTCTGCCCACATGTGGGGCAGATCCCAATAGCTCTGGACAGTTTTCTTTATGGTACTTGCGTTAGTTACTTTATTTCCTTCTCTTTTTCTCCTGCTTCAAAGTCTGATGGACTTGTTGATCACCTGCACAAAGCAGATGCTCAAGTGTATCTGCCTAATTGAATTGAAAGGTTTTATCTCTTGGGAGGTTGGCCATTGTTGGCCTCTCTGATCAGCATGACTTGACCTGTCTCCCAAGAATGTAGAACAGACTTGGCCACTGGAGACTTACCAAAGTAATGCCATCTAGTGAAAGGCCCAGGCAGTCACTCACTGGTCAGCCTGCCCTGGTCTTGTCCCATCTTCCACCTGACCACATGACTCTTTCCACATGACTCCCATCTAAAGCAAGGGAGAAATCAGACAGAGAATGGGATGTTGTCTGCTTTTGACACATAGCGTTCCTAGAGACTGATGCTCTTAGTGCTGGTGTCGAGTAAGTAAGAGACTGGAGACAGAAGTGACGGGAACCCAGATATCAGAGGAGATGATTCAAAGGCATGACTTCATCTCCCCATCTGCTTCAAGTTTCCCTCTTGCATTTCCAAAAATAGATTGTCACCTCCTGCTGAGATGGTTAATGCTGTCCCTGAATCCCTTGCTTAGCAGCTGGTGCTTTTCCTAGGATGATGATATCATCTCCAGCTCAAATTGCTGCTCCTCTTTGAACCAGAGAAGGTCTGCCTAGGTCTTGTGCATTAGCCCAAGTGACAGCTGGCACCTGTGTCATGCTGACTAGGAGCTTTTCATGCACATGGCCTGTTTTATCTTCATTCAGCATTGTCTGCTCCCATCACCTGCTGCTTGCAGAGGCAGAGACGAGGGGTCAGAATGGCAGGCTTATGTTCCTATATATCTAAACAGGAGTATGCAGCTTCCTTTGTACTCATGCACCCTTAAGGGGTGGGTGCATTTACTGAGATCTTCCTCCTGCCAAGTTCCAGGACTACCAAACAAGCTGAAAATGCCCTTGCCCTTGGGTTTCTGCTGGAAGGGTGATCATCCATGCACCCATCCATCCACCCACCCACCCACTTATCCCTCCATCCATCCTTTCTTTCACTTGAGAATTTGAGGTTCTGATCCTGCTGCCTTTCCATGAAATCCTTGTTCTTATTCTTTACCAGGCAGAGGAGGAAGCTGAGGTTCTGAGTGTGGAGTGACTTCCCAAGGTCTCATGGCCTCTGATGACATGCGCCCAGGACTTGGACACACTCTGGATTCAGGCGTGATTACCCTTAGTCTCAGCAGACATTTACATATACAAGAGCATGTATGTAAATGTCCAGCACCCAAGGGATGAGCCTCTGCTTCCAGGGGAGGTCACTGAGTGTGCTGCTAGTCCTATATGAATTTGACACAAGCTCGAGTCATCAGAGAGGAGGGAGCCTCAGCTGAGAAAAAACCTCCTTAATATTGGCCTGTTAGCAAATCTGTGGGATACTGTTTTGATTAATGATCAGTGTGGTACCACTCCTGGGCAGGTGGTCCTGAGGGGCATAAAAAAGTAGGCTGAGCAAGTCAGAAGGAGCAAGTCTGTACTCATCATTCCTCCATGACCTCTGCCTCAGTTCCTGCCTCCAGGTTTCTGACACAACTTCCCTGGATGATACACTACACGCTGAAAGATGAAATAAACCCTTTCCTCCCAAGTAGCTTTTGGTCATGGTGCTTTATCATATCAACAAAAACCCAAACTAAGACACTGGTGATGGATGGTCCAAAGGAGATAGGGCAGAGAGATTCAGAGAGCTCAACATGGGCATTGCAGGCAATACAGGGTGTGAAGTGTGGGAGATCGACCAGCCAAGGAAAGCGCTCACTCAAACATTTAACCTGAAATGAAACGGTGAGCCAGAGTCAAGGGACCAAGACTCAAGTCTGCTCTCTGTTTTCACTGACCATGGGCTACTGGAAAAGCACCCACCTTGTTTCACTGATGCTGAAGACTAGACCATCAGATGAGATCGGGCACGTTTAGTGTGGTTGTAGATGATGGTGTGGTATGGCTGGAGATAGGTACCTGCATTCTGAGCTGTAACTCTTTTGGGCTTTCCCAAAATTTCCTGCTAGAACTCTGCAAATCACTGTTGTTGTAAGATTTCAGTTGGGGCACCCAGGACCTCAGGTAATCAATCACCTTGTTAATGGTAGTCTGCAGCCTGGAGCATGCAGAGCCCTGGCTGATGGTGAGGGCTGCAGGAGAGCTGTAGATGATGGAGCTGATGGTGAGGGCTGCAGGAGAGCTGTAGATGATGGAGCTGATGGTGAGGGCTGCAGGAGAGCTGTAGGTGATGGAGCTGATGGTGAGGGCTGCAGGAGAGCTGTAGGTGATGGAGCTGATGGTGAGGGCTGCAGGAGAGCTGTAGGTGATGGAGCTGATGGTGAGGGCTGCAGGAGAGCTGTAGGTGATGGAGATGATGGTGAGGGCTGCAGGAGAGCTGAAGATGGAGGCTGATGGTGAGGGCTGCAGGAGAGCTGTGGGTGATGCAGCTGATGGTGAGGGCTGCAGGAGAGCTGTGGGTGATGGAGCTGATGGTGAGGGCTGCAGGAGAGCTGAAGATGGAGGCTGATGGTGAGGGCTGCAGGAGAGCTGTGGGTGATGCAGCTGATGGTGAGGGCTGCAGGAGAGCTGTGGGTGATGCAGCTGATGGTGAGGGCTGCAGGAGAGCTGTAGGTGATGCAGCTGATGGTGAGGGCTGCAGGAGAGCTATAGATGATGGAGCTGATGGTGAGGGCTGCAGGAGAGCTGTGGGTGATGCAGCTGATGGTGAGGGCTGCAGGAGAGCTGTAGGTGATGCAGCTGATGGTGAGGGCTGCAGGAGAGCTGAAGATGGAGGCTGATGGTGAGGGCTGCAGGAGAGCTGAGGTGATGGAGCTGATGGTGAGGGCTGCAGGAGAGCTGTAGGTGATGGAGCTGATGGTGAGGGCTGCAGGAGAGCTGTAGGTGATGGAGCTGATGGTGAGGGCTGCAGGAGAGCTGTAGGTGATGGAGCTGATGGTGAGGGCTGCAGGAGAGCTGTGGGTGATGGAGCTGATGGTGAGGGCTGCAGGAGAGCTGTAGGTGATGGAGCTGATGGTGAGGGCTGCAGGAGAGCTGTAGGTGATGGAGCTGATGGTGAGGGCTGCAGGAGAGCTGTAGGTGATGGAGCTGATGGTGAGGGCTGCAGGAGAGCTGTAGGTGATGGAGCTGATGGTGAGGGCTGCAGGAGAGCTGTAGGTGATGGAGCTGATGGTGAGGGCTGCAGGAGAGCTGTAGGTGATGGAGCTGATGGTGAGGGCTGCAGGAGAGCTGTAGGTGATGGAGCTGATGGTGAGGGCTGCAGGAGAGCTGAAGATGGAGGCTGATGGTGAGGGCTGCAGGAGAGCTGTGGGTGATGGAGCTGATGGTGAGGGCTGCAGGAGAGCTGTAGGTGATGGAGCTGATGGTGAGGGCTGCAGGAGAGCTGTAGGTGATGGAGCTGATGGTGAGGGCTGCAGGAGAGCTGTGGGTGATGGAGCTGATGGTGAGGGCTGCAGGAGAGCTGTAGGTGATGGAGCTGATGGTGAGGGCTGCAGGAGAGCTGTAGGTGATGGAGCTGATGGTGAGGGCTGCAGGAGAGCTGTAGGTGATGGAGCTGATGGTGAGGGCTGCAGGAGAGCTGTAGGTGATGGAGCTGATGGTGAGGGCTGCAGGAGAGCTGTAGGTGATGGAGCTGATGGTGAGGGCTGCAGGAGAGCTGTAGGTGATGGAGCTGATGGTGAGGGCTGCAGGAGAGCTGTAGGTGATGGAGATGATGGTGAGGGCTGCAGGAGAGCTGAAGATGGAGGCTGATGGTGAGGGCTGCAGGAGAGCTGTGGGTGATGCAGCTGATGGTGAGGGCTGCAGGAGAGCTGTGGGTGATGCAGCTGATGGTGAGGGCTGCAGGAGAGCTGTAGGTGATGCAGCTGATGGTGAGGGCTGCAGGAGAGCTATAGATGATGGAGCTGATGGTGAGGGCTGCATGAGAGCTGTGGGTGATGCAGCTGATGGTGAGGGCTGCAGGAGAGCTGTAGGCGATGCAGCTGATGGTGAGGGCTGCAGGAGAGCTGAAGATGGAGGCTGATGGTGAGGGCTGCAGGAGAGCTGTGGGTGATGGAGCTGATGGTGAGGGCTGCAGGAGAGCTGTAGGTGATGGAGCTGATGGTGAGGGCTGCAGGAGAGCTGTAGGTGATGGAGCTGATGGTGAGGGCTGCAGGAGAGCTGTAGGTGATGGAGCTGATGGTGAGGGCTGCAGGAGAGCTGTGGGTGATGGAGCTGATGCTGCAGGAGAGCTGGGTGAGGAGCTGCAGGAGAGCTGTGGAGGCTGATGGTGAGGGCTGCAGGAGAGCTGTGGGTGATGCAGCTGATGGTGAGGGCTGCTGCAGAGAGATGCTGATGGTGAGGGCTGCAGGAGAGCTGTAGGCGATGCAGCTGATGGTGAGGGCTGCAGGAGAGCTGAAGATGGAGGCTGATGGTGAGGGCTGCAGGAGAGCTGTGGGTGATGGCTGATGGTGAGGGCTGCAGGAGAGCTGTATGAGCTGATGAGGGCTGCAGGAGAGCTGATGGTGATGGGCTGCAGGAGAGCTGTGGGTGATGGAGCTGATGCTGCAGGAGAGCTGCTGCTGCAGGAGAGCTGTAGGTGATGGAGCTGCTGCAGGAGAGCTGTAGGTGATGTGATGCTGCAGGAGAGCTGATGGAGCTGATGCTGCAGGAGAGCTGTAGGTGATGGAGCTGCAGGAGAGCTGAAGATGGAGGCTGATGGTGAGGGCTGCAGGAGAGCTGTGGGTGATGGCTGATGGTGAGGGCTGCAGGAGAGCTGTGTGAGGCTGCTGCAGGAGAGCTGTAGGTGATGGAGGCTGCAGGAGAGCTGGTGAGGATGCTGCATGGAGAGCTGCTGCAGGAGAGCTGTAGGTGCAGCTGATGGTGAGGGCTGCAGGAGAGCTGTGGAGGCTGATGGAGCTGCAGGAGAGCTGTGGGTGATGGAGCTGATGGTGAGGGCTGCAGGAGAGCTGTGGAGGCTGATGGAGCTGCAGGAGAGCTGTGGTGATGGAGCTGCTGCAGGAGAGCTGTGGTGATGGAGCTGCTGCAGGAGAGCTGTAGGTGATGGAGCTGATGGTGAGGGCTGCAGGAGAGCTGTAGGTGATGGAGCTGCTGCAGGAGAGCTGTAGGTGATGGAGCTGCTGCAGGAGAGCTGTAGGTGATGGAGCTGATGGTGAGGGCTGCAGGAGAGCTGTGGGTGATGGAGCTGATGGTGAGGGCTGCAGGAGAGCTGTGGAGGCTGATGGTGAGGGCTGCAGGAGAGCTGTGGTGATGGAGCTGATGGTGAGGGCTGCAGGAGAGCTGTGGGTGATGGAGCTGATGGTGAGGGCTGCAGGAGAGCTGTAGGTGATGGAGCTGATGGTGAGGGCTGCAGGAGAGCTGTAGGTGATGGAGCTGATGGTGAGGGCTGCAGGAGAGCTGTAGGTGATGGAGCTGATGGTGAGGGCTGCAGGAGAGCTGTAGGTGATGGAGCTGATGGTGAGGGCTGCAGGAGAGCTGTAGGTGATGGAGCTGATGGTGAGGGCTGCAGGAGAGCTGTGGGTGATGGAGCTGATGGTGAGGGCTGCAGGAGAGCTGAAGATGGAGGCTGATGGTGAGGGCTGCAGGAGAGCTGTAGGTGATGGAGCTGATGGTGAAGGCTGCAGGAGAGCTGTAGGTGATGGAGCTGATGGTGAGGGCTGCAGGAGAGCTGTAGATGATGGAGCTGATGGTGAGGGCTGCAGGAGAGCTGTAGGTGATACAGCTGATGGTGAGGGCTGCAGGAGAGCTGTGGGTGATGGAGCTGATGGTGAGGGCTGCAGGAGAGCTGTAGGTGATGGAGCTGATGGCGAGGGCTGCAGGAGAGCTGTAGGTGATGGAGCTGATGGTGAAGGCTGCAGGAGAGCTGTAGGTGATGGAGCTGATGGTGAGGGCTGCAGGAGAGCTGTAGATGATGGAGCTGATGGTGAGGGCTGCAGGAGAGCTGTAGGTGGAGTGGACTCATTCCCTTCCTGATCTCTGTTCCACCTCCTTCTGGCCCAGTGATGGGGTCAGGTATGCGATGTTATTGGCAGAGAAAAACAGATAGTGGCTAAGCCAACACATCCTTTCCATGTCTCTCCCAAAGGTCATCCAGAAAGACTCCCACCTCGTCTCACCTGGGTCCCCCTCCCAGGGTTACCCTCCCACACTCCTCCCTCCCCAGACCTATCTTGTTTGTGTATTGAAGTTGATGTCATGAGGCTATAAAGGCCTTTTGTGGGTTCCTTCATCTTTGACTCTGCTGCTGTCAGCCCTGGCTACTCTTGTCTTCTGGGTCCCAATTCTGCATTCTTTCTCAGTGATAAGACCCCATACATCCACAAACATTGTATTTTCAGAATTCCCTGTTGAGTCCAAGGTTTGGTGTTGATGTAGACCTAGGTTGAGAGCCTTTCTTCATTCTTTTCTAAGTGTGTCCTTAGTTAAGTTCAGTCTAAACCTCAGTTTGCTCCTCCAGCACCACAGGGTTGGGATGTGAATCAACACTGAATGCCCCACATAAAGTGATCCCTATTCTGCTGTCCCTGCTAAATTGGGGTCTCTAGGAAGCTGTATCCCCAGTAAGGGACTTCAGTGAAGAGAATGTTCAGACATGTGTGAAGTGGATGACTACTGAAAATGGCTTTGCAGGGTTAGATGGAAATCTAAGTCTAGAATGTTTCTGAGCCAAGAATGCTTAGCTCAGGGGTTGGAACGCTGGCTGCTTTTCCAGACGACCAGCTTCAATTCCCAGCACCAACAGGGCTGTGAACAGTAGCTCCAGTCCCAGGGGCTCTGATGATCTTCTGGTCTCTTCAGGCACCAGGCACACATGTGGTACACACACACACACACACACACACACACACACACACACACACACACACACACACACACAAAAAAAAAAAAAAAAAAAAAAAAAAAAAAAGTTAATGCTTAGCATTTTGGGTCACCTTGAGAGGAATTATCTCATTTTTTTTTTCTATCACATCACTTAGGAGGTAGAAAGAGCAAGTACTACATTTTGACCAAACTGCACCCTGGTTTGGCTTAGCTGTGTTGAGATCTCTACCTCGTCCTGAGACAGCCCCCATCTCTGACACCCAATAACTTATAATTGAAGGAGCATTATTGTTCCACGTTCTAAACTCCAATCTCCCCCAGACACACTAAGTGTTTTAAATCCCAGCTATTATAATCATGTCACTGTTCAGCGCTGATCTACTGTGAGAAGTGTGGAGGTGAGCATGGCCACTCAGGCTCCCCTTCGACTTAGGCAAGCTTTTAGAGAGGAAACACGAGAAAGGCAGACAATTGGGTTTTTCCAGGAGATACTATTTTATAGGTCAAGGGAACCTGCTTCCCCAAGCAAGTAAAGGTCACCCTTCCCCTTCAATTTGTATCCTTTTGTCTCATTTTGGAAAAAAAGAAAATCATAGTGTTGGCATCTGAGTCACTTAGCAGAGGCATCTAATGTTTTTCCGGAAAACAGTGGAGCCAACCTTGACTTCAGTGGCTGTTTCAAAAGGAAATTATGAAAATTGCCCTGTGTTTTCTCTTCTCATATCCAAAAAATGAAGAATTTCTGTTTCTTGCTCAAGGCTTTTCTGTGTGATTGCACCTTGGATGGTTCTAATGAAAGGAGAAACGCAGTTAGAATGGTGGCACAATTGGATGCCTGGGCTTATTAGGGACGGGTGCCTCTGGTCCTTTCCCTTCACCAAGTTGTGCATCCCTTCACCTGCCCTCTGAAAAAAAAATCCCTGTATATTTTCTAGAAGGACGAGGTGACAAAAGCATTTGTTTGGATAGGACGAATCTGTGACACTTCTATGCTTTGTCTTAACATTGCCTTCCCATTCTCTCTCTCTCTCTCTCTCTCTCTCTCTCTCTCTCTCTCTCTCTCGTGTTCTTGTGTGTGTGTGTGTGTGTGTGTGTGTGTGTGTGTGTGTGTGTGTGTGTGTGTGTGTGTGTATATGCATGTGTCAGCAGAGGCCAAAGGAGGACATTGGTGTCTTGCCCTATCACTCTCTCCTTATTCCCTTGAGGCAGGGTCTCTTCTGAAGCTGGAGCTCTCTGTTTCTGGCTAGACTGGCCAGCTACTGATCCCAACAACCCTCCCATCTCCAGCCTCACCTGAGGACTGGGGTAGCATGTGCAGCCAGGTCTGGCTTACATGGATGCTGGAAATCCATAGGCAGGTCCTCATGCTTGCACAGCAAGTACTCTTACCTCTGAAACCATTTTGATGTGATTTCAGACTCAAAGAGAAACTCTAAGAATAATACAATAATTTCTACAAACTCTTCACTCAATTCCAAAGGTCACTATTTCAGCACATTTACCTCATTTTCCTTCTCTCTCTCTATCCTTTTTTAGAGTAAGATATATGCACAACATTCCCCAAACATCTATGGGTGCATCTCCTACACATATGGACGTATTTTTCTTCCACAACCACAGTATAGTTATCAAAACTGTGAAACTGACATGGGCCCAACACTATTCACAATGTAATTGTAGTCACAACTTATTCCATTTTACTATAATTAGTTTTATCCATTTGCTTTGGTTAGCATAAGAAACACACCAGATATGGTGGTGCACACCTGTACTCCCAGCCTTTGGGAGGCAGAGGCAGCAGGATCTTGAATTTGAGGCCATGCCCAAGCTATATAGCAAGATCTAAAGAAAAAAGAATGTACAACACCAGTTATTGATATGTGCAGAGCACACACTCTCACCACAACCCATGATTGTGCGATATACATTTTTTCCATTTAGTTCTTACATTAAACCTGTGACCGACAAACACCTATCTCCACCATTTTCTAAGTGAAAAGCATAAGCCTTGCAGAGTTTAGTCACCTGCAAAGATGATGGTTTACTCTGGTACTTAGCTGATGATGAGTAGCCAATGGGTGGCAGATCATGCTTTGAACCATGACCTACCAGACACCAAAGCTGTGTGTTCTTAAAGATCATATAAAATCTGCAACGCAAAGGCATAGAAATAAAACTTGCTTTTGAGAAAATTTTAGCAGATTCCCAGTCTAGAGAGAATTACCTTGGAAACAATTAAATGTAAACATGGCGGCTGGAGATGGCTCAGTGGTTAAGAGCACTGGCTGCTCTTCCAGAGGACCCAGATTCAATTCCCAGCACCTACGTGACAGTTCACAATCATTTGTAATTCCAGTTCCAGGGAACCTAATGCCCTCTTCTGGTCTCCATGTGGTATACAGGCATACACACCTATAGGTTTATTGGGCCTCTCAACATATTTGACAGGGGATTTTCGAAAATCATTGAAAATTGTCCTGTGATGGACACATTTGTTACTAGAGCTGATAATTCGGTGCTGTAATTTTTTTCTTTTTCTCTTTTATGACAGTAGCATGAATGGTGCCATGTGTTTGTTTTCTGTGCAGAAGTTGGATAGCTAAGAATTTATTTTATTTTTAGACATCCAAGAGCCTTTGTCACACTCAGCTCCAATGCTGTACTGTGCAGAGTCCAGAGATGATCTATGAGCAAATGAGCATGACTATACTCCAACAAAACCTCACAAAACAGGAGGAGGAGACTCACAGCGGTCCAAAGTCTGCCATCCCACAGCCAGCTAAAGGAACCTCATTACATTGAGGTAGTGGTATTTATGATGGCAAGAAAGAAATAATTTTAAAAAGGTTGCACTTAAATTTTAAGCAGTGCCTAACCTTTAGTCTTACAGAAAGCATCAACATGGTTTATTTTCTTCACTGTCAGCTATGTTAAATGATGATTAAGAGGAAAAGGGCATATACTGAATGATAAAATTTTATATGTAAGAATGGGCTGTAGCTTGACACTGGGAAGCACTTCTAAGGCATATTAGTGCATAAGACAGGGTTTAAAGGGGGGCAGAATCAAGCTCAGAATCCCTCAGACGTATTGACAGCCACACAGCAGGGAAGTCTCCCTGGGGAGATAGAAAAAAGAAAGAAAGGAAAAGGAAAGTAACTAACATTAGAGAATTAAATTCAGGAGTTTCTATGAAGTTATAGATGTATTAAAGTAGCCATCTCTAGCGGTAGCTCTAAAGACAGCTGATCAGTCTTCATTTAATACAACTTTAGCAAGCTGAGGTCACAGAATGGGAGGCTGCAGTCTCTTACAATATGCTGCAGCTTTGTTACTGCAATTTACTAGGAATCAGGCTTCAGAATAGCTGTATAGGTATATATGTGTTCTACACAGCAGATGTGTAAATGTATACATACATACATACATACATAATACAACATTGTTATTCTTTGTATAGTATGCAGAATGCATGTATTACAGATATAAATCTATATAATCTACAGATTACATATATACAGTGTATATGCAGTGTTTGTACTTCTGTATATAGAGATTATAGACATATATTATTGTATGCCTATAGGTTGCTATATAGAGAACAAAGAACAACAAGTAGTGTATTTGTAACAAATACCCACATTTAATTTCATTAAATCTTCACAGCAAAAGGTTAATTATGAGGCTGTGGGCACAGTTCAGTGGTAGAGCACTTACCTAGCATATATGAGGCCCTGATTTGAGTCCCCAGTACTATAGAAAATACATAAATAAAAAAGCAAAGCCCTCAAAAATTCAATGAAGTAAAGACTTAGTAAAGATACTAATATATTTTAATGTACTTTTATCAATCGATGAGATTATATGTTTATTATGTTTAGCACATGTATAGATTATAGAATGGTGAAATAATCACAGGTTAATTATGTAGATCACCTCATGTATTACTACTTTTTGTGATGAGAACACTTGAAATCTACCCTCAGGGCTAGAGAGATGGCTCAGCAGTCAAGAGTTGGCACTGCTTTCGCCGAGGATCTGTGTTCAGTTCTCAGTAACCTCATTAGGTGGCTCACAACTGCCTGTAGCTCCATCTTTAGAGGATCTGATGCCCTCTCTGTCCACCACTGACACTGCACCCACATGCACATACAGATACATACATATGAAAAGATTACTTTCAGTAACCTTCAAAACCAACACAGTGTGATTTGTTGTAGTCACGGGCTTAGTTTCCCATTGCTGTGAGAAAATGTGAGATAACTTAGAAGGAAGAAAGACTGAGTGAGCCAGCTAGTTTTATGTCAGCTTGGCACAAGCTAAAGTCATCTGAAAGGAGATGACCTCAATTGAGAAGATGCCACCAAAGGATCAGGCTGTAGGCAAGCCTGTAGGACATTTTCTTAATTAGTGATTGATGTAGGAGGGCCCAACCCATTGTGGGTGGGGCCACCCCCAGGTTTGTGGTCCTGGGTGCTATAAGAAAGCAGACATAACAAACCTCCATGGCCTCTTGCAGGTTCCCGTCCAGTTTGAGTTCCTGTCTTGGCATTCCTCAGTGGACTGCAACTCAAGACATGTAAGCCAAATACACCCTTTCCTCTCCATGTTGCTTCTGGTCATGGTGTTCATCACAGCAACAGTAGCCCTAAGACACTGGGTTTTGACCACAGTTGCTGAGGTCCTTGTCCAGCTTTGGCTGGTTCCATTGCTGTGGGCCTGTGGTGAGGTAGACCATCTTGGCAGAAGTATGTGATGGGAGAAATTACTCTTTCATGGTGTCCAGGAAGCAGAGAGAAGGCCAGGGTTCTATTATCACCTTCAGAAGCATAACCCCAATGAGCTAATTAGAAGTACAACGATCTCCCACTAGCACTGCCAGCTGTGCCAAACCTTCAACACACCGATCCAAACCACCATCGTCACCATGTTGTAAAATAGACCTTTTCAAAGTACTCTAATGGAATTTCATGTCCTTTGCCTGGCATCTCCCCAGCCCCACCCATCCATCCCTGTTAACCACTGACCCATCCTCTACTTCCAGAACATCAGGCCTTTTGTGTGTACATGAGACCATGTGGCATTATCTTCCTCCACTTGACTCTTTTTCACTGAATATAATGTCCCATGGATTTATCCAGATTATTGTAACTGGCAAAATTTCTTTCTTTTTAAAGACTGACTAATATTCCATTATAAATGGAATATTGTGCACTCATCTTTTGATAGACATTTGAATAGTTTCCTGTCTTAGCTGTTATATCCAGGGCTGCATCCAACAGGGAAGTTCAGGTAATTCTTCAACACACTGGTTCTCCTTCCTTCTGATGTACATCTACTGAATGAACTCCTGGGCCACATTTCTAATTCTTTGAGGAACCTGAAAAATTACGATTCTGCTGCTTTCCACTAGGGCCATGTGCAAAGGTTTCTCCCCCACTGAGTCACTAGTGCTTGTTTTCCATTGTCCTGGTAATAGCCACACTGACAAGTGTGTGATGATAAAGATTTTAGTTTGCACTTCTTTGGTGGTTAGTGGTAATGAGCATTTCCCCTGCATACCTGGTAATACTCCACCTATCATTTAAGAAGTATCTATTCAGATTCTTAGCTATTTTACTCTGTTTTCATTTTGCATTTGCATGTTGTGTTGTTTGTCCTGGTGTTGTGCATGCAGGTGTGCACATTGGGTGGATGTCTTTCTCAATCACTCCCCCATCTTATTTTTTAGACAGAATCTCTCACTGAATCTTAATGCCATTTCAGGTAGATTGGTGACTAGCAGTCCCTGGGATCCCATCTCTGCTTCTCCATTACTGGTATTACAGACATGTACCATCTCTCCTGGCTTTCTAAAAATTTATTTATTTTTATTTTATGTGCCTTGGCATTTTGCCTACATGAACATCTGTGTGAGGCTGTCGGATTCCCTAGGACAGAAGTTACAGACAGGTGTGAGCTGCCATGCAGGTGCTGGGATTGAATCCAGGTCCTCTGGAAAGACAGCTGAGCCATCTCTCCAACCCCACACCTGGTTTTTATGTGGGTGCTGGGAATCCAAACTCAGACTCCAATGCTTGCACAGGCAACTTGAGTTGTTTGTGCTCCTCATCTACTTGTGCTCCTTATTGTCTTGAAATATTCTCAACAATCCTGTTGGTTGCTTCTCCCCATTTATTGCTTCCTCTTCAGGATTTTTCATAATTGTCCCAATAGTGTACATAAAAGAAAGTTCTGGGATTGATGGAGACATGTGTTGAGACACAGATTGATAAGAATGGGCTAATAATTAAGAGAGAACTAGCCAGTAAGAAGCCTAAGACATTGGCCAAACAATTATAAATATACACTAATTCTCTGAGTGGTTATTTCATAGTGGCTCTGGGGACCAGGTGGGCAGAGAGAAACTGGTCCAGTGGGACCAAGATAGACGGAGAAAGTCTCCCTCTACATTCTGGATCATAAGCAGCACTCAGTCTCTCTCCTGGAAGAACTTTACATCTGTGTCCATTGACTGGCATTTTGACGAGCACAGGCTAATCTTTAGGTAGCTGGCTGTCAGTCTAGGGTTGTCTGAGGTTTCCTCACTACTGGATTCAGAATACATGACAGAAGCTAAGCTGTGTCTTGCCTGGGAGTGTGTCACATCTGGAAGTGGCTGGTGTCCATGTGTCTGATTATCAGGGATGCTAACTTTAATCATTTGGTTGAGGTGATGTGTGCCTTGTTTCCATAGCAAAGACTATCTCCCCATCCTAATCAGTAAGCATCTCATGGGAAGGTTCTCCCTTCTAGCTTTAGCCTTTATTATTAATCCTTGCCAGGCTCTGTTATGGTAACAATGCTTGCCAAATGCTGATCATAGAATGCCACCAAATCATGAGTTTGAATCACTAGAACCCATATAAAAGCTGTAGTAGTATGCATGTATAACCATGTAGTAGCAGGCACCTATAATCCCAAGGGTCCAAAATGAGATGGAAATAGGAGAATCCTGGGCGGTCACAGGCCAGTGAACCTGGTGTATACAGTGGGAATAGACAGCTATGAGCAAAGAGACCCTGTGCCAAGGTGGTCCTCTGATCTCCACATACACTATGTGATGCATGCATCCACAAACATGTTTACATACAACACACACACACACACACACACACACACACACACACACACACACACACACACACACATATATATTATATATATATATATATATATATATATATATATGAAATATTAAAATTGCATGGGCCAAACATAAACAAGGAACTCGTGCTTATTTGGATAAAGGCAAAGGAAAATGAGAAATGCTTTCCCTAGTTGTGGTGATGTTACATACCGACTAATCTATCCACCAACTACTGCTGCCATATTTTGAGATGAGAATCAGTCTACTTTATTCAGAAGAGGTGTGTGCGCCTATTGGTGTTCTTCAAGAACTCTGTAATTTGAAAGTGTCCCCTGGCCATACAAGCCTGGGAAATGCAGAATCAGGAAGGTTCATTATAGCCCCATTTGATAGATGAAGACATCAACATGGGCATTTGACAGACACCTTCATTTCAATAAGTGTTTCTTATGTGTGTGGTCCACCAGGGGTATTATCTTCTGGTAGCCTAGGGTGACTATCCTGTGAATGACACTGCTGCCCTGTCCTGTGCATCCTCGGTGAGGCCTGCATAAGGAAAGTGAGGGCTTGCTGCTATAATCCAGGACTTCAGAGGTGGGGACAGGAAGACCAGGAGTTTCAAGCCAGCACCAACCTGTTTAAAAAGAAAAACAAAACAAAACAAAACAAAACAAAACAAAAAAACAAGAGTTGCCAGCCAGTGGTGGTGCATGCCTTTAATCCCAGCACTCGGGAGGCAGAAGCAGGCAGATCTCTGTGAGCTCGAGGCCAGCCTGGTCTACAGAGTGAGCTCCAGGACAGCCGAGGCTACACAGAGAAACCCTGTCTCTAAAAAAAAAAAAAGAACAAAAAAGAAAAGAAAAAAAGAAAACCCACAACAAAACAAAAGCAGACCCATTTCTGTGTCTGGAGGTGGAGGATCTTGCCAACCTAAGTCTTGGGGGATCTAGATATGGTGCTGGGGCCTAGGAAGCACTGCCCTCTGCCATCAACAACAAAGTGGGCATTCCTCCACTCCCAGGTTAGGGTCTCTTGCGAGGAAGAGTGTGTAGCTGTGTGCTCTTTCACTATTTCTGCTTCCCGTGTGCTTTCACTGTTTCTGCGTCCTGTGTGCTCTTGAGTCGTTGATTAGGTGGTTTATATTGGAAAATAAGAGCTGAGGCCTAGGGGTGGTTCTGAGCCAAGCAAGGATCCAGGCTTCCCTCTCAGCCCTCAGCTCCTTGTTGATGTAGGAACTGTGACCTTTGGGATGCTCCCAAAAGAAAAATGCATTTAGAGGAATGGTGGGCAAGTCAGATGTCACTCAGAAAGTTGTCCTCTGAAGTCTCTTTTGGGATTGTCAAGGAAGAGGATGGTTTTCTCACAGATGACCCAAGGTGAAGGTTCCTGTCAGAGTGGGTGGGGAAGAAGTATTGGGGGCATCTCCTGTGAGCCCTCTACAGGTAGCTTAGCCCCAGATCTGGTTGTCCAATGTTACCCTTGAAATAAAAAGAGGCACAAATAGCATTCATCTGAGGAAGTGACTTTGCCCATTGCCTCTGGCAATGGGAATTCCTTGTGCCCAGCTGAGTTTCTGGCCAGCAGCTCTCCTTTCCAAGTGATCAAAGGCACATGAAAGCAGACCCTTCATGTCAACACCTGCAGGCTTCCCTGAAGCCCACACTCACCTGTGTGCAAACCCAGAGGCATGAGAGGACATCCTGACCCCACACTTCTGGTGAAGACCATCCAGCAGATGACAGTCCCCATGTTGGGCATCTAGACACGTGACAGTTTACCTAGGGGCTCTCACAGTCTACACAGGCTGTGCAAGGTCAGAGTCTTCCCAGAAGGTCCTAACTACTCTGCTGTCCCACTAGAGAACCTGAGCCAGACACACCCACCCATAGGCCATACCACTGATGCTCAGGACAGCAAAGGATCACATTCATAGCCCAGTCCATAACATTATCTTGATTTTGTTATTCCCACCTCCTAACCTTTGACTGTATCATTCAAGGCTCACTTGACTTCCAGGGGCCTCAGTTCTTTCTTTTGTTACATTATTAAAAGTAATATCCCCAAACAGTACACAGCACAAAAGAACAAAACCTATTGAATGTCTGTAGATTTCTCTTGGTGTGACTATGAGGATTAAGTAAAATAACAAACATACGGTACATTGTAAGTGCTGGGAGATGCTGTTCTTGATACATATTGATTGCATTTTAAAGCATGAAGCTGTGAGCATTCCTCCAGGAACTAGCATGTAGACTGTGAAAGATGAGGCAATTCAGCAGAAAAGGCTTGGCTTTGGAAACTTGAACACATACCTATGTTTAGACCCTGGCTATCTGGAGTACAAAATATGTGACCTTGGAGAAATAAATTACCCATTAAAACCTAGTTTTACAGCCAGGCATGGTGGTGCATGCCTGTAATTTACCATAGTGCTTGGGAGGCAGAGGCAAAAGGATTCAAAGTTCAAAGCCAGCCTTGGCTACATAGCAAGTTTAACCTCTGGGAACCTTGGATTCCTTTCTTATAATACTAGAACAAGCAATATCACACACAAGCACACATGTACACGCACATGCACACACACACACACACACACACCAAACATACAAAAGAACATAAACTGTAATGCTACATGAGACTCTGCAAAACAGAAACAACGCCTCCCTTCCCGAAAAAGAGAGTCTACCAGTTTAGCTTGTGATGGAAAATAATACTAGGCTCAGGATGAACTATATGAACCTGCGTGTACAAGAACTATATCTGGCCTATAAAAATAGCAATTTTACACAGCTTACCCTTTGGTGCCTACTTTAGAGTGTTGCTTATAAGAGCTGAACATGATGTGTGGGAAATGCTCACACTATCTGCATTGCAGTTTTGGGGATGACTTGGGAAACTAGTGTACTGATGCAGGTGATAGATGCCAAGGGGGGCATTGGGTGTGTAAAGAAGTAGCAGAATGGATTGGCTGGTAAGAAGTACTCATGCATGAATCTTCGAGTGTGTGTGTGTGTGTGTGTGTGTGTGTGTGTGTGTGTGTGTGTAAAGGAACAAAGCAGGTGATCCCAGGTGTCTGGCATGGGGACATGTATCGATGGTGGTAGTGCTCGCTGAAAAAGCAAGCACAGGAGGAATAGAGTTGAAGGGAAATAAGAGTTCATTGGATGTACCACATGTCATGATGAATCTATAGCACAGGGCAACACTGTTCCAGAGAGAATGAGAGTTACCTGCATCCCGGGAGACTTTAACAGATGTTTGAGTGGTCCCCCAGGCTTAACATTGAAAGCCATGTGAATGTTAGTCTACCATCCTAGATACAATGAGACAGAATTGAACAGATGGGTTAGCTGGCAGGTTCTAAAGGTATCAGCCAAGTCCTGCTCTTGTGTGTAAAGAAGTAGAAGGTAGGGCAGAGCAGACAGGAGACTGTCAGCATGTCATGAGAGTTCCCTTGCCCTCAGGAGTTAGCAGTTACCTCAGCTTCTCATGGGTCTGGAGGAACCTGCTAGCGGCAAAGCACAAGAATAGAGCTATTCCTCACCTCATAGTGTCCAATTTCAACTGGTACACATGGATGTGCTTAGTCTTGTGACTGAGACTGCCATTTGTCTGACAGAACATTGAGATGGGGGCAGGGGCACCTGGGTGGAATGTTGCAAAATAAAGCATTTGATGTGTTTAATGTGTGGATTACTGTAGGAATACAAGAGACATGGGGACTCAGAGTTGGGCGGGAGTAAGAAGACACAAGCCTGTGATCTCAAGTGGGCTTGACTGTAATGAAGTTGTATGTACTTGGAAGTGAGCTAAAGATTATTTAGCCAGTTCATTAGCAAGAAATCCTCACAAATGCAAAAACAGCTTTAGCTGGAGGCGGATCTCACTCAGCAGTTGAATGTTGGGTTCAGGGTTGATGTAGCTGTGAAGCTCTGTTATCTCGAAGGAGACCAAGGGGGCTCATGAGACCAGGAGCCAGGCTGGAAACTTGAACCCTGGAGGGAGTGGTCCTAAGGGGATAAGAAGCAAGAGCTTGACAAGGATCACATGACCCTGCTGAGGGTCAGCAGACATGTCCAAAACATTGATGGGACATTTATTTAGGCCCCAGCCAAGGTGGTTGGGATGCAACTCAAATGGGAACCCAAGGAATGTTGGGGAAACAGAGGCAGGCTAGCACAAATCGGAACAGAACTGTATTAGGTAAATGCTAGCTAGTACTGGATTATTCTTGAACTGTTGGGAGCAGCCATCATGCTTTTGTTGGATAGACATGGGTACTGATGTCTGAAAGATGAACAGCTTGGGTAGGTCCAGCAATCAGTGTGGAGATCTGGATGTAGTTTGAGCCTGTGCCCCAAGAGCTGGTGTGTTGGGAGCTTGGTCCCAGTGTCACAGTACTGGAGGGGGTTGGAGCTTTAAGAGGATGAACTTGATGGGAAGTCCTTAGGTCACTTGGAGATGAAGGCAGTTCTCTTTTGCATTCTCTCTTTTGCATTCTCAAAAGATCACGCTGTTACAGAGTGGGTTCCTGAGTCACTCCTGGCGTTCCTGTCTCATCATTCCATCTCTCCCTCTTGAGTATGATGTCATCTGCCATGAGACCTTCACCAGCTGATGTGATTGATACCCTTGAACCTCCCAAGTTGTGTTCCAAATAAACCAGTTTTCTCCACAAACTACCCAGCCTACAGGAACATAAATATAAGTTTTCCTAGAAAGTGTCTGTACTGAGATTTGAATGCCACCTATCAAAACCTTCTAACTTGTAATCCTTGTCCCCCAACAGGCACTTAGTTACATGGACTTGCCACAAAAGGAAGCACTGCCTAAAGTCCTTCATGTTCTCAGAGGTCATGCAAAGCCTCTGGGATGACATGTTTCAGGCCAGGAAGTCGGGCTTACTATCCAGTTGTTAGAGAAACCATTAGGGATGGATAGAGAGCTAACTGGGGCTGGAGCCACGGGGAAGTGTCAGGAAGGCTGGGCAGGGCTGACCCACAGGGCTTGTGTCTTCAGTCCTCTGAGCTGCAGTATGAGGGGGCTGATGTGGACAAACACAAAATAACGAGTTCCTTCCTACTGAGCAGAGCTTATGGCCCCAGATGTGTTCTCAAGTGGCTTTTTGATTGCTCCCTAATGATGAATAGATTATGTATCACATAAAATAGTACTTGCCAAGAGTGACATCCATTAAATGATGCAGGCACTTGAGGTAAAGCCGGGGAGGCTCTTGGCCTGTAGCTTCCCCAGGCCGTTTATGTGTCCGTACCTACTTCTTGGGTAAAACTTGAAGCATCTTCCAAAGAAAAGGTTTGGGCTGGAGCATCCATTCCACCCACTGCCTGGGCAGCTGTAGGCTTCCCGCATGCCTTTTGGGCCATTTCCTTGTTTTCTGTGGGATGGTGAGTTGGGAACACCAGTTACTCTGCATAGCCCAAAAATGTATAATACCACTCAACAAATGTTACATGTTGTTCAGAAAACTTTCCTCAGATCCCCAGTTTATTCTGCTGGGAAGAACTTTGGGCTGGGTGTCTGAAGATTTGAATTGTCTCTGCTGCTAGTCATTTGAAAGCTTTGGACAAGGCTCTGTCTATAAAGTGTGTGCACATGTAAGAATGAACACTTGTGTGCAGTGACAGTTCCTTCCTGTGCCTTGAAGGGGCTGAGTGTGAATAGAAAGGACAGCTGGATGCAGGCAGCATGGCCGAAGGAAAAAGATCTGTTTGGAGGGTTGCAGACCAGGCCAGCACTCCCATGACTGCACTGTGCATGTTGGGCAGGAATTCTGCAAGCAAAAATGGTCAGAGGGGCCAGTAGAAGCCATGGGCAAGCACACATGAAGGAATGAACAAGAAACGAGCAAGTGGGGGAAATGATGCTGCTGGGACAGGTGAGTCAGGGCTGCCCACAAAAGGAGGATGCCTCCATGTAAGCCCTGTCACACATGAGTGGCCAGAAAAGCTCCGTGGGAATACTTACTTAGTGTTATTTCTTTTAAACCAATACTCATCCGCAATAAAGCTGCAGGGAATTTTCTTCAATTTAAAAATTGCATTTTAGGTTTTCAGAACTGGAATCCTTCCAGAGCCAGTTACAGTGTCAGGCACTCTTCTTTCCACGTGTGCCACGGCTCCTCTTAAGTCAGTGCTGAACGGGTCAGAACTACACCGCCTGGCACAAGCTGTCCTGCTTCCATGTTTAAAATCCAGGGATTATCCTTGCCAGACAGCATCTCATGTTTTTCTTTTCAGACTAGGAGAATTTCAGCATCAAAATTAATTTTCTTGAGGAAATATTGAGCAACATGGTTGAGGATTGGGGTTACAGAAGCTGAAATTAACTTCATGGCAAGACCTGTGATCAATTCAGGATATGAGGCAGAAAGGGCCCTCCCCCGCTCTCCCCAGTGACACCTGCTCTTTCCCACATTCCCTCAGTCTGTACCTGGGCTAGCACCACTTCCTTGACACTGAAGCCCTCAACCCTGAGCTCTTCCCTCCCCACCTCTTTATATCTCTCAGGTTACTAGGGGTTCCCAGCAACCTGTCTCTTCTCTATCCCATCCATGTCCCTGTCCCAGTGCTGCTATCCCTGCCCCAGTTCATGCCTTCTAGGCTCCTGTGGCCAAGACATCTTCTTGTGTCAGTCTCAAGCCTCCTGTGTGTCAGTTCCTGTGGGTGCCTGTGTCCATCTCCAGTTGAAAACCGCCGTTTGCCTGCAGGTCCAGCTCCGCAGAGATGCCTTGTGACCTTTGTGTCCTTTCCAGACTCCAGCTCTGGGCCGTGCCCTACTTTATTTTCCAAGATGATCTGGTGTGTGGCAGACATGTCTCCTGAACTCTAGACACACGTGTCCAAGTGTGGGGATTGAATGAGAATTTCCCCTACAGGCGCCCCACTTGGTTGCACTGAGGGAGGTTTAAGAGGTGTAGCTTTGTTGGAGGAATGTGTCACTAGAGGTAGGTTTGGGGAATTGAAAGACTCATGCTATTTCTAGTTAGCACTTTCTGCTACCTGCTTATGGTCTAAGATATGAGTTTTCAGCTTTCTGCTTCAGCCATCATGGACTCTCATACCTCTGGAGCCGTTAGCCAAAATAAACTCTCTCTCCATAAAGCCGCCTTGGTCATGGTGTCTTATCACAGCAACAGGTCAATCACTAAGTCATCAATGACATAAACACATCCCAGCTATGTGTCCTTTTGTCCCTCTGGCCTGGCTCATCACCTTGCCCCCCAACCCCCACTCCCTGCTAAACCTTCCCTCCTCTTAGTTCCCTAACCAAGGTATTTAAGAGTCAGTGATGTGCCCCTCTCTCCCTCACCCAAGGGGCTAGCTTCTCATCACTGTGATGAAATGCTTGATCTAAACAACTGAAAAGAGGAAGAACCTGGTGTGGTTTTAGACTTTCAGAGGTTAGGCCCACGGTTATCTGGCTCCATTGTGGGCCTGAGGTGAGGCTAAACATCATAGCAGAGGGTGGGAGAGCACAGCAGCTCACCTCATGTGGGTGGGAAACAGGGTGGCAAGAAGGGCTCCCAGAGACCAGAGCCCCACTAGACTCCACCCCTGCAGTTCCCCACCTCCCAGTAGTCCATTCAAATGCTTTTTAAACCTTTAAAAAATGGTTAAATTATATGTATTTGTATGTGGGGTGTGTGCACATGAGTATACATTATATGGAGGTGTGTACGTGTGCATGAGCACATGAGATAAGTACCTGTTGGAGGAGGTTGGATATCCCCTGAAGCCGGGGTGTGAGCTGCTATGAGGCTCCTGATGTGCGTGCTAGGAACTGAACTCTGGTCCTCTGCAAGAGCAATATGAGCTCCATACTGCTGAGCCTTCTCCAGTTTGTCCATTTACATTGTGAGTTCATCGAGGGGTTAATCTGCTGATGAAGGCAGAGCCTGGGGTGCACAAAACCCCTCCTCAGAACACTGCTGACACTGGGGAATGAGCCTCTGAGACATGAGCCCTCAGGAGCAAACGGTCATATCCAAACCACAGTACCCGAGTTCTATGTATTTTGCTGAAGTCTCCCTCCTTTCCTCTAATTCCACTGTCCATTCCAGCATTTCCTCTCTGTCCTTGAACATCTATCCCCCGCAGGACATTTTCTATCCAGGGCAGAAAGATCTTTCCATAATGCACATCAGTTAGTTTCTTCCTTCTCAGAAACGCTTTAGTATGTCCCACCTTTGCAGAGCATCACCCAGAGTCCCGGAAATGATATTCAAGGTCCTTACCAATCAGGCTCAACTCTCACACCCAAGAATAATCTATTCATTTTGGACATGGACTCTAGAATCTGACTGCCTAGGTTCAAACCCTGGTTCCCCTCCCCCATTGGCTGTGTTACCTTTGGCAGGTTAATCAACATCTCTGGCCTCCCATTTTCTGGTCTATAAAATAAGTTGTGAGGATTAAATGTGATGAAGCGTGTAGAACAGCGCCTGGCCCATAGCATCTTGAACTGCCCCCTGGTCCCTGATGGTCCCGTGAATGGGAGTCTCGTGTGTACTCCTGACATTGGTGATCATTTGTTTGCTGTTCACCATCATTGGCAGTCTCCAACATGCCTCCACTCCCTCCTGCTTTGTCATCTGCTTGGGTGCTTTGCTACCACCCCAGCCCACCTCCCATTTTGCCCCTCAGATGGCCCGTGTTGCCCTCCTTGTCTGGCCTTGGTCACCTACATGATAACTGCCTTCATTCAGTCTTAGCTGGGCTCAGGAACTGTCTTGCACATGAAATGTTGGAATTTCCTCTAGGTACCAGTCTCAGACTCCACAGCTGTCAAGACTGGGTCCCTGTGTCCGCACAATGTGCATCTGCCCCAACTATGTCATCTATCAAAGCCGCGTTTGTCGTCAATATCCGAAGCCTGTGCCTGTGACACCAAGGGCCTGGGATGTTATGATGGAATGCAGATCCTCTAGGATGGCAAATCATGCCTTTAACTAGTTTTGGCATTCCTGGCGTCATCGTAATTCAGAAGTTGTCCCCATGCCCACCTCTCGATGCTGTTAATTCTCTGTTGCTTTCTAGTTTAGCTGCTGAATTCCTCCAAGTGTTCTGGCTTGCTTTCCCCACATGCCCTGTCTAACCACCTGGAATGCATTCTAAGTTTCCTATCCACATGGCATGACCTCCCCGGAGTTTGTGACACAGCCTCCATAGAGGTGCTGTCGAGATAAGCCCCGCTCAACATCTGTTACCTGGCTGAAGCCTGGGACCTTCTAATGAACCCTTGATTCTACAGGTGAACACAGAAGAGTACAGGCGGTCCCATGACTTTCCATGGCCACACAACAGCTAGAAATGACCTAGCAACACTGAAGCCAAAATCCAGACTTTTCTGGTTTTCGCTTATTTTTTTTCAACTCACCAAAAACTAGTTAGAGTAAATACGTATACTAGAGTTTTCCAGCTTCATCTTTTTTGTCTTGTGTGTATGTGTGGTGTGTGATATGTATGTGATGTGTGTGTGTGTGTGTGTGGTATGTTGTATGTGGTATATGGCATATGTGTATGTGTATATGTGAGTGGTGTATTGATGTGTGTATGTGTTGTGTGTGTGTTTGTGGTGTGTGTGTGTGTGGTATATGTGTATGTGTGTGGTGTATGTAATGTGTGTGTGGTGTGGTGTGTGCATGTGTGTGTGGTGTGGTGTGTGCATGTGTGTGTGGTGTGGTGTGTGCATGTGTGTGTCTTGTGGTATATGTGCTGTATGCATGTGTGTATGTGTTGTGTTGTGTGTGTGTGTGTGATATATGTGGCGTGTGTGTGTGTGTGTGTGTGTGTGTGTGTGTGTGTCTGTGTGTGTGTGTCTGTGTGTGTGTGTGTGCTTTTATGTGGAGGCCAGAGACAGATGCAAAATTTTCCAGAACTAGTTCTCCACTTTGGCTTTTGAGACTCCCCAGAGCTTATCAGTTCAGCTATGCTGGCTAGTGAAGGGGCCTCTGGGACCTGCCTGCCTCAGTGCTCCCCTCCACATCTTGATTCTGGCCTCACAGGCATGTGCCACCATGCTGGCTTTTTGTCTGGTTGCTGGGGATAGAAGGTCCACATATCTGTACTGCAGGTGCTCCACCAACTGAGCCATCCCCTCACCTGAAAGTTCAGTGGTACAAGCATTGCCACCATCCAGCTGTAGGTTGTTTTTAAATTCTTGAGTAACTAAAATGTTAACTCTACTAACCACTCCCCAGCCCCTGGCCCTGGCAAACACCCTTCTACTTCTGTATTCTTAAGAATTTGACTTCTTGTGGACCTTGTATGGTGGGATCCTATAGTACTTGCCCTTTTGTGCTTGGCTTATTTCTCTGTAGAGTTCTCAAGGTTGCTACCTTCTTAACATTCCCTTCCATTTTAAGACTAATAATATCCTATTTAAGTAATGTTGAAAAATCGAACAACCTTGCTTTCCCAGACACCTTTCCAGAATATCCACTAGGGGGCAGTAAAAGATGCAGAAAAATTTTAATGAGCCTCCTGAGTGCCAAGCAAGCTGGCCAGGCATCCTGTGTATCTCTCTCAGCCATCCTTGTATACAGTTACAAGATAATGGATTTCACATCCGACAGCAGAGGTGGATAAACCAGAGATACCATCATCTGTAGTCTGAGAGCTGTCTTCCTCCCACTCTGGCAAACACAGAACTTCCTTTCGGATAGTGGCTTCATTCACTTTAATTCAATGATTCTCAGTGCAGACCTCAAGAATTACATATCCAGGTCTCAGGTGAAAGCAAGTCAAACTTTTCAGTGGGAGGTAAAGGTGGGGCCCAGACACAGAAACTGTTCTTAACATCAGTCACTGGAAGGAAAGGTGTCTAATGAGAAAAACCAGACTCAGAAGATATGAATTCTGAAAAGAAGTGGCTGAGGGGACTGAAGATATAGGGACCCCGTTTCCTAGACCATGTGTATAGCTGGAGTTTTCTTGTCCCACCAGGTCCCACAGCTTCAGCCCCAAATGAACACACAGAGACGCTATATTAATTATTAAACTGCTGGCCAATGGCTAGGGCTTCTTATTGGCTAGCTCTGTCTTAATTATTAGCCCATTTCTATTGATCTATGTATTTCCATGTGGTCTTGGCTTACCAGCGGATACCCAGACCTGCTACCCCTTTGGTGGCTACATGGCATCTCTTCAAGGTCTCTGTCTGCCTGTCTTTCCCAGAATTCTCCTCATTTCCTAGTCCTGCCTATCTTCCTGCCTCTATTGGCCAAACAGTGTTTTATTCATCAACCAATAAGAGAAGCATAAATACAGAAGGACATCTCCCATCACGTGTGTGTGCGTGCGTGTGTGTGTGTGTGTGTGTGTGTGTGTGTGTGTGTGTGTGTGTAGATCAGAGGTCAGAGTTGGATGTCTTTTTCAATTGCTCTTCACCTTCTTTTGTTTTGAGGCAAGGTCTCTCACTGAGCCTGGAGCTCACCAGTTCAGCTAGACTGGCTGGCCAGCAAGCCCCTGTCTCTGCCTCCTTGGTGCTAGGATTGTAGGTTTATACCACCATGTCCAGCTTTTTATCGTGGGGATCAAACTCAGGTCCTGCTGGCATGGCAGTTACTTTAATGATTGGGCCAGGCTGTGGCACTTGCTTCGGATCTCACTAGGAATCCAGACAGAAGATTTGAAACAAGGGTATCCTAGACAGCTCAGGGTCCACCGAACAGTTCTGAGCCAGCCATCTTCAGAGAGAGATCAGAGCCCAGATGTCAGTAATGTCTGAGATACAAGACAGCATTTCCTACAGCAATCAGAAAACAGGTCTTTATCTTATCAAAAGTAAAAATGGCCAAGAGACCTGGGTTCTTACTCTCACTGCCCCACTAGCCAGTTATGGGACCTATGGCAAGCCCTGTCACCTCCCTAAGCCTCAGCCTCCCCTTTGAATTATGAGTGGATGGGATTATGTCAATCTCCAAGGATGCTTTCGGTTCAGAAAATTCAACGATTCTGTTAGAATTAACAATCTTGATTTGTAGTTACAACTCTGGCAAAGAGCAGAAGAAATAATCAACAGTGTAATAAATGACAGGGACTATTGACCATGTAGTTTAATTTATTTAAGGCACATACCCCAAATTCAAAGGAGAAAATATCACTCCTGATGATATATTGAACTGTTGGTATCACTGGTCTAGAAAAGGCTTTCCAGAGGCAGAAATTACCCATCAGTGCAAACCTGACATTTTTCACTGGCTGATCCATGGCCACCATTTGTCCATTGCACTCATATTTACTGTAAAAGCCATGCAAGTGGATGCCTTGGATGAATATTAAATAATGACATAAAGATCAAGGTCACCGTTGCAGGAAAGGCTCTGTAGAGGGCCGGGGAGCCTGCATTGATCTCTTGTGAAGTTCCATTCTGGAATCCTGCTGACATGGAAGAAACAATTGATGTGAAACCATTATTAAGGTTTTAAGTGTTTCTCCATTGTTAAGGATCTTTTACAAGCCCAAGGAATTGGCAAAAGCTTCAGTTAGAAATATAGGCCAGTCAAAAAGATAAGTACATTCTAGAGTGCAGATGGCCTGGGTCAGGCTTACACAGCAACAGCAAAGGCTGACGGGAGGCCAGTACTGGACTGTCACTGACTCTGCCTGCCTGCCTGCCTGCCTGCCTGGTACTGCTTCTGGTGACAGCTCCGAATAGAACTTCCATGCCGGGAGCTGCAGAGAGCAAGGTGTCCTCTACGCCTCTGTCCATCTTCACAGGTCCCCACTGAAAATCTCCTCTCTCAACGTTTCAGTTATCTGCTTCCGTAGCTTCCCAAAGCACCCTAACAGGGACATCTGATGTCTCGGGCTGTCTGAGTGCCTGAGCCTGGCCAGTTTGTAAAGAACAGAATGTGTGTCTTTCAGCTCCACAGTCCAATGTCAAGATACTGGTAGCTGCTGGGGGACCTTTTACTGAGTCACAAGGTGGTAGAGAGCATCAGAGGACAAAACAAGGCAAATGTGCTAGCCAGCAGTGGGGAGGGTTGGTCTCTCTCCTTTCTTATGAAGCCACCAGCACTGTCACGAGCCTCCATTCTCATGGCTTCTCCAACTTTATACCTGCTAAGTTTCCACCTTGGGATCCCATCAATATATGCACATAAGGGTTAGGTTCCCAGCATGTGAGCTCCAGGGGAACACCCTGAAGCAAGCCATAGCCTGGAGGAATCAGGAACCTAAAAATTATATATAAACAGGTTCAGATCTGACCTGGCTAAGTGCCTGGATTATCACAGGAGTGTCCTGCTGACCCAGATCAGGGAGGAAGGTAAATGCAGCCGAAGATAGAACCTAATTCTCAAAAGGTTCAAACAGACAGGAAAATTGGCAGAGTCTGTGAGACACACATAATAAACCAGAAAACCTGTTTCTCGTGTGCTAGCTCAGAGTGACTGCGCTTGGTCCTTTGTACATTTCAGTTGGTCCCATCTTTATATTGCCCCATTGAGGGCTGAAAGGAATATGGAAGAAGGCACAGCACTTTAGAGTCATCAATCCCAGACTCAGTCTCAACTCTGCACCTCTCCCAGTTAAACTGGCAAGTTACTCTATCTTTAAAAGATGATCGTGGCCGGGCTTCCATCTGCCACATGTCAGCTCTTGTGTTCTTAGTTTGCTGCATTTATCTTCTCATTGAATCCTTAGCTCAATCTCAGTCCTGGAGCTGAGGATGCTCTTCCTAGCATGTACAGAGTTAGCTCAGATGGTCGCATGCTTCCTCACAGGCACAGGGGAAGCTCAGGCAGTCGCATGTTTACCCAGCATGCACAGAGTCCAATACCACATTAACCCGGTGTGATGTTAATCCCAGCACTTGGGAGGTGAAGATAGTAGGGTCAGGAGCTCACATCCCTAGCTACAGAGCATTTCAAGACCAAGCTAAACAAGATATCCTGTCTCAAAACAATGAAGATCCAAAAGAATAAAAGGACAATCTTAGTTCTGTTTAGCTGGTATGGAAGGTAGGAATGATTAGCACTGTAAATGACAGCACCAGGGCTTGAACCCAGGCAGGCTCTTTCCTCTCATACATGACACTGCATCTCTCTATAACAACCATGATTTCTGGGAGGGTGTGATGAAGTAACTAGTAGAAAGTACCTAATACAGTGCCTGGCAATCACAAGTACTCATAAATTGTATTAAGCTATTGTCATTGTTATTAGTTACATGACTTGTACAAGAATACAACTAAGGGTTGGCAAAGTGACTTGAACTCAGGTCTTGTGACTGCCTTTCTAATCCATGTTCCACCTCCCTCTAGGGTACAAGGCTGAGGACAGTCCTATATCTCTGTACCCCTGGACAGTGTCATTTCCCTGGAAGACACCTAGTGAGCACTCAGGAAGGGAGTCTCTGACATAGCACTAAAGATTCTTTCCCTCCCTCCCTTCCCTCCCTCCCTCCTTCCCTTCCTCCCAGGTCCGGATGGTAAAAGATGGTGACCAGTCCTGGAAGCCCACTTTTATTGTGAAACCAGATAGCGGTTGTCAGGGTGATGGAATCTACCTCATTAAAGATCCCAGTGACCTCCGCCTAACTGGGACCCTCCAGAGCAGGCCAGCAGTGGTACAGGAGTACATCTGTAAGCCTCTCCTTATTGACAAGCTCAAGTTCGACATCCGTCTGTATGTCCTGCTGAAGTCCTTGGAGCCCTTAGAGATTTATATAGCCAAAGATGGACTGTCTAGATTTTGTACAGAGCCATATCAAGAGCCAACCCCCCAGAATCTGCACCGTGTCTTCATGCACTTGACCAACTACTCGCTGAACATCCACAGTGGCAAGTTCATCCACTCCGACAGTGCCAGCACAGGCAGCAAGAGGACGTTCTCCAGCATTCTTTTTAAGCTGTCTTCCAAAGGTGTGGACATCAAGAAGGTCTGGTCTGACATCATCTCCTTGGTGATCAAGACTCTCATTGCCCTGACCCCAGAGCTCAAAGTTTTCTACCAGTCAGACATCCCTACAGGGAGGCCAGGGCCCACCTGCTTCCAGGTAACGGTGCCAGTTCCTTGAACTGCTATGGGATGAAAGATGGGGTAGGATGGCTAGACCCAGGGGTATAGGTGTGACTTGGGGCAAGCCACTTCCCCTCATTGAACTATAGATCCATAAGATTCTTGTGAGAGCACACATGCCATTCATACATTCTTCATTCACTGAACAGTTGGGGGTCTGGCATTGTGGAATCCATAGTGGAAAAAAGTCACTAAGAAGCAATTGATACAGAGTGTTACAAGTGGTAGAATCAAATAGGAAATGGACTAGGTGCTGTGGGATTGTGGACTCACCTACCATTCCTGCCTTAGTCCAGGAAGGCTTCCTGAAGGATTAGCTAAAAGATGAAGCAGGAAAGAATAGATAGGCACAGCCACAGAATGTTCTGGGTGGAGACATGTTGCTTTGGAGGTAAGAGGGAAACCTGGTTTGTCTGAGATACCAAAAGAAGTTCACTGTGGTTAGGGGCAGGGTTGAGGCACAGATGAGGGATTTGAGAGAAAAGGGGGTGGGAAAGTAGGTTAGGGCCAAGTGATGGAGAGGCTGAGGGGAGTGGCAACCATCACAGGGTTAGAAACAGATTACAGTCATATCTTCATGTTGTCAATTTCATAGTTCCGTGGCCTGTGGACTAGGCAGTGAGCCAAGGCTGGCTTTGAGGAGACTGCAGTGAGATAAACACTTCTGTGTGAGCAGAAGATGCTGGCTCTGAGTGGGTGGGGAGGTCTTGGTGGGTAAAGCTGAGTGCCATTTATGAGGTTGGGTGGCTGGACTTGGTACCAGTGTGGTCTGGGGAAAGAGAAGAGAGAAGAGGAAGATCTGAAATGGAGACGTGTATGGGCTCTTGGAAGGGCGGAGTGGGGCTACCAGCAGAGGACTAGCCAGCAGGGAAGGCCAGGAACCGGAGGTAAGATGCCTGTGTGGCAGCTGAAAGGAGAGTTTAGTACACAATTAGATGTTTGGGCAGGTGTCCAGCACAGACACAGGTGGGCTGCAGAAAGAACTGAGAAGGCATCCACGGCAGCGACTGAGGGTGTGAGGTGATACGAGAGGAACCCTGTGACACCTCCACTTACCTAATGATGAACAGAGGCAGGGGACCCACAAAGGAGACTGAGAAGTTTGGTCAAGGGTGAGCATGTTGGAAATGTCAAGGAAAAGGGACTCAGAGAACACTTGGACATGGGCCTGCAGCCTCAAACCTTGCCAGGTTGCCAGGCAAGACCATCCCTGGAACTGTTCATTACGTTCACTGACACTTGTCCTGGGGACTCTAGCAAGAGCTTTCTTGGGAAAGCAGCCAGTCTGTGAGGGGGAAGGAAATGTGAGAATGGTGTGAAGCAGCTTTTAAAAACATAGATGTCAGGGTGAGACAGGGCTATGGAGACCAGGCACTCAGTGCCACCAGATCTGTCAGAAAAGACAAGAACCTCTTGAATCCTAGCCACCTTAATCTTTGAACTTGTTGCGTAGTAGTGTGTGTGTGAGAGAGAGAGAGAGAGAGAGAGAGAGAGAGAGAGAGAGAGAGAGGTGTGTGTGTGTGTGAAGGTACTTGTAATGATCACACCTGACCTACTGGCTGTCTCCTTAGTGTACTCTTCCCTATTCCATTCCCCAGCCTGTCCTCTACATAGCCACTTTCTGAATGTTATGTTGTCCATTTTCAAAATTACACATGGTCATGCACAAATGTTCCTATAGACAGAATACTGTCTTATCTGACTGACTTTCCGAGCTTCAAAAAAGCCCCGGTGTGAAGTCCTGTCCCTTGAAGCACCTGCTCCCTCGAAGGCAGCATTCCAAAGGCCAATGCTACTGCCGGGGCTGCTGGTGGCTTCACTTGCCCTGGTGTGTACCACCACACATACACACAGTTGGTTTATCACTTTTTCTATCAAGGAAGACCAGTGTTCCTGGCTGTGCTAGGAGGGTGGCAGGTGGTGAGGAACAAGAGTGAGAAGAGGGATTGGAGCACAGGTGGGGACACCCACTTACCAGCACATGAGTAGGCTGAGTAGCCCCAAATCCAGAGAGTCTGCTGGGGGCTTGATCCCTATCGAGGCAGCAGGACAAGCAGGAAGTAGCAATTGTCCTCTAGAGTCCCATCCATGGTCCTATGGCACCCATGCCTTCAGTTCCTAAGCAGGTGTGTCCAATAGCCATGAAGAGATGGTTAGAAAGGGCAGGTGAGGAAGACTTTGGGCATGTTAGAGCAAAAGTCCTGATGCAGGCCACCACAAAGAGAGGACAGACAAGACATCTGTGATGTGGTCACACACAGGGTTCATCCATGAGGACTGTGTGGTCATGCCTATTGGGTAGTGACAGCTATTCTAGGAGCATCACATGGGGCCAGGCAAGCATGGACAAACCGCAGAAGCCTAGCATGGTCAAAGTTGCAACAGGGAGAGCCAGGATGGTCATTTGGGGCCTGTCTTGCAGTAGACAGGCAGCAACAGGCAGCCACTGGGGTGGGGGCAGGGCCAGCTGTAGAGAACTGAAGGCCCAGATCCAGAGCTGCTGGTGTAGTCAGGTCACATCTAGCAGATGGGTCCAAAGTCTTGTGACCATTTGCCATTGCTTGACCACACTGAATGCTTCCTGAGGAGTTGGGCTGGAAATGAAGTCCATTCTAGCTTCATGAGTGTTGGAGTCTTTCTCACCACCCAGTACCACCCAGGTTCTCTCTGTACACTCACCTGTATGGGCCCACTGGGAAATGATGTGGGTGAAAGGCTTTAACAAGTTATCCAGTGGTATCGGCTGCATGTCTTTGATGTACATCCAGGGAGAGGAATAGGTATCCTACTACACACCCAGACCACTTCTGCTTTCTTTACTTGTACCACTTTTCAGGATGCTGTTAGCTGGGCTTCAGATAGCTGAGCAGACTTTGAACAAGGTTGGGCCCTGGTGCAGTTCTGATGTCCCTTGGTCATGTGACCTGTCCTAAGTCATTTATCTTTTTCAGGAACTCAGTTTCCTCATCTGCCTCACAGGGTTGGTGTCCAACTCAAGTGAGATAAACACTCTGCAAACAGTTGAGACACTGCACAAACACAAGAAATTGTTTCTTTACTGGATAGTCCTTCTTGCTTGCAGCAAGGCCTGGCCAGATGGCAGCATTGCAGAACATAAACTCTGGCCAACCAAGTTACACTCATCTGGGGCATGTGACTGTGACCCTGTTCCAGCCATGACCACAGTAATGACTTGGAAACCATGTTGGCCGAGGAACAGCTGGCATGGCTCAATTGTGGTCGGATTTCCTGTAATCTGCTGCTGAGGAGCACAGCTGCCCTGTCATTCCACCCCATCCCTTGTCATTATCCAGGCAGCCCTCAGAACCTCACATCTGCTGTCTTGAGGGCAGCAGTGTGACCCTGGCTTAAACATCAAGGTCAATCAGGGTGTAGCTTATCATGTGGCAGAAACACACGTAGAGGGAAAGCTCTTCCCCACTCTGTGGCTTTGTCTGTATATTTTTCTTGTTCTCCATGTCTAATTCTGTCCTTGGCTATGACCCTGTGTTGGATGTCTAGAGGTGTATCTTTCCATGGTCCTCCTCCTCTTTTCCTCCTCTGTTCCCTCTTCCTTATTCCACAGCCCAGACACTCCACCAGACAGAAGTGGAGAACCAGCAGATTAGTCAAGGGGGGGGGCGGGGTTTTCTTCTCAAATACACTGGGTTTGAGCTTCCCCCAGCTCCCTCTGAAACAACTGTGCCTGGCGAGCTTGATAAGCCAACCTTTCCTAGTCTGGGTTTCCTTACCTACAGGGAGTGAACACGTTTGTAGCTACACTTCAGAACTGTTGCATACTCCAGTAAGAGAGCTATGTGGAGCAGTCCCTAATACTGTAGTCACTGAAGTAACAGGTCAGATGTTTAGTACACTGTTCCTATGACAACAGTTTTCACACCTGCACAAGGAATGACCTTGAAGTTATGATAAATTGGCAACCATTCTCATTTTCATGTTAACTGGGACATTGGTGTTGTGAAGTTTAGAAAACAAGCCCTTACTCTGGCATTTGCCACCTCCTAGTCTGGCTCCCTAGCTGCCCTGTGCCTCAACTTTAGTTTTCCCAAACCAGATCTGTTTCCTCTCCCTTGGGCATGGATAGTGCTGTCCTGGTTGGGTCTTTGGTTCTCTTCCATCTTAGCCAGCGTACTCTGCTCTTTCCTGTTCACTGGTTCCAATATTCAGTGATGCCTTCCTTGACCACTCTGATAGCTAAGTTGTTTTCTTCCTTTGGAATTGAGCACATTTCCTGGGTTCCCACTGAGCTAGGTGTGGGGCATGTGGCGAAGGCCAAGGCAAGGTCAGTTCCTCTAAGGGGTACTCCATTTAGTGTGGATGACTCAGAGAGATAATCACAGTTCCTTGTAAGCCATGCTGTCCAAAAGCACACACAGGATCAGGGGACAGTTAACTGCTCAAGTGAGTGTAAGGCATGCAGAGGGCTCTCACAGCAGATGGTGAGGGGGCCCACAGTTCCCTAGTTTCCCTGCTACCTTACTGGTTGCTCCTCCTGAGCCCCTTCCTCCAGACCTGTCAATATTGGGGATCCCTAGGGATCGGTTCTTGGAAATTCATGTATCTACATCACCTAAGCCATCTCATCCTTCCCCGTCCTAAATTCATATTGCTAATCTTGACCTCTTCTTGAGCTCTAGACTGAAATATTCCATTGCCCACTTACACTTTCTACTGGGATAGCTGGTGGACAACAAACACTTACTGGGGTCGAAATCAAACTCTTGCCTTTCCTTCTAGGGCCTTTGGTCCATCATCGTTCCTGTTCCAGCAAGTGGGCAGCATTCACATGGACCAGAAGCCACTGGTCTTAAGGATAGCTAAACTATCCTTAGCTCTTCAGACTCCTTCTTGCTATATCCAACCCACAAGCAACCCTGCAGTAGCCAACAAGAACCTTTACAATTACAAGTCTGATTAGGTTACCTTCCCTTGCTCAAACCTTCCAATGGCTTCTTCATTGTACTTAACAGTCCTGGGACTGTGCAGTGTGCTCTGTAAGAGGCTACCTGATCCACCCTTTGCACTCTATCAGAACTAGACTCCTGTCACACTCCTTCTTGCCACACATTTTTGTCATTCAAAATCGGCCTCTTTCTCAATGATCTCTTCTAGAATGCTCCTGCCAGCCCTTCAAGCAGGACTCACTCACTGTCTTACTTCAGTCACTGTTGACATTTCACCTTCTGAAATTCACAGTTCTGGTCATTATAGAGCCACAGAGACTGAGCTTAATCTCCTTCTACAAACAGCTAGGCTGCCAAAAAAGTAGGTATATGAAATAAGGGAGTTTGGGCTTTGGATGGTAGGTATGGCCTTCCACTTGTGAACCCCAAGAAAAGGAGGGAATCAATACAAATCCCATTGCTGTCCCTGTTTTCTAGAGCCAGTGTCTGGGGCACGGGGCAAGGATGGAGTACCACACAGACTTGTCACCACACTGGTGACCTCAAAGAAAATAACTGGTGGTGTGTCACTAGATACTGGAAAGCCACTGGTCAAGTCAGGAATGATCCCCAGAAATCTGTCCGAGGATCCCAGTAAGTCTTAGTGGAGTCCTAGACCATATATGTATGTGTGTAGGGTTCGTCTACAAAGCTGGGAAAGAATGACCTGGAATGGATAAGGTGACCTTCCAAAGATTACACAGGACAGGGAAGGAGGAGTTCTAGCCATGAACATCTAGAGACCAGAGGCCTTGCTGGCTACTGGGAGTGTTGAGTGGAGACATCAAAGATGTTCTGCCTCCATGGGTGGGGGTGGCACAGACCATTTGACCATAAACAACAAGATGTTAAGGTATCAGAATAACCCACAAAGACTGATGCAGCACAGAGCTCAGAGTTCTGAGATAGAATCTAGGCATGTGTCATGGTACCACAGTCCCCAGCATCCAACTTCAGAAATCACTAAGCAGTGCATACAGGAAGAATGTAGAGACAAGCATTCACTAGATCAAAGTCTTAATGATGACAGAAATAGCAGGAAATGGATAATAAAAGTTATTATAGTGATACACAAAAATTTAAGAAAAATATTACCTTAACGAGAGAACTAGACGTCCTTACAAAGAGCAAGTGAAACTCTTACAAAGACAAAAATCCAAGTCGAGCATGGTGGTACACATCTGTATCTCAACACTAGGGAGGCTGAGGCGGGAAAATGGAAGTCACCTAGGCTACATGGTGAAACCCTATCTTTAAAAAGTAGAGGAGCAAACAAACAAAATAAAATCTTACTTCTGATGTGAAATTTTCACTGACTGAGATTAACATCAAACAAGACACTGAAGAAAACAGCTGTGAACTTGAAGATATCATGAGCTATGCAAAATCAAACAGAGAGGAACAGGACAGGGGAAAATCGTGAAACATACCAGGGCCTAACATATGTTCCTTTGGGGCCTCTGGATAAAGGAGAAAGGAAAGTACAGGAAAATGTTTAAAGAACTGGTAGCTGAAACTTTCCAAATTTGGTTAAACATAACAAAAGCTCACAATCCAAGAAGCAAAAACAAAAGAAAAAAACAAAACCAACTCCAAACAGGACACACATACGCACCTCCCCCCTCCCAACACACACACCCTAAGACTTACAATCAAATCATAAATAACCAGTAGTGATAAAATCAACTTTAAAGCAACCATAGAGATAAGCAGACAGATCCTATTGAGAGGGAGAATGACATTCACACCCCAGGAGAAGCTGAGTGAGTCCAAAGACAGTGGGCTGACAAGAGTTCTTAGAAAGCCCATCCCTTTGCAGGGCCATTGTGGCGCACACCTTTGATCCCAGCACTCGGGAGGCAGAGGCATGCTCATCTCTATGAGTTTGAGGCCTGTTCTACAGAGAAACCTGTCTCAACCCCCTCCCCCAAAAAGCAAGAAAGCCCTTCTCTGGGCCTCGCACCCTCCCCTTTGCCCACCTTATCATGTTCCTGTGTTTCTACCTTGCGTAGCTTTAGTTTGCTCATAGCCCTGTCTTCCCGGAAATGGGAGCCCTGGAGACAGTAGAAGTGTTATTTTGAGTTGTTTATTCCTATTGCCTAGAACAGGTGTTTAATAAATACTTGACAGAGAAATAATGGCTTCCAGGAAGAAGGGAAGAGTGGGGGTGGGGGAGACAGCAAATTAAAACAAACTAGAGCTGTGTAATTCAAACCCAGGTGAGCGGTGTGGGGAGGGGCTTAGAGGACTTGAACTTCTATGGGCAGAGATGATCAGGGGAGACTTAGTATTCTTTTTGTATTCTAGAAGTTACCCTGCCACCTCATCAGATGATTTAAAGGGGTGAGTTTGAAATTGGGGGAAAAGTGAGAGCTGAGGTGGGATGCTAGCAATGACGTGGCCAGATCTAGAAAAGTCTTAAAACAGCTGGTGACCAGGTAGATAAGGGGAGAGGTTGTGACTTGATTTACAGCTTGAATAAGGAGTATAGAAACAGTAGATTTTAGAGGAAAAGGATGTTGTGTTTGTTATCTATCACTATGGGACAAATTAGTGGTGATCAAGAATATATGGGTAGGGACTGGAGAGTTGGCTTAGCAGTTAGGACCATTTGTTGCTCTTGCAGAGGACCCAGGTTCGATTCCTAGCACCTACACCATGGCTCACAACTCTCAGACCCCAGAAGGCACCAGATACACACATGGTGCACAAACATACAAGCAAGCAAAATACTCACATACAGAAAATAATTAAATAAATAAATCTAAAACCCCAACATGATAAACTTGAAAAAATCTGGGTGTATAATTCTAGCACTCAGGATGCTGAGACGGGGATCACTATGAATTAGAGACTAGTCTGGTCTACATAGTGAGTTCTAGGTCAGCCAGGGTTACATAGTGAGACCTCATTGAGAGAGAGAGAGAGAGAGAGAGAGGGGAGAGAGAGAAGGCTGGCCAGGGCTTCAGGCTCTCAAGCCTTACTGAGGGAAGGTCCTCCTCCCAGTTCACTCAGAATGTTGACAGGCCTCACAGGTCCTGCCTGGTGGGTGGCTGGAGAAATCATGTCATTTCCATCCTTCTCACATGCCTGGTGGCTTCTTTCAGAATGGGAGAAACCACCCCAAGACATACACCACTGTTTTTTTTTTTTTTTTAACTTAATTTTGGAAGTGACACACCATCATTTCTGCCTTTCTATCAGATACAAGTCACTGAATGTAGCCCACACTCAAGTGGGTAGAGGTCACTAGGAGTTGCACAAACTCTTGAATACTGGTAGATGGTCTCACTGGGACCGCATTAGAGATATATGTAGAATTTGAGGAGTCCTGGACCTCCTTGTTGAGAAAACTTGACTCAGATAGTCACATCGCTCACTCAGTGGAGAGCTCTGTCTCTGGAATGTAGCTTGAAACCTTTGTGTGAGTCTACAGTCAGTTGCTTAGGACCCTCTTCAACTCAATTCAAAGCTTCTAGAGGCCTGTAGTGAAGAGCAGACGTTTTTAAAGTGGGAGGCACTCCCCACATTGTTGGTTGAGGCTCCATTACACGGAGAATCACATGACTAAAAAGCCACCTCTCCATTTGACAACCCTTGCTGTGCCACTATGGTTGGACAGATGTAGAAAGAGGTCCTTCCCTTCCCAAGCTGCAGGTTTCTGGGTCTCATAAAAGGAGGAACTAGATGAGATTAGTGATTTTTCAAAAAAAGAAAAAAACCATAAATGTCTCTTCCTTGGAGTATAACATATTAAAAATAGATCAAAGTCAACCCAATCTGGCTCCTTCCAAAAGAACAGCATCTTGAGAAGTTGTAGACCACGAAACTTCCAGACTTTATTTATTTGTTTGCCAGTTAAGATATCCTGGGATTTTAATGGCATGATCCAATTCCAAGTTGAATCTGAGATTAATGGGTACTGACTATTTCATCATCAAAGTTTTTGAGAGGAAAATAATTCAGATGTCCTTGAACTTAAAAAATGTAATATCCTTTGATCTCTTTAAACACACAATGTGTGTCAAGTACTTTGCAGGATGTATTCCATTGTGTGCCCTACTTGATGGTGCATGGGTGTAGGAGATTCAGTAACTATGGCACTGATGAATGAATGAAAGTTCTTTTTCCCATTTTACAGATGAGGACAGTTGGGCCTTGAGCCACCAAGGAGCTTCATGTAGTTGAAGGCTCCACAGCACACCAATGCCATCTCTTGTTGATGGACTTAGTTGGGAAGTGGGAAGAGAGCTAGTAGCATAGATCTCCTTATATAGGGTGAGCACAGTCCTAGGTACCATTTTTCATACCTATTATTGGTGGCCCTGCAGGGCTTCTATGTTGTGTCCATTTTTCAATGAGGTCAGAGAAGTTAAACACCTTCCCCAAAGCCTGTTAAAGAACTAGTGAGAGAGACTGAGCTGAGACCAGTGCCCAGGGCTTTCTAACTCCAAAGCATTCCCATGTAAGATTCAATCCCTTCAAAACCATGTACCCAAGTTCAGATTCTGGAATAGGTGGCACTGATGGGTGCCAACCAATTCATTGGGAGAGGTTCCACTGCCCTTTTCTCTCAGTTCTCAACATCCCTTCACATTCACTAGTTTACTGGGCCTGGAACAGAAAAGAGTCTAACCATGAAAAAGTGAAAATCCATGCTTGTGAGATGCAGCAGGAAGCCAGAGCAGACAATTAGATGCCCAGTGCTGGCACAGTGGCCAGCCATTGTCCTCGGCCTCATCTGCAGCACATGGCTCAGGCTGTGTCCAAAGTTACACTGCTGGTGTCACACAGTCTCCTAAAGGCCTCATCACTCATATCCACTTGTCATTTATTATTAAGCAGGTCTTTAATATTTGCAGAATTTTCTACTGATTTTCATTCCTTCCTTTTCATGACCATGGAAAGAAAAATAGTACAAGGGTGATTTTTCCCAGCTCCTTATCCTGATTGCCCTTCACTGAGACGTAAGTTCATCTTGAATCATCCCCAAAAATGGCCATCCAGACTTTGATTTCATTAATATAGATGAAGCTACAGTTTGATAATTATCATTTAACTAATGCATATTCTATATGGATGAGTGATGGATTCTCCTCATCTCTCCCTCTGGAGTCCATAGAGGAAGGGGAGTGTATACCACATCTTTTCTTTTTTGCCCTCTTTTGCATTTTTTATTTATTTGTTTGAGGCTCTGGGATGTGTCAATTTTGTTAGAAATGCTCTAATGTTATCACTTCTCTAGAAATAATGGGAACCCTACACCCTGAGATTCTGAGGTCCATGTAGTTGAGTCTGAACCTCATTAGGAAAGATCTCAAGGATGCAAAGTTGTCCGGGTGAAGGACTGTGTGAGGAAGAGAGCAGTTGGCCTGATGGAAGGACTTGTAAGGAATTCAAAGAGGTCAGGGTGGCTAGAGGATGAAGCCTCACCTGCAGCCAACCAGTGATGAATTCAAGCACAGGTGTTCAACAATTGGTGAGCACAGGGCTAGCCTGAGTGGTGATCTGTGGAGTGGCTGCACAGGGGCCACATTCAGGTAGCTGTCTAGTCTGGTCTCATGCTCTGTTGTCACCATCCGGAGACTGTTAATGCATTTTGAGCAAACACACACACACACACACACACACACACTCATCTTATACTGGACGAGCGTGTGATCAGTCCTCTTCAGGTGTAAAGGCTAACACCCACTCACTAGGTGGGCAGTACTGAGAATACCCACAATCCTTCATGAGGCTCAAATTCTGCTTCCTTCCAAGAGTGTCTTCTTCATAGGCTCTAATGGAATTGTACATCTTTGGTGTGTTGTATAGTTACTAATGCTGTGTGTGTGTGTGTGTGTGTGTGTGTGTGTGTGTGTGTGTGTGTGCGCGCGCGCGCGCGTGTGCGCGCGCGTGCGCACGCATGCAGCATGCACAACTGTAGGGATCCTAGGATCAGGATGCTGATTGGCATCCCAATGTCATATTTTCCAAAATAAGCCTCTCCTCCCCCTCCCTCTTTCCTCATCTCTTTCTTCGAGCGCATGCATGCACATGCGGAGGCACACGGGCACACACATACACACAAGAGGTTGTATCAGACTCATCTGGGGAAGGTAATTGCTGTTTCCCAAACACACTTGGTCACATGCTGCTCTGAGTGACCCTAACAGCAGGTGTGGCCTGGAGGATGAGCTGTTTCGGAAACTTAAAAGATACTCATGTATATACTCCAGGTTAAGAAAGGTGGCCTTAGGTTTCCAGAGATATAGCCAAGAAACAACTTAACAGAGGAGAGTTGAACAAAAGGCCAGGAGACAAACTGATGGACTATGGACTGCTAGTAATCCTTAACATAATAAAAAGTCTGTTAAAGAGGAAAGAGGGCATCGTTTTATGGCACTTGGGAGGACACAGATAGTACTGAAATGCACTATGGGAACACATCCCATTACCAAGGTCTCCATAAAAAATTCTGCTATCTGTTTGGTCCGACAAGTACACACAGAGGAGCAAGGGCTGTGGAGGCAGGAGATCAGGGTCAAGGTCAAGGTTGGAGACCGAGTTTGAAATTTATTTTCCCCTTAATGACCCTAATACCATACCCAATTCCTGAGAAGAAATTGTGGCCAGAGGGAGTAATTCTGAATTATGTTTGTTCTGCCCAGATTCTAGGCTTTGACATTCTTCTGATGAAAAACCTGAAGCCTATGCTACTAGAAGTGAATGCAAACCCCAGCATGAGAATTGAGCATGAATACGAAGTAAGTGATTGCAGCATTCCCTGAACCATCTGTCCCTACCTGTGAGGTGTCCCTTTGACAGCCCAAGATTTGCCATCCTCAAAATTTCACAGCAAAATTCTGTTCAAAGAGTCAAATAATTTTAGTTCTGTCGAGCTCCAAAGAGAGTCTATTAATATAAGACCTCTCCGACCCACTGTGGTTTCCCAGCATGCCGTTCTTCTCATTTTTAAGGTGGGAAACTTAGAAGCAGCTGAGCCTTCCCATCCATTTTGACATGAACTAATTAGTTAGCCTCAGGAGATGAACTAATTGAAATTCTATGAATATGAGTTAGCCATGTCGACATGCTTGAACCACTAAGATAAACAGTACATTTAACAGTGCTTGTGCTCCACCCACCCCCCCAAATGGATTTAAGGAGCCAGAGGAAATACCCCTAAAATTACTACTGGGTTTTTGGGGGATTATCTGGATTCTTTTAATTTTCTTAAGCCCTTTCCACATTCCCAGCTGGTACATAGTGAGCATGTATAATTTTGATAATCCAAGAAGCATAGTGCTATGACCAGGAATGGTAGTACATACCTGTAACCCCAAGAGTCCAGAGTGGGGATGCAGAGGGATCACAAGTTCAAGACCATCCTCAGCTACTTATCAAGTTGGTGGCCAGCCTGGACTAACAAAACAAAATCATATCGATAGCAACAAAACCATAGTGCTGTTATTTTTTGTGGATTTTGTGGATTTATAAAAGGTTATTTGCATACTTAAGCTAAGATGAAGGAGGTTAAAACTCCCTTCTATGGATTTGCAGAGACCAATTACACAATTGCACAACCATTGAGCTAGGTGGAGGCACCAGGGTAAGCTTCAGAAGTGGGTCACAGTTTAGCTCTGACTCTGAAATCCTTACCTTCCAAGCTCTCTCCAGGGGTGTTTGAAAATATCCCAAGCCTGGTGGATGAAGAGGTGAAGGTGGCTGTGATCAGAGACACACTGCGCCTCATGGACCCTCTGAAGAAGAAAAAGGAGATGCAGTAAGTCCTTATTATGCCACTCATTTCTGCCGATTCTTTCATTTCTCAGCCGCTTTGGGTCCTAAGCAGGTGAAGTAACTTCTTGAAATCTATATGAATAAATCACTTTTTATTTCATAAATAGTCCCAAGCAACCAGCAACTCAAAATCAGGAGTGGTTGGGAATATAGCTCATGTGCCTAGCATGTGTGAGACCCTAAGTCCAATTCCCAGCACTACCAACCAACCAACCAACCAATACACAAACAGGATTAGGAACCACACCACAGTTGGAGTTCAGTGATGAATCTTCCATGGCTATCCAAATCTGGAGGTGCCCACCAACCTCTGCACTTCCCATGACTGTTTGAGATCTTTATGCACAGAAGAGCACTCCAGCATGCTGGAGAGGACACAGCAGCTGGACATGGGGAGAGCCGCCTCTGTCTTCCCTCACAGTGCTCCACACTCTTGTGATGGAAGCTTTTGAGTTCCATGTTTCCAGGACAGATACCATGGGCTTCCGACACCTCTAGCACATGTCCAAATTAAATTTCTGCCCCTCCTACACTCTTGGCCACCCATGGGGTTACCAAGAGGGAGGATATATGTCCCTGCCTCACCCTTCATGCAATCATGCTAGATATGAAGAACATCTTACTTGGCCAACTTGTTCTATTTAGTCTCTCACTAATAAGCAGTTCAGGCTCCCACAAAGTACATGTTGACTTATTATAGTTGTGTCTAGGTTTTAGGCAGAAACCCTAAAGCAACTGTTTCAAGTAGTTCTCATACCTGTGATGCATCAGACTGACTCAAAAGTTCCCAGACATGTCAACTCTTGCCAGCCATGGCTGGTGACAAGGAGGGAGCTTATTTCCCCAGCCAGTGACATTTGTTATGTCCCTCTGCTGAGACTCCTCATCAGGTGGGCTTAAGCCCAGCTCTTGCTTGAGTCACTGCACGGCAATACTTGAGTGCACTGAGAACCACCAGGGCAGCCTTGAGAATGCCAGAACAAGGGCCCCTACCTTCAGCAGTGCCCAATTTTGTGACTATGGCTTGGAGATTTGTCCACAAACATCTGTAGGTTCCCTAGATGCTATGTCTCAGCAGCTGTGGTTGAGCAACTTCACCATGCTGGCAGTATCCCATGAACATTGACCTGTGGTTTGCATTGGCCAGTTCTGCAGGTGTGGCTGCCAGAGACCCCGCTTCAGAGTTGATGTCCCTGGGCCACTTAGTCTTCTGAGAACCTCAGGCCAGACAGACAGCAGGCAAATGAGATGGCCACTGGATGAACACATGTAGCTCCTCTCACTATTTAGCCCTCAGGGGAAAAAAAAAAAAAAAAACCCTGGTTAGAGTTGCAATTTAGTCAGATTAATTGCAATGAGACACACTCCTTAAAAATCTGTTCTGTAATGGTTATTGATCTCAACAGTCAAGATGAGATCCCAAGAGACTTTGGGCTCTGTGCAGGCAGAAGCGGGTGGCTTTCTGTAGCATAGGGGTGCAGATTAGTTTAGGATGACCTTGACATCTTAGTTTAGGATTAAACAGATTAGTTTAGGATGACCCAGTGACTTCTTCACTGGGAACAAGAAGTTTAAAATCCATTGTGTGGCCTGAGCATACTTTTAAAATTTAAGTTAATTTTTTCTCTTGAAAATTTCGTAGGTGAGTACTATTTTACATCATTTTCATCCCTTGCTTACCCTCTCTAACTCCCATATGTCCTTCCTATTATTCCATCTCAATATTCATGACCTCCTCTTCGGTAATTATTATACATATAAAACCTACCAAGTTTATTAGTGTTGCTGTTATGTATGCGTGTTTAGGGCTGGTGTTGGGTAGCCTATCAGAGGGCTCTTCTCTGGCCATGCTGCCCTGAACACGCCCTGTCTCCTCTGAGCTCAGTGTCAGGGCTGGTTAGTGCTCAGGAGGCCTGAGCAGTCTTTAAACTCTGCTACCTAACATAGAGGACTCGCACCTCTGCTCTTCACACTAAAACAGCACAGAGACAGCTTTCTTTTTTTCCCTGTCCTTGTTTGGAGTTACTTATAAAATCCATATGAGCTTAAGATCTGAAATTTAATTGCAGTGGGGCCTGGGACCATTGACTGGGAAGGATGAAAGAAGCATTTTATAACTTATCAAGTCATAAGTAGCCACATCTCATTTTTAATTTAAAAAGCATCGACTTGTATCGATATCTAGAAACAGAATTTCAGGACTCCAGCTTCCATTCTAATCTAGAAGCCTTTTCATCTCCCTCTTTCTTACCAGCAGCAGAAGGTGTGGGAATAGTTGATGCCATTTACTGATTTTTTTCCCTTAATTTCACTTCATTTTATTTTATTTTTAGCCAGCAATGATGATCTATGAGAGAACACTGCAGTCTGCAAAGTGCATGGTATATAAGCAGTCATTGTGGTGGTAACTTTAACTTTACCAGGCTCCAGGTTGAATTTATTCTCGGTTGCTATGTCTCAAGATAACTGGACAAAGCACAGGGAGGAGACCAGAGAAAATATGCAGGGCTAATGGGCCAAAAGCTGTGGATGTGGCTCTGAGACCACACCGCTTCCAGTCCAACTGTACTGAGTGACGTCGTAGTAGAATTCTGGGCCAGAACTTGCCTGTAGAAGCAGAGTTTTCAGTTTGTTTTTGCTGTTGTATGTTGTTTGAGTTGGGTCTCACTATGAAGCCGAGGCAGTCCTTGAACTCACAATCCTCTTGTCTCTGCCTCCCTAGAGACAGAGGGATTACTAGTTTGTGTGTTTCCATGCCTGGTTCTAGAGTGTGTGGTTGGTCCTTGTTAGTTCCTGTGAGGGGTGTTTGTCATCCAGACACTTGCAGTGGGGTTCCTTTGACCCACACAATTGTAATTAAAAAGCAGATGTCCCAAGCTCCCCAGCCCCAAGACTTCTCTGAAAAGTGTAGAAGAATGACTAGAAAGGCTCTAACAAGTGCCTGTGTGCCCTGCACCTTCATGTGCCCTGCACCTCTGTGCGCCCTGCTCCTCTGTAACCCCTGGGTCCCCTAACCCAGAGGACCTGTCTAGGTGAGGCTGACAGCAGTCACAGGTATTCTGTGGCAGAGGAGGCTGACCCTGCTGACCTCCTTCCAAACATAACCAACAGCACTTTCTTTGACTTATGTCTGTAATCCCAGCACTCAGAGGCTGATGGGATTGCCATAAATTCGAGGAAAGCCTGTGCTACCTAGTGAATTCTTGGTCAGGCCTGGGCTACAGAATGAGATACTATCTCCAAAAGAACCAAACAAAGTGCTTTTTTTTTTTTTTGAGGCTACCAAATGATCTTCAAATCTTTCCTCTGTGGAAGGTGCTAGCAAGTGTTTCAGAGAATCGCACAGCTGTTTTGAGTCTATAAGAAGAGCCTTTTCTACATAATAGATGATAACATGTAAATAAAACAAAGGTGGCCACATTCAAATGAAACAATTTAGTGAGCAAGTTTTGGTTTGGTTTGGTATTGGTTTTTGAGGCAGAGTCTCCCTGTGTGGTCTAGCCTGGAACTTGCACACCTTGGCTCGGCTTCCTGGGTGCTGAAGTTGTTGGTGACTGCCATCACAGTGTTGACAGCAGGCTTGCTCTCGTGATCACTTTACTCATCAGTGAGGAAGTTACCTACTGGACATGAAGCAAACAAAAAGCAATGATTAGTTGCTACTTTCCTTTCTTGCAAAATTGTTAGTTTAAAAACCCATGGTGTATCATAAATCTGAGGCAGTAACATTGGAGAGAGCTGCAGTGGGGGTGAGATGCTTCAGGCAGCAGGGTGTCACTGGGACATGCGTGTTTGGGAGGCTAGGAGAAATTACCTTTCCAGTAAAGAAGACAGCTGCCACAAGAGAACAAATTGACTGGAAAACTTTAATATCTAGTGACTATTGATTTCCATACTGGAGTTCAGTGGAGGAGCTCTAGGAACATGGAGATGGGGAGGAAGTAAAATTAGCATACTATAAATTTTAGGAGTGTACACCTGGGAGGACTGGGATTTAGCTCAATGATAGAACAGTTACCTAGCATATGAGAGGCCTTAGATTTGATCCGTAGCACCCCTCCCTAAAAGCATACAATTCAGTGATATTTAGTGGCGTTAGTCACTAAGTATCCCAGTGTTGTAGGAATATCAGTTCATCTAGCTTCAAAAAGGTTTGGCACTCCTCGAGAAACCCATCGCTGTGCATACTCCCTACATCTCCAGACCTCCACCGCCACTACCCCTGGAAGCTGCCTGTGTGCCATGGATTTCCTGTCCTTGGCCATGTTTTTTATTTTGTTTTTTAGCAGAATTGCACAATATGCAGTCTTTTGTGATTGGCTTCTTTCATGTAGACAATGTCGCTGAGGTTGAGCTATGCTCTAGCATGTGTTAGACCTTTATGAGTGAGTGCCCTTCTATTATAATGTAGATTAGATACACTGCAGTTTATTAGTATCTGTTTGTCAGTTGACGGACAGTTGGGCAAAATCTCCCCCAATGTGTACTTCAAGGATTAAGTTCTGATTTGGATCTTCTATATTAGATTTCACTCACAGGGAAAGGGTTTTTACTGCCTCGAGAAGCCATTAGAACCTTTGGTGTAGTTTGACCCCTCATGTAGAGGCATGAAGGTGGCCACTCCAGTCAGCAGCCTTATTCCAGAACCCCTCACAGGTGTCTGAAGGACAGTGACTTGGCAGGCAGTGAATTTGACCTCGGCCAAGGCTAGTGAGATCCTTAATCTTTCGTGCTCTGAGCTCAGCCAAGTGGCTCCCTTCCCTGAGCAATCTGACAGCATTTTGACAAATGCTGGTTCCCAGGTCACCAAGGGTCAATCAGGCTACACTTTCAAACTGTGCTGATGGTGACAGCTAGCTCCTAAGTTTCTGGGGCAGTTGGTTCAAGTGATGGATAAAGTCATTCTGCACCTGCACCTCCCCCACACACTCCCCCCACCTGGAAACTAAGCTAGAGGAGGGATGTGAGTTGTCTGTCCCAAGGCACAAGGCTCTTTAGTGGCAGAGTGAAAATGACCAGAGTCTCCTCACTTTGAGACCGGTTCCAAAAAGAAAGGGAAAAATAAGGAAAACCAACAGAAAGTCCCTCTTAAGGTATTTGGGCAGCCCAGGTCTTCATTGTGAAACCCTTCTATTGGGTGTGAACTAATAGATGGTACTCCCCAGTTGTTTTCAGACAAGGTTCTGGACTGGGGAAGGCCGGCCCATCTGACCCCGGAGTGGGCGTTAGCGATGGCTCTGCTTTCCCAAATGTTGATCTTTCTGGTACTTGGACTCTTCTTGGGATTCATAACTCTTTGTGACCCCAGAATTTATCAAGTGTAGCAGGGAGGAAGGTGTGGAGGAATCCAAAGGGATTCTATGAAGTCCATGGTGTCTCCTAGGGCCCAGGAGCTGGCTTATAGACTGCTTGCCTTTGATTCAACTACAGATTTTTGGAACATGACTTATGGACTCCCAGAAGGCCCTTACACCACACTAACATCTCAGTCTGCTCTCGATTTACTTACACTTTGTCACCACAATAACCCATTTGCTGTAAAGGATGAAGCAGCCCTGTCTGAGCAGCATCAGTGCCCATCAGAGGTGCCCACTTGAGGCTTCCCTTCCTTGACAAGCACTTCTGAATCCTTTGCCACTGGAACCAACAGGAGAAACTCCAAAGCAGATGGATTCTATATGGAACCTAGGACAAAGGTGAGGCACTCTGAGAGAACAGAAAGAGAACCTCCCAGGCATCTATGCATGGGCCTCTGAGTATGACTAAGGGATGTGGTTTGGTCTTGTCCTGGGGAAGAGTAGAGGAAGCGCATGAATCAGAATGCTCACAAACTCAGATACCTCACCCTTTAATTGGCAGTAGACCTTACTGAAACCACCTCAATAACAGGGAGGATGTATTCATTTTTTTTAAAAAATTATTATTTTTATTTATGTACATTATTTTTATTTTATGTATATCTGTGATGCAGTGCCCTGGAGGCCAGAAGAGGGTATCAGATCCCCCTGGAACTCAAGTTGGAGATGCTTGCTAGCCACCATATTGGTGCTGGGAATCGAACCCCAGTTGTCTGGAAAAGTAGCCAGTGTTCTTAACTGCTCAGCCACCTCTCTAGAGCTATGTGCTCTAAGCATGCCATCCTAAGAAAAAGGTGAGCATGCTTCCAGGGACAGACTGTTCCAGAAGATCATCTCACTATCTTACTGATTGGTTCATCTGTGTGCACAGCTGATCTTTGGTTGAAATTCTGAGGTTTAGCTGAAGCCAAAGAATTCTTTATGCTGATCTGTGTATTCTGGTCAGATACACAGATCCCAAGTACCTCTGAAGGTCTCACATATATATAAAAGAAGTCTGGGTCAAAGTAAGGTGGCTCTTTGTGGGTTCATTTGCATTTCATTTGCATCAGGGCTGGATTAGAGAACCAAGAATGCCTTTATCTTGAGTGTTTATTGAGCACTTACTGTGTGTCAAGAGGAGGACTCCAAAAGCAAATGAGCTCACAGGCCAGAAGGGGAGGTGAGACCCACACATAAAGACCTGTACAGTGGAGGGGTTAAGTTCTGTGAGTGCAAAGACAAACTGTCAAGGGAGAAATGTGTGCAGAGAGAGCATTTCCTGGCAGGAAGAATTTTTAACCCCAGTGGAGAGGTAGCACTACTACTGGGGTGAAAAGGATTTGAAATACAAAGACAAGAGGAAGGATGTCCCTGGTGGAGGAAGCAGTGGTAGGAGGCTCTGTAGGGAACCCTGAGGAGTTCAAGTAGGTTGAGAGACAGGTGGTACATGAAGTGGATTGGAGAGAGGGAGGTGGAAGGAAGCACCATGGAAACCCAGAGATCAGAGGTGAGCATTCTGGAATGTCAAACAAAAGAAACTGGAGCTTGTTTTCAGTGTGGAATGTGTGAGGTCTAGCAGGAGCCCAGAAGTGACACAGGATCTTGTACATGGGTGTGTTGTTCCTGTAGAAAAGCCAGAAGTTTTATTACCAGAGGCCAAAGTGTGCTGCTATCATTGGAGGCTCTACACAACCTGTCAAAGGTTGGGAGCATCGTGGTTTGCACCTATGGCAGCTGTCTGGACCTCAAAGGTCCCAGGCTCGGGTGGGTTGTCAGACAGGAGGAGGCTAACAGCATGTGCATTGCTCTGTATGTAACATGTCTTCCTGTCTGGAAATGTGAGAACACGGAGTGCGCACTACCCACTAGAGGCTTCTTCTGTATGCGGTGGGCTGAGAGGACCCATTTCTGTGGCTGATGGGAAACGTGCATTTCCTAAAGAGTGTCATTTCAGAGGGACGATGGGGTCTCTCCACCACAGGTATACAAGTGCCCTGTCCCCTGAATGGAGCAGATGGAAAACTGGATGGCATATAGCCAGCCAGTCATCATTGTGGATAGGAGGCAGTGCGGACCTGTATGTGAGCCTTCCCAGAATCATTTCAAGTAAGGATAGCTAAGCAGCTTCCTCACACACTGCCCTGGTGACCTAAAGCCCCTGTGTGTTCTTCAAGTCAGGGGTTGTGGGCAGAGGAGGTGACTGAGTGGATAAAGTGCTTGCTATGCAAACATGAGGATCGGGGTTCAGACTCCAAGGCCCCCACAAAAAGTATTTGGGAGGAGCGACAGTCTCTGGGGAACAGCTGGCTGCTCTGGGTTCAAGAAAGAGACCCTGTCTCAGCGAATGAAGTGGAGAGCAGACTTCCTCACTGTGAGCTACAGCAGCAGTTTGTCTCATGATTCAGGTAGGCTAAGCAATGGGCAGATGATTCTGAGCTGAAAGAGTCTCAGACAACCAGGAGGTCACTTCATTTTCAATAATGTCCCAAACTGGAAGGAGTGATGTATGGGAAGAAGCGAGATTCCTGGTAGACAGGATTTTCATCAATGGCTGGACAGGGGTTTGCTTCTCTCTACATAAAATTGCCATGTCATCTGAAGGAAGAGAGCCACTGAGGTCTGAATAGAGATCCACTCGTGGCTCTTGTGCACAGATTGGGGGGCACAGGGGATCTGCAGTCAGATGCTTGGGGGAAACCCTGGTTCTGCCATTCATAGCCATAAATGGTCCCGTCTCCTTATGCTCTGCACTGTGCTTTCTTCATCCATAAAAGGGAGTTTTCAGTTGGTTTTTTTTTTCTTTTTTTTTTTTTTCTTTCTTTAATGTCAAAGCAATGAAAAGTTCTTGCTTTGGAGGGAGGAAGAGTCTTGTTTATTCCTAGAAGAATCCTTTCCATGGGAAATGTCCAATCTGGACAGTTTTAAATAAATGGAACATTGTGTGTGTGTGTGTGTGTGTGTGTGTGTGTGTGTGTGTGTGTGTGTGTGTGTGTGTTAAGGGGGAGTGTGAGAGAAGGAAAGTCAGTAGGAAGAGAACTGCAGCAGTGATGGGTTAATCTTTGGCTGTGGGGAGGGATTTGATTTCCCTCTAATTATCTGCTAGATTAAAAGAAATGAAGGATCAGGATGAAAGTCAGCTTCGGCAATCACCCAGAGCCCTGGGTTACCACACCAGGTCGGCAATATTCTCCAGCTGCTCCCCTTCCTCTTCCTTTCATGCAATTTCCATTTCTTCCTTCACTTTCGGCAACTCTCAAGGCAGCGGCTAATATGCGGGGCGTGGGAGAGGGTAGGATCTGAGCCTCAGGCTCCTCCACCCCTGCACCCTTGCAAGTCCAGGCTGCTTGTGAGCAAAGCTCCTTCTGCACCCCTGCCAGCTGCAGAGCCAGCATTTCCTGGCTGGTGGGTGGCAGGCACCCTTCTTCCTCCAGACTGGGCTGCACCTCTGCGGCATGGAAGCTGCTAGAATGTCAATGAATGCACGCCTGCATGGAGACTGTGCCAGAGGCTGGGTCGGGGTGCATGTGAACCCTGGTGTGGTACAGAATGCAGTAGAAATGCCAACAGGGTGGGGGAGCTGGGCCTGCCCGGGGAATGTGAGGCCAGACGAGGTGGTGGAGAAGCCTCAGCTTCTCAAAAGTTCCAGTGTGGTGCTAATGAAGCTTCTTGGCAACAAGAAAATGGGGATTGTAACATTCATAGCCATGTCATCATGAAAATGCAAACTAGAAAAAAAAAACAAAACACAATGCCCCTCCCACCCATAGTTTTACTCCTGACTCCTAGTTTCTGCCCTACTTACAATGCCATGGCAGTGTGTTCAGAGGTCCGTCCTGCTTGCTGGCTCAGTCCCTGGACACAGGGATGTCCTGTTTTAAGGTGCCTGTGATAATTAATATTGATTATTGATTTGACAAGATTTGGCAAGCCTCTGGGATGTCTGAGTGTCTAGACCAGGTTAACCGAGGTAGGAAAACTCACCCTGAATGTAGGCTAGGGTCCTGGACTGAAGGAAAAATGTGTGTCAGAATTCATCTCTCTCTGCTTTCCTGACTGCAGATGCAAAGCGCCTCGTTGCCTCACACTCCTGCTGCTGTGACCCAGACTGCAGCCTCGTACTTTGAGCCATAATAAACCCTTCTCTCATGAAACTGACTTTATCAAACATTTTATTCCAGCAATGCAGAAGTAGTTGCCTGTGTGTCATCCATGTGGTTTCAACTCACTGGCGGTCTCTTAAGTCACACAACTGCCTTGGCATACATACTAAATGAGCACTTAGGCTCAGTCGAGCATTGCACCCGTGTCTGCCAGGGGTGGGGTAATGAAGGAACTAAACGCTAGTGCAGCAAGTGGAGGGTTTCTTCAGAGCACCTGCCTCTGTGGCTTCCCCAGCCAGCTCTGCACCAGCTCATTAGCATCGTCGCTGTCATTCCCCACACACCTGCATATCTATTGTGCAGTCATCCCAGACAAGTTACTGAAGCACACTCCCAAATGTGTGCAACAGACATCCCATGAGTCCTCACCCTATTCCATAGGCCGAAAATCCTAGATGCAGCGAGACTGTCCTGAGCTCTAGGTCTTAGAACTCCATCTCTTGCTGGTAGGAGGAATAAGCCACTTGCCTGCATGCTAAAGTGACTGAGGTGGAATTTCTGCACACCATGAACCCTGTGAAGTGCTGTAGGGGACAGAGACTAGACTTTGTCCTCAGAGGCCTGATTAAGTAGAGGGTCTGGAAATCCTCTGCTAAGAGGGAAAAGGGAGTCACTGAGGATGTTTCAGCTCAGAAGAAACAGCCAAGAGCAGAAGCGGCTGTAGCTTCAAAGATTGTAGCAGGAGATGGGATAATGTCTCTGCAGGTGCCAGTGACAGAACAAGGAAGTGAGGCCGAAGTTTGCAGAGAAAGTTAAGCTCGGTGAAGGAAAGGGAAAACCAAAAACTTCCTTTGCCTGCAATGTTAAGAATTGACTCAAAGGAGTCATGAGTTCCATGCAGTCGGAAGTAACCAAGTCAAGGTCAAATAACTGTGGAGTTAAGGAAAGTCAGCCCCAGACTTGTGAGCCTCCCTGAGGCCTGCCTTCCTGCTCTGTACTGTGGGGATAATGGTGGGATGGTGCCTGCATTGCCGCTTGGCTGGAGTATTAGGTCAATGCTTAAGGCAAACAACTCAAAGGAGGAAGGGATTAATCCTAGCTTTCAGCTTCCAGGGACGGGGGCGCGGGGGGGGGGTGTCACAGTCAGTTCTGTCTCCATTGTTTTGAGGGCTGTGATAATCCAGACTCTCATGGTCAGCATATTTTAGAGCATGGCCACTTACCTCATGACAGCAGAGAGAAGGGCACAACATATCCCCTTGTGAGCATGCGCTCCATGCATCTCCCTCTTACTACAGTTACCTCTATTTCCCAAGAGCCCGTTAAGTACGCACCCACCAATGGATGAACCCATTGATGGGATCAGAACCTAGATCATGGTCTAGGTAATTGGGCCTGCTTCTGAACATGACTGTGATGGGGGATAAGCCTTCAACTCATAAACTTTGTAGATCCAAACCATAATAGCTATGAGGAGCAAATAAGTGGTCACTACAGATCTCTGGGTACAATCTCTCTGCAAGTATCTATTGGGTTCTTTCTAGGGGCATGGCACATTCTACCCACATGGTCATCAGTTTGCATGCAGGCCTACCCCTAGTACTCGAGATACCCTGGAAAGAGTACAGTTGAGATCCCAGCCTTCTGCCAGCCTCTCCAGTCTCTTCCCACTCTTGATTCCACCACTTGAGGATGAGGGTGGACACTCTAGTATACACACACAATCACACACACACAATCACACACACACACAATCACACACACACACACACACAGAGAGAGAGAGAGAGAGAGAGAGAGAGAGAGAGAGAGAGAGAGAGAAGAGGAGGAGGAGAGAGTGAGCTCTATCCACAGCAGTCTCTACCCAACCTGGTTCTGACACTCCTTGACCATCTCTGCGATCTAGAGGGAGGGCAGCAGACACACCTTCTGCTTAGAAAGGTAGATACAGCCCTGTAAGTGTGTTACTGTAGGTTCTAGGTATCTGGAATGGGAGTCTTCAGGGTATGGACTTTCTGTTGGTGTGTCTCTTTGGTCTCAACAATCCTTCATTCAGCTCTTGAGTTTGGAGCCCAGGGCAAGGATCTGCAGCCAGAGTCTGAGGGCAAGATTTCTTTGGGATCTGTGAGTGGTGGTGTGTAATTATGGTACTTGGATGTGTTCAGTCATGTGCTATTGTGAGGCCTCAGTGGCATTCTGAGGGGAAGGATGGAGAGCCAGGGGAGGGAGGGGAGAAAACTCAGATTTCTTTTGGCTCAGGCCTTGGGAATCTATGATCAGGGGCTTGGGAAGATGGGCCCCAGAGGGTAGCACAGGAACCTCCTGAAGATGGACTATCACCGGTGTGAGGCAGCACTGAGAACACACACCCTTCCCCTGGGTAGGGGTAAGAGAGAGCGGCCAGGGTAGCCCTCATCTAGATGAGGACCAAACCACAACAGCCTCTTTAGCGTAGCCAGCTGGGCCACTGTGATGGCAAGAAATACTGCCAGGCCATGTCAGTCCGACGGCCCCCATCCACTTTGCTTTAAATCTGCCTAAGTCAGCAAAGTTTCTTCTGGGCTGACAGACCAGTCCCCGATGCAGAACCACAAAGCAGTTAGCTGGGTAGGGACTGCGATAGATGGTCTGTTCCCAAACTTGAGTGCCTGGGGCTGTGAAAGCCCAGCCCACAGAGCCTGCCTACCTGAGGTTGCTGACACTGTGTGCTTCTATTCTGCTTTCTGGTGCTGTCCTTGCTCTGATAGGGAGCAACACTTAGCTGCCAGCTTGTGCTTCAGGGCTGTCCCACCACCACCACCAGCCTCTGGGAGGTAATCCTTCAGCCCCCTCCTCTGGGTTCTAGTGCTGTTATGATCAATATGATTCCCTTTTATACATAAGAGGTGGACAGTGCCCTGAGGAAGGACACCCTGAAGATGCAGTTTTTCAATAACTGCAAGAGCAAGAATGCTCTAGTTTAACTGAACTCTGTTCATAATGCTTGCAACCAGAGCACTGTAAAAAACATCACAGGGCCACACCATAAACTCACCTTCCTTTCCCCTGCCTTTCTGTGTGGGTTTCTTAAGACAAAGTATTAATGGTTGCAAACCTAACCTTTAAGGCACCCTCACATCCATTTAAAGCAGTTCTTCTAATGAGGGAGAAGTTGCAGGTCTCCCTCTCCTCTCCCCACTCTTTTTATTCTCTCACAGCTGGATTGCAGGCAAAGCCCTAGATGCATTCTTAATTTTGATTCAGCCTTTCTCTCCAGCAGAACAAGTGGCAGGGAATTTTTTTTCTCTAGGCAATAGCAACACTTCTGTCTCATTTTATGTTTTTTTTTCTTTTTTTCTTTGTGACATGGCAGCATGCAAGGCTGCTGACTTGAACCTCGGTCCTTCTAGAAACCTGTCCTTCATGATCATCAAATATATAGACCTGCAGATTTGAGCCATTTAATTATTGAATGTGGGAGTTCTCCTTTGCTTCATGAATATTTTAAGATGGAACAGTAGACAAATTCTGCCTTGCTCCCAAGTTTCTCTGGTGCTCCGAACCACTTGTGTTTCAGCTCTATCTAAGGGCCTTGCCTTGTGAGCTCTGTTTTCCCTCGGGAAGATCAGTAGCAGAGCTCCTTGGCTCCATGCCATGAAGAAAGCCAACATGGCTATGGAGAGCATGCCATCCTCCTACCCTTTAGTCTGCCCTTGGGTCTCGAAATGTCCTTGCTGGAAATAGAATTTGAAGCAATACTTTTACAGACAGGGATGTCGTCTGTGGTTGTAGGAGGCAGGTTGCAGAATCCTCTGGGCCTGGATTTGAGGACAGCTTTCCCTTTGCTCTCTGTGAAATCTGGGCCAGCTGACTTCCCTGAGTTTGTTTCTCCATGAGTAAAATGTGTGTAATGGTAAAAGCTGTGTAGCAGGAGTGTTGTGGTGGTAAAATGAGTCACTGAGCCTAACTCACAGCACCCATGCTGCCTGGATGTGGGAAGTGTTTTGTCAGTGGTTAATTGTTTAATAATTAGCCTTATTATTATGATCACCTACTATCACAGTGCTGAGCACATAGGGCTAATGTCACCAGCATTAACATTATTACAATTCTCACAAATGGACACAAACTGAAAGACAGTTGTCCTTCCCAGCATCTCCCATAGTACCCAAATCTGTGAATGCTCAAATCCCTTACACAGAATGGCAGAGTGTATGCATGTAAGCCCCCAGCCCCCATATACTTTATGTTATCTTCGGATACTTAAAACAACGTCAATGCTGCCTGTGCAGTTGCTATACTGAATTGCTTAGGAAATTACCTTTGAAAACAGGCTATACACTGTCAGTAAATGCAGTTTCTTTCCCAAGTATTTCCCATCCTTGGTTGAATCCTTGGGCAGAGACCCCACAGATGCAGAGGGCCAACTGTATACAGCTTTTCACCATGAAAGTCATGTATTTTATTTTTTCAAAGACAGGAATTTACCTAAATAAATGGACAGTGTAATGGAATTCAGCAAAACTGAAGAAAGACAACAGTGCCCATGTAACTAGTTTAATTAAAGTGGTCCTTGATGTAAAACATTTACTCCATTTGTGCCTCACAGTGAAAATGGGTTCCTCTAATTTCCGTTAAGTTTTTGTCATGCCACATGGGTGGGGACCCTAAATAAAAGCAGTGTCCCCTGGAAGGCAGCTAGGAGGTGAGGTTCTTTCCACAGTGCTCTTTGAACTTAACCTTGGGCCAGTCTCCACTCTTCCTTGGGCTGTGGTTTGCTCGTCTGTACTGTCTGCCATGTTGCAAAAATGCAGCCATTTTATAAGTATGCATGATTTATTATTTGGGAGACAGATAAAAATAAAAAGGAAGATTTCATCTTTTAAAAACACTTAGACTCTGTAAATTTTGCTGGCTACCTTTATACTAGGTATGAGGTGCCGGATACTCTAGGCCAGCCTAATTGGGAGTTGTAGTTCTTGTCTACAGTGGCTGTGCTTGTGTGAAGTGAATCTGCCCTGCCACTTGCTTCTAACCAGAGTGATCTGCTTCCTGCAGCAGTCACAAGAAGCCCTTCAGCCCTGCTTATAAACCTTAATTAGCTTGAAGAAGAGAAACAGGGTTTGTGGTTCTTAAAATAGTTGTGAATACAGAAGGCTGTTTTCTCGGTGTTGTAGTCTGCATGCTTCATAAAGGTGCCATTATGAGGCTTTGTGTGGAGCCTCTACCCAAGCTCATGGCTAGCATCTTTGAAACTGATGAGCTAGTGCACACAATCAGGGAACAGCACGGTCCTCATCCCAGCTATTTTATATGTGACCTCTGTGTCCTCTATGGTCCGACCACAGGTTGTATCAGTTACCTTATTGGAAGCCTGCTCAGTTGACCTATATGTAGTGTTGAAATGACCTGACAGCAATGTCTCTATGAGTAATAGGCCAGGCATGGTGGCTCATACATGCAATTCCAGACTTTGGAAATCTGAGGCAATAGGATCATGATGTGTTCAATCCCAGCCTGAACTATGCAGTCAATTTTAGATCAGCAAAGAGACCTCAAGTAGCAGCCCTGGCTCTATCACTGACTTGTATCTTTGATGCGTGCTATGGGGGAGGTGTCATATTGGGCCTGTGGATGCCAAATAACATATGTCCAGCTTTCTGCATCTTCCCAAGGGGCTTGGGGTCCACTGCTGTGCTGGGTTTTGTTTTTGTTTTTTATGCATATGGATTTTTGCTTGTGTGTGTGTTCATGCACCAAATGTGTGCCATGCCCATGGAGGCCAGAAGGAGCTTCAGTTCCCCAGGAACTGGAGTAACAGACATTTGTGAGCCACCGTGTGGGTGCTGAGTTGAGCCTGGGTCCTCTGAAAGAGCAGCCAGTGTTTTTAACTGCAGTCATCTCTCCCGCTTCCATCAGCTGGATAGTTTTAACTGTCAATTTGGTATCACCTGAGGGATTTCCTAGAACAGATTTGCCTGTGGGCATGACCATGGCCGTGTCTGTGGGGGGACTGCCTTGATTGTTAACTGAGGTTGGAAGATCTCATGGGCTGTACCCTGAACTGTATGGAGTGATGAGAACAGTTGTTTGTTCTGGCTGTCTCTGCTCTTGGCTGTGAGTACGGGGACCAGCTGCCTAAGCTCCCGCCTTGATAGATGTAACCTGGGCTTGTAAGCTGAATGAACTCCTCTCTCCCCTGAGTTGCTTTTGTCAGGATATCTCATCACAGCCATAGATAAGACGTTAGAACAACTGCTAAGGACCCTTCCTGCTCTGACAGTCCATCAGCTCTGTTATTCTCCTTTACAGCAGTCAGTCTCAGGCTGGAGGGTCGAACCCCAGCAACAGGCATAGCTCCAATAAATGTACTTAGCTTGTGAGTGTGGTCATATCCCACATGAGGTCTGTTGGGTTTTGGAGTTTGTGTATTACAAAGACCTACTAGTCTCCATAAAGTGGTTCTAGCTCTTGCTTGATAGTTGGGAAATATCTGGTTAAGAATCTGTTCTAGGTACCTGCTGGCATTCTGGTTACCTTATATTGTACCTTAGATTTAGGTCTCTACACTGGGAGAAGTTTGGTACATTCTATTGACAGCACATTCATTTGGATTTGTGCTTTCTTTTCTAGTTTGTTTCATGCTTAAGACATTTCTATAGTGTTACCCTCCCCCGCTTTTCTCATTAAACTGTGTGCCATAACCTGAGTTAAAGGAATCACCCTTATACAGCATAATTCTTACCCTGCACCTGAGCACACATAACCCTCTTGTTCTTCTGGGTGCTCTCTCTCTCTGTAAGGTTGAGGTCAGATAGGACCATGAAAAGAGCCCAGAAGGAGTCCCCTCACCCACCTAGTTCAGAATTACCTGAAAACAAGATCCAGGAATAAAGAGAAGAAACTGTATCTCACCTTCATTATGGAAGAGGTGACCCCAGAGAATGAGACCTCTACCTTCAGGTAGATGAGCTTTCACAATGCTCAATCCAGAGTGAGGCCTCCCCTGCAATCCACATGCAGGACTGTGGGGAACCAGAGTCAGGGCCCGCAAGCAATAGGCCCTCGTCACACTGTCTTCCTCCAAATTTCACCCATCTCCAAAGGCATTCTGTCTCCTCCACGAGAGACCCAAATGCTGTGCTATTGTGCTTATTTCCTGGGGTGAAACAAGGGTCAGGGAACAGTGCCCGGTGAAAACATGGATTTTTCTGGGATTTGAAAGACCAGTTGTAGTCTTCCATGTTCAGCTGCGTGAGCCCAGGGGAATCCCTCTGCCGACACTGCCCCTCACCTACAAAAATAGAGATAATGGTAGGTCACTGTGAAAACTGAGATAGTGCATGGATGTGCCAGGCTGTGGTGAGTGCACAATGTATGATAATACGTCAGATGAGAGAGCACATACAGAAGTCCTCAGTAAATGGAACAGATTTATATAAATTGCTTCTTTGTAAGTATAAAGAAGTAGTTATGCTTTATGATGGTTTTAGCTAGTCCTGAATTCTTTCAGCTGTTTGTTAGTACTACTTGTTCCAACAGCCAGAGTGATTGGTGCTTGCTCCCACCCTCCTCCTTGCTAGCTCTGACAAAAGAGGGTCACGAGCCGGAAGGAGAGGAGAAATTAAATTAATGAGAAACTTCTGTGCATCGAATGGCCATTCTCTGATTCCAGCTATTTTTATAGGTTCTCCTGGAAGCTGTCACATAATTCTGTAGCAGACATTTCAAAGTGTTCGCTCCAGTTAATTTATACTGAAAAATCATTAGTGGGAATTTGGCACAGGCCTGGCGTGTTCATAAGCCATCAGGCTTTAAGGGATAGCACCGGGAGCCAGAGGCAGCCCTTGAAGAGCACTCAGGAATGAAAAGGAGTGGACACCTGTGGTTTCTCTCTGGCTCCTCTGTCCTCCCTGTGATTATTGCCATTGTAGTTACCGAGGGTTACGTTAGACAGGAACTTTCTGATTTAATTTAGACCATAACTCTACCAAGCATCATTGATGTCACTTTACTGTTTGTATGTTTGTCCCAGGACTTGGGCAGAGTCAGGGTGTGAACCAGGCATGGCTAGTGCCAGATCCCATGTCAGCCTCACTGGGAGCTGAGGCTACACTTCTCCATGTCTGGAAGAGGCCCTGTAAAGGTCCCTGTGTCATTCGTGCTCTAGTCACTTGGTAATCAACAGCTTCTCTCTTGGTGGCAAATATCACTGCTAACATGCTGCTCCAGCCCTTCCTGCACTTGAGAAATAATGTTTCTCTTTCCTTGATCCATGAGACGTGGGAACCAACCACAGGGAGTTCTGTCCAATCCATGCCATCTGTGTTCTTGGGAAGGAGTCTGTCTCCATTCTCCAGATGCTCTGGTCTGTTTTCATTTCTAGAAGAATCCATTTAAAAAATTTCACCTTATTTTGGCTCACTGTTTTGGAGGTTTTGATACACAGTGGATTGACTCTGTTGCTTTTGGACCTGTGATGAGGCAGCACATTGTGGTGGGAGCACACAGAGGAATCTGCTCTTCATACAGGGCCTGGGGTTCTAATAGCCCCTCCAAGCCCACATCCCCTGGAGGCTAGAAAGATGTCTCAGTGGTTAAAAGCTCATGCTGCTCTTGCAGAGGACTGAAGTTTAGTTCCCAACACCCATGTGGGTGGCTCACAACCACCTGTAACTCTACTTCCAAAGGATCTGACACCCTGTCCTCTGTGGGCCACACGCATGCATAAACACAAATCTACACACAGATGCACGGGCCTATGCAAAATAAAATACATCTGGTTTTGTTTGTTTGTTTGTTTGTTTTGTTTTTCGAGACAGGGACAGGAGGCTGTGCTGGAACTTGCTCTAGGCTGGCCTGGAACTCACAGAGATCTGCCTGCCTCTGCCTCCCCAGTGCTGAGATTAAAGGCGTGCACCACCAATGCCAGCAAAATATATCTTTTTTTAAAAGGGCACATCACCAATGACCTAACCTCCTCCCACTAGGCCCCACCTCATAAAGGTTCCTCTACCTTGCAATAGCACCAAATGGGAGACTGGGCTCTCTAAAGTGGGGGCTTTATCTTATTATAGGGGATGTGTGATATATATATTATATATATTCCAAGACTGTCCTGAAATTCGTGATCCTCCTGTCTCTGCCTCCCGAGTGCTAGGATTCCAGGTGTGCATTGCTACACCCAGCTGGAGTCCAGTCCTTTATCACACAGGCCCTTGGGGGTCCAAGCTAAAGTACCAGTTCTTGAAGGTACAGACACACTGGGGTTTTTATTGAATTCTAAAAACAAAACCAAGCCAAAATAACAACAAACCACCAGCCAACCAGCAAACATAAAACCCTTTCCTGGGTCCAGAGGAGGTGTCCTGAGCAATTACATCTTGCCATGGCAAGGTGTGATGATTGTCACTGTGTGCCAGGAGTGACTTGTGGGTAGGCAGTTCCAATGCCATTGTTGGGTACATGGTACAGAGTTCACGGAATAGTAACAAAGTCAAGAGAGAAGTCTCTGGAGAAGATTACCCCGAACAAGTCGTGAAAAACAGGAGAGGTGACCTGAGACAGCTCCATCAAGGAAGAGCAGCATCTCTGTCTGAACAGGTCAGCCTGGTGACATGGGTGTGAACATTCTCTCCCAGTGGGGATGGAGAAGCCTGGACACTGCTGTGAACATTCTCTCAGTCTGAGGGTGGAGAAGCCTGGAAACTGGTGTGAACGTTCTCTCCCAGTGGAGGTGTGGAGAAGCCTGGAGACCTGTGTGGCAGTTCTCTTGGCGTGGGGGTGCCTTACGTGTATGTGATGTTAGGTGTGAGCAGATATTTCCTCACCCCAGTTGAGAAACTGATCGTAGACCCAAGAAATGATCCCACCCAAGTCTAGGTTGGTGGACCAAGCAGTTTATTGGGGTAGCTTGCAGGAGCACTCTGGTAAGGGCTGACTTTCAGTTCTGTGACCTTGGGCAAGGTTGCCCTTAAATGCCTCAACTTCTCTATCTCTAAATTAGGACAATACCTACCACATTCATTGAGTGTGAGGACCCAGGTTACATGCTGGGTAATTCCAGAGCCTGGCATGTAGAAAGACACAGGGGAAGCACATGGACATCAGCATCTAATATCCTTTAGAGTCCTTGAGCATTGGAGATAGTGTTCAAACAACAGTAGCTAATATGTGTAATTACCATCGCTTGCTAATTATAAAAATATACATGAAGTTCCCGTTTCCCCATCTTTGTAATAAATATTGGGGCCGTCTTATATTTCAATACATATTGAATAAATGACGGTCAGGGTTTGAGTTGATGATAATCCTTTCTTGACTGTTATTGTCACTGGTTAGGACAGAGAGCTGTCCCAGAGTCTTGTTCTAGCTCTTTCCTGGCACTGTGTTAATGGAGGATTGCCTTTTCTCCTCTGTAAAAGGGGGTGGGGCTTGTAGCTGCCTCATAGGGCTAAGTGAGGGCTAAGTGAGTTACTGCATCTAAGGGCTCGGTGTATAATAGCCATGGAACAAAGGATTGTTGTGTGCCACATGTCTAAGGACATCAAGGTCTGTGCTTGGTGGGAAAGTAGGTGCTCATTAAACACAAGTTGCTCATCCCTTTTCCATCCTTATGTCCCTCTAGTCCTCCACCAGCACCATGCCACTCTGACTGGGCTTCCCGTCCATGGTGCTCTGCTAATGGCAGAGGACAGAGGAGAAATGCCACAGCCCAAGCAACTTCTGTCAGTGGCACCTGTAATTCTCTTCCAGGAGGAGGCTTCCACCAGCATTCCAGTACTGGCCTCAGCACTTAGGCAGCTAAGACAGGGACTGACTGCCAGGCACTCCTTCCTGGAAACGATTCCCAGCTCCCAGGGACCTTGTTCACCCCATTTCCCTTTTTTATTTTCATGAAGTAACTAAGTGGAGTTCCCCAGCCAACAGCAGCACACAAAATGCATCTGTGCCCACGTGGCAGCCTCATTACAATTACAGAATTGTATTTTCCATACTCCCAGGGCTTCTCTTTCTGAATAAAAAAAGGGGAAAAAAAAGCCTTTCAGTTTTAGCTATTTGGACTTGAAATCTTTCTCTTCATAAATCTTTTTATGTTTATTTATTTGCAGGGGTGGGAGTGGCATTGCCATAGTACATGAGTAGTGGTCAGAAGGCAACTTGTGGGAGTTGGCTCTCTCCTTCCATCATGTAGATTCCAGGGATTGAACTCAGGTCATCAGGCTTGGCAGCAGGAGCCTTCTTTGCTGGCTAAGTCCCCTCACCAGCCCCACAGAGTCTTTTCTAAGTGCGTTATACACCTGCTTCCAGAAATCAAAGACAGCAATTTGACATTTGTTTTCTCTTTTGTGTTTTCTCTTGCCTTGGAATGAAGAGATGTGCTAATAAACTGGCCTTCAAAATACAAAACAAAACACTCCACACTCTGGGTGTGTTTGCTTATTTCCCATGGTGTAAATACTCTTTCCACAGTGGTTCCTAACAACCAGTTTAGAAGGGTCTTGAATATTCATAGGCTGCTTGTAAAGGAATGAAAGTATACAGCATGGCCAAGTGGAAAGGACAGGCCACCAAACATTGAGAGGCCTGGCTTTGGGACACTTGAGAGCTGGCCTCCCTGGGGCAGGGTGATTCTTGAAATATCCTGTTATAAACAGAGGTAATAGTGACCTCACGAAAGTGATGATGAACATAAGAGACAGTGGCACACGTCAGGGATCTCAAACTCAAGTGCCCCATCAGGCAAGCCTGGGTTGAGACATGGCGCCTGAATCTGCCTCTCTAGTTTGGCTGCATGTGGGAACCAACAGAGAATATCATACGTGACTCCAGCAAGTAAACCAGAACTTCTGAAGGTTTAAAAACAAAACAAAACAAACCCACAAACCTCCCTAGGTCTTGGGCAGCTGCAGATAGCTAGCTAGCATGTCTGTCACCTCCCAAGTAAGTGAACTGTTCTGCACACAGCAGCAGCTACAGAATGGCTTTACCTGACCCATGTGCCTGGCATGGTATGGCAACCTGCTTACTGTTCTTTGATTGGGCCGTTTTTGTCTTTCTCAACTCCAACAGCTTGGCTTCCAGGCACAGTTTCTTCAGCCACAGCCCCTACCTCTGTAGGCAGGCCCCTCTTTGCCTTGCTGCCTGCAGTGGGCTATGAGTGTATTTTGTACCACTTTTGTCTCTTAAGTGAGGGTGGCTCTGTTGGGGGTTCACTAGCAAAGAATTCTGGGGTTCTGCCTCCATTTCTCCCTCCTTAATTCCCTAGCCATGGTAAGAATGTTAGTGATCCCAAGTGTATCATGCCCTTTCACATGTTTGCAAAACTTTTCCAGGATGCTTGTTACTGAACATTGTCATTATGGATGCCACAGGAATTTATATTTTAGTTAAACAGCACATGGAAAATAATAATAATAACTTAAAGACATGCTTAAGAACATTATAGATCTGTATTAAGTGCCATTAATACTTCTCTTGTATTGTGTAGCCTTTACACTTGAGTTCACTTGAAAAAAAATGCATTCAGTATTTCCCTGCTCTACTGGTGAAGCCCTAAATTCTAAAATTACCCCAAGGGGCAGTATCTGTGCTCCCCAGTACTCCTGGTGTGGTGGGCTTTCCTGGCTATATTTATCGCTTGGTTAATTTGGTCATAGTGTTTCTTCCTTCCGGGAAGATGGTAATTGTATGGAATTGCTTTGATTAGGGATTTATAAACATCACATTCATTTGGTCCCTTTGTTCTCTTGCAATTAGCTATTTCTAATGTGAAGATGGATTTTTATTCTTTGAGTAGACTCAAAGAAAGAAATGGCTGAACTTACAGAGCCATTCATGTAACAATTACTTTCTGAGCCTGTCCCATGTGGAGCCAGTGTGCACCTGTGTGGTCTGACCTTCCACACTGGGATGTGTCCCAGCAGGGGCTTGCTGTACTGGGTTCTGGAATGCCCCCAGGTGCAGGCATAAAGGCTTAGCTCTAAGCTTGACATGGGAGAAGCTTTCGGAAGTGGGAGGTCTTAGGCCATTGAGGACAAGCTCTCAAAGGGTGTTACAGGATTCCAGCCCCTTTCTCAGCCTGCTTTTTACGTCGTGGTTGCCATGGAGTGAACAGCTTCCTCCTCCACAGCCTGCTGCCTCCCACAGGCCCAGGAGCAGTGGATCAGCCTGGCCATGTCTGAAACCTCCAGAGCCATGACCCTTTCTGTTTTTAAGCATATTATCGTAGGTGTTTGTTATAGCAAAGGAGAGCTGACCAACACAGCAACTCAGCCAGATGTTGTGGTATATGCTATAACCCAGCACAGGAAGCCAGATGTTGTAGTTTATGCTATAACCCCAGCACAGGAGGCTATTGAGGGAGGCTTGTTGTTGAGGTTGAGGAGAGCCTTGGCCTCAGAATGAGACCCTGTCTCAAAACATAAATAAACATGAAAAATGAAAGCTATTTTAGTTCACAATTTGGAAAGTTCAAAGGCATGGATGGCATTGGCAACAGCTGAGTTCTATGAGTGTCTCTGGCTCCGTCATAGAGAGTGGAGATGGTGGGAGAAAATGGTTACAGCTCAATCCACAAGCCCAGCGAGTGCAGGTTGGAGCCAGGTTTATGTTCTCAGAGCACCCTCTTGAGAACAGCCTTGTTCCCTCCTGAGGACACCCGCTGCCTGCCACTGCACCCTCTTACACCACCTCCCAAGCCGCTAACCTGGGAGCCACACCCCCAGCACATGGACCCTTAGGGAACAAACCATGTCCAAACCATAGCAGGACAGGACAGTGATGGGAGCCAGTAGCCATCATCTCTCTGAGGTGATCCTAGTACAGGAGAGATCCAGACTGTCTTCTGTAGGTTTAACATCACCTATTTTGACCATTCTTGGAAAACCATAAAGATTGTGTAACCGCAATTTTTCATTTGATAATCTAAAAAAAAAAAAAAAAACTATCTCTTGTTGTAAAGTAAAAGGCTTTTGTTTTCTGCTAAAATAATTTGAGCATCACTGAGTAAATGGGCACGTGTCTGTGAAGCAAAGGATCAGCTGCAGAGGTCCTCGTCCAATATATTAACCCACCCAGCCTTGAAACTGTATCCATTATGGTCTATCTAGACAGCTAAGGAGAGCTGGGCTACAAGGTCCCTCCCTTTAAGAAGGGAAGATGACAGTCACAAGGGGCATACATCCTCTGGGTACCTGTGAGTTAGCCATTGGTTGCTATTCGGTGGGTTCTCCCTAAAAGACTCATGGGGCAAGGTCATGCAAGGTATTTTTCATTTACCATTTCTCTGCTCCTGTTGCTGAATGCCACATAACCTCCAAGATCAAGGGACTGGTCTGCTAAACACCATCCCAAATTCTGTAGCTGTACCGTAAGCCGCTAGGGACTCAGTTCAGTTGCTTAAGGGCCGTCAGACTCCTGGTCATAGCATTGGACCTAGTCGTGGAGCTAAGCGAGGAGCACAGGGTTTGTTCTGAGTTCAGCAGAAGCCCTGGTGGCATGAACTGGTTTTCAGTTTCTCTAGGAGTGGCAGCTGGAGAATTGTCCTTATCTCTAGCAGGAGACTAGGGAGGTATGGTAGCAGTGTGCTTTAGAAGTGTGGATGTGCAGACAGGAATGGGGTAGGCAGGCTCCCTACTGACTTCCCAGAAACAACCATGGAGTGCTGGGGAGGAAGAATTGGAGTTTGTCTTGAGAATGACATAGGAGGAGCCCTACAGAAGAGGGTGACGATCCCCAAGATGGGTAGGATCCGTGTGAGACAAGGTGCCTGCAGGGCCAGCTGCTAGAAATGAACTCTTGGAACAAAGGCTCTGCGCCCTGTCCCTGCTCCATGGACTCAGCCATCTCAGGAAGGACTGCGGCTCACAAGTGAAGAAGCCAGAGACCTCAAGAATGAGGGCTTGAGAGCAGAGCCATTCTGGTGAGGATAATGGCAGAAAGAGCAACTTTAAGGGAAGAGAAGCAGCCCAATTCTGGATAGATCAACTATGAAGTGCATGTCAGTAAATGTCATTATTGTCATCGTCATCACCAGTTTCACAACTGTCAGCTCATCAATAGTAGACATGCTAAAAGTGAGGTGGTCTTGGGAGAGTGGAATGCCAGAGAAAGGCAATGGAGATAGCAGGCCTACCTCCATTACTCTTAGAAGCCAGCACAGGAACATTTGTGGGTATCCAGCTCTCACTTTTGTGACAATATGGCCTCTTGAAGGTTTCTTAAAATTAACCGCAATTTTAGAAGTGAGGTGTAAGTGCTAGTTATGCCTGGCAACCTGGAGATCCCCTATATGAAAGCCCTCACATACACTAAGACAATGTCAGGCACGTCATGGTTAAAATGTTTTAATGGAGAAAAATGGATATGAACAGCAGAATCTTAAATGCATTAGTTTTTGACATTGTGAAATTAATTGGCTCCCAAATATAGCCCTCTTCTGTGTAAGTGGAGCTCTGAAGAGGCTCCAGTGTTCTCACTGCCTATAGCCAGCATCTCTGGGTTCTGTGGTGAATAAAGGCTTCTTTGTTTAATTAGAGCTGAATGGTGTTTGAATAAGTTGGTAATCCAATTAAAATTATATTTGCAGCTTATACAAAATAAAAAAGATGACTTATTCAGCAAATGTTTTATGAACTGTGCTCTGTACCCTGCAGTGAGCTGGAGGCTGGGTTTTAGTGTGGCCTAGGAAGCAGGCCTGCCCTCAGAGAGCTGAGGCCTCCAACTGCAACAGGGCCCAGATCAAAGCTCTGCCTGCAGAAGGGGCACTTGCAGTGGGCTTTGAAAAAATAGGAGAGAATGCCATTCTAAAAGGGAGGCCACTTAGGGCACAGTAATGTCCCAAAGAGAGGGGAGATCTGAACTGAAGCACTGATGGGGAACAGATGTGACAAGCGCCTTAGCTCTCCCTGTGTCTGACTGGACACAGACTAGTGGAGGCTGCAGAAGCACAGATTTCAAGAAAGGAAAAGAGGGATAAAGTGGGCTGGAAATACAGCTTAGCTGTAGGGTTCTTGCCTTGCACGCTCAAGGCCTGGGTTCAGTCTTCAGCGAGGGCTTAGGGGAGAGGTGGGGAGGAGACAAAAAAGAAATGGGTCAACATTTTAACTTCCAGAACTCTGAGAGAGGGGGAGAAGGAAGATTCAGAGCCAAGTGCCCTATTAGCACACAATTGTGTATTATTTAAAGAAGGCCTATGACTATCTGTCAATCACAAACTCCAGGGAGCAGCCTTTGTCATAGAGCTCTCAGAGACTGGGTAGCCACCTGAACTGTTGATGAAGTCCCTGGAACAAGCCTGGCTGTTAGGTCCAGGGAGGAAGGGGACTAGCCAGGTGACTGCAGCCTGGAAGGCATTGGCCCTTCCCTGCAGGTCATCTTTCAGGGTAGTATAAAAGATGGCCTTACCTTCAGTACCTTCTCAGGCACCCTCATTCCACTCCGTTCACTTGCTTTGGGTGTTCCTTTGTCGGATGAAATGCCTTCCAGGCCCATGGTCACATCAGCTGACCTGAGGTCCTCAAGCTGGGCTGGGCTCAGCCAGCACCAAAGATTTCCTCGAAGCCAAGAGCTGACACTTTGTTTGTTTCCTGCTTTTATGAAATAATCATCCAAATTATTAATCATGAAACATTGTAACTCTCTAGATAATACAATGCGTAGGTAGCTCTGTGATCTCTATAGATGACCAAAATTTGCCTTATCTATTTCAAATTTCTTTTTATTTTTAAGAATTAATTCCCGTCTTCTTTGGCAATTTTGTATATGTAGTGTTCCTTCTCTCTCCCCATAAGGAATCATCACTCCATTCCTTTTGCCAAATACATATGCATTTATAGACAGTATTGTGATTATTTACACACCAATTTGTGTTTTTTATCTAAATGACACAGTGCCATGCACTGTTTTAACCAGCCTTTTCCCACAGCACTGTGTGTTGACTGCATGTGACATATTTAGACCTCTGCCAGGTCTCTATTGTTCATTCTGCTAGCTGCATTGTATTCTGTCTGATAAGCCAGGGTTGGTCTGTCCTGCCTGTTAGTTTACTCTTAGCAAAGAGAAGCCGCTCCGCTCCTCTCACCTTTGTTGAGACAACAGAACCACTCAGAATGCCCTTATGTGTGTCCCTGGTACCCATGTGCCAGAGGCTGTCTGGACTGAACCTAGAGTAGAAATGAGCTCTCTGTTGATTAATGCTATTCATTTATTGAGTCATTATGTTCTATTATGATGTTATGTAAAAAAATGTTATTTCTCTTGAGACCTTAGGGACCTGGTTATCTGCTCCATTCCTTGAACCTAGAACAACAGCTTTGACAAGTATCAGTTCAAAGAATGAACACATTCACATGACACCCCAGGGCAATTGTACTTTCACTCCCACCGGTTTGTGTAAACACTTCCATTTCTGGTGTTCTTGCCAACACCTAGTTGTGGAGTATGGTAATGTTTGCTGGTGCAATCCATATGGATAGCATCGCTGTCATCTCGTTTGCGTTCCTGTGGTTACTAATGAGCCTCCCCAGGCTCCTCAAATACAGTTATTGATTTGTAGACCTGTTCTCGTCATCTTGGCTAAAGAGAGTCTGACTGTCGCTTGGTCATTTATGGTGACCATATATGATGGCTTAGGCTGTACTTTATAGTTTGCCTGTTGACAAGTACAAGTTCCCAATTTTGTTTATTCATTTTAAGTCTTTTTCAGTTTATTTTGTTTTGTTTTTGACACAGGTATTTCAGGCTGACTTTGAACTCAGTACGTTGCCCAGGTGGTCCTGAACTCAGGATCCTCCCACCTCCCCCTCTAAATACTGGGTCACAGTGTTCATGGCATATGTGTCATGTGGCTGGCTATTCCCAGCTTTTTAATTTTGCAGTTTTATTACTTATTTACTGGGATTGACAGTTTTACTTTTCTTTTCTTGTAATATGCCCCCTTTTTAAAAAGTAATATTTATTTATTTAATTTTTATGTGTGTTGGTATTTACCCTGCATGTGTGTCTATGTGAGGTTGTCAGATCTCACTGGAACTAGAGTTATAGACAGTTGTGAGCTGCCATGCGGGTGCTGGGAATTGGAGTCCTTTGGAAGAGCAGTCAATGCTCTCAACCCCTGAGTCATCTCTCCACCCTTCATAGTATACCTTTTATTTATTTATTGTATCTATTTATTAATTTTGGGGGGTTAAAATAGGATTCCTCTGTGTAGCCTGGCTGTCCTGGAACTTGCTCTGTAGACCAGGCTCTCGAACTCAGCACACCCAGCTCTTCTTTCTTAAAATGCCATTTTATCCTCATGCTCGCCATGCTCATGATTTGAAGGTACTCCCCTAACATGTGTTGTTTCTAACTGTGCCAGTGTGATGTCAGCTATGGGATCTGTTGTCAGACTACCCCTAGGATAATTTGTTGACAATTATAGATTTTTTTTCTTACTTTATTGAGTATGTTTCTAGTAGCCTCTTTGATTCTCAAATTTAGCCATTCCCTTAGGGTTTGGTTTATTTTCTTCAAAACTTTGCTTTTAAATATTCTTAGGTCAGGATTTTGTGCTTGGCTTTGTCGTTTCCTCAGAGAAAAGCATCTATCTCTTCATAGTTTCTGCATAGACTCTTCAGCTTCCATTGGCTTACATAGCCAAGGGGTCACCAAAAGTTGGGTATGCAAATGCTATATGCCAATATAGCAGGGTGAGGAGACAGGAGCAGTTTTAGTGTCTGAGAAGTCATTTCTTGGCAAACACTTCCACATAATTTAGTGCTATGATTCATCTGCAAAGCCTTTAAGTGATACTGTGCCATGGGGATTGGTCAAGAACTCAGGACTTAGGATCAGATGAGCCTGGATTCAGACTCTGGCACCATCAGTTGCTGACCATGTCACTGTAAATGAGTTAGCAAGTTACCTAATTGTTTAAGGCTGCAGTCTGTCCCTTCAAGAAGAACATTAAGTGTATTGGAATTTATGTGGTATCAAAAGCTTTAGTACGGTATCCAGCACACAGTGGGAATCAATCAAATGGAGCTGTCATTATTTGCATCCATCTTTCCATTTGTTCCCATAATTGTTTTATGAGATAGATTATTGTTAGCATTTGACAGATGTTTCATGAGCATGTGGGAACATTTAGTAAAATAATGTAAAAATGTTACTTTTTATTAAGATATGTAAAAGGGCTTTGATGGATGTCAAATACCATACAGATGGAAGGGAATGTCATTCTGGGGAATGGATTAGGCCCAAGTTCTTGTCTGCATTTGGAAGTGTCACTGCAGGGATCTAAAATCATGTATCACAAGAATCAGAGAAACAGCCTTACATGTCCAAAAAAGAGAGACCAAAGGACAGATGGCAAAGACCATTTAGCAGGAATATCGTGTGTGTGTGTGTGTGTG